>NC_054056.1:72780548-73092492 GCF_017639655.2 Falco naumanni
GCTATTCAGATCCTCTCACGTCATGAGAAGAACATGTGGTGAGGGAATGGGTGAAATTTGTAGAAACAGATTATCTTTTTTTGTCTTATTCTTATCTATGTGGTTATCTATACTAAAAACTGCTTGCTGAAAAAAGTGTTTGGAAGGTATTTCTTACATTCCACTGAGAACACATAAGAAGAAAAAAATTATTGTCACTAAATCAATCCTAAATAAGTTCAGATTAAACTCAACTTTGCTTTTTGCATGGTTTACCAACCAGTAAGTAATGACAGACTGGCAAATACTGGATTGGTTGTGTTGAGACTTCATTTAAAAACAAAATATGTGTAAGGTTCAACTGTCATCCCATTTTGACCCTCTAAGCAGTAGGAAGTTCAAAGTTTACAAGCATAACAAACAAACAAACAAAAAAAGATAAAGAAAAGGTTAAATTATCCCTCAAACTGCTCACTTACGAAACAATGAAATCTAGTAAGAGATCAGTGTCTTGTTGCAGAAACACAAATGAAATAAACGTGCACTGCAACACACAGTAGCTACCATTCAGGCTTGCAGTGATAAGAAACTGTGCAGGTCTAATATGAATGCTCAGATGCAAGACTTTATAGTCAGATTATATTGTTAAATAAAATAATCTTCAAGGACCACGAATAATACTGTAAATTAATGCTTGTAATACACCAGATTAGATCACAGCAAAGTCTGACAGAGAAAGCTTCCTTGTAGACTGTACAGCAGTTATTTGGCTGCTATTCAAGTTCATGAAAACTTTAAAAACAGCACAGAACTTTAAATTGCTACTATGATTATTGTATTAAATAGTACTAAAATTTTCAGTGTTTTCACCTGAATTTAGCTTATCTTCACAGCTAGGAAGAAGAGACTCTTACAGTAAACAAAGAGAAAGTTTTCATTCCTCTGCAGAAATAAATGTACTCTCTGTTTTCCTACATCTTGCCAAATGATATGCCAGATATATCTTAAAAATACAAAACTTGTTTATGATACAGCCTCCTGAACAAATAGAGATGTCTGAGACCTCATGAGAGAAATAATGAAGAGTGAAAATAATTATGAAGAAACTTCAACATAACAGATACATTTCTACTTCTAAGAACAGCTATTAGCTCAGCAGAATTGTAACTGAACATTCTGGAAGTGGAGAAATATCAAAGAAATCAAAACGATTACATGAGATGTATTGGATAACAAGCAGTATGGGAGATGAAGCTTGATTCTTCACAAAGAGATAAGGGAATGAAATTCTCCACTAGTGCCAGTGAATTCATTGCACATGTTGGCAGCGTCAAGCACCAAGTGCAGAGTCATTATAGACAAAGGCATTGCCAAAGTTGCCAAACCCATGTAGCACCTGGTTGAATAAAAATAATAAATCAGCCTGGAATGAGTTATGTTAGCAAGCTTGTGTTGAGTAAAACTGCTAGATATACACATAGCAGAAAAACTACAAGTCATTAAGTGTTCAACTTTGAAATGACATTTCAAAATCATACTAGCCATGTTTGTATAACATACTACTTGAAAAGTATCAGTTTAGAGGAATAAAAAGGATGAAGAAGAAAAGATACCTTAACTAATATTAACAAGGGAATGATTATCCAAGTAAAATTATATATTGGCTCATGGGAACATTAAGGTTTTTGGCATGTTCTCTATGAAATATTCTATTCACTGAAATAACAGAAAGATTTCATCTTCTCTCTAACCACCTTCTTTCTTAAATGTTTACTCAACAGTACCTTCGAGAAAGCCCACAAATTTTGGAGTACTCCTTTCCTGCCAATAGATTCTACCAAAGAAAGCTGGAAACAAGCATTTCAGGTGAAGTTTCTCAAAGCCTTAGCGGAAACATGTACCCAGTTCTCCTAGGCTTTCTATAGAAATACTCAAGGGACTGTGGACAACTCTCCATTTAAAGGATGTATAAAAAAGTAATCCTTAATGAGTTTTGTTGTTGGGATTGTACTCCACTGAAAGGGGATATTGCTGTTTCGAGTTACAGTTTTATGAAATACAGGCTGATCTAAAACTGGGAAATGCAAATATTTTTCTCTTCACAGTCTTATTTATTTTAATATATAGCCTTAATAAGTAACTGAAAGCAGTTATTTAATAAGCAGTGAAAATTACGTGTAGGTGATGTCAAATATGGATTAAGCCTTTCAAAAAAAATCCCATAATAAGGCTAAATATTAAGAGTAACAAATTTTCTCAGCTCTTGTTGCTAATTAAAAAAAGCCCTCAAACACATCTTTCTCCTGATCATTGCATTATTGAATGCATAAATAAAAAACCAATAATCATACCACTGTTGTGGTAGGGAACTTTCTATCATGGATACTCCAGATTTTTATTTGCAATTCAGATAGCTGATCAGCTGCAAAAATATTTTTGAGTCATAATATCAGATTATGACATAATTAACTAGTTTTCAAGTTATTAGAAGTCTTTATTCTAAAAGCAAAATTACTCTGTTTAGGTCAACCTTACGTTAGAGAATTTTTTGACTTCTAAGTTATTGATGTGATTGTTGTCTGTTTTACGTATTTGTGTCTGTATGTGTCATTCTTACCTTTCGCACACCATCGCAAAAGCTAGTACAGGTGACATCTGTAACACCTCCAGCGTTAGCTTCTGAAAACTTCATTGAGTATTTGTAGCATCAGACTAAATCTTGTGTGTATAAATCATTCTTTCCAACAAAGGAAATGAGCCCTGGAAATCTTAACAGAAAGCTCACTTATCTCATTGTCCACATAGTCCTGAAAATTACAAAACTCAACATAGTTGTATGAATATCCTGAGCTGTGACAACTGTGTCTTTCCCTCAGTTACCTTCATATCTTTCCTTACAGCCTTTTCACTGAAGCCCACCTATGACCCTCTAAGTAGAACCATACAGGTTCTCATCAGGAAATATCTCTGATTTGGACTTGTCTGCAGGCAAGCTCCTGCATTTTTTCTATTGCTCACATACCACCATTTCCATTCCGGATTAGAGAAACAACAGCTAAACATCTGCTGAACACCTGCCTTTCAGCCTAGGTTCTTGTCCTCAGAGCTCACTAGGCTTCCAGCTGTGGTTCTTCAAAGTTTTTTTTTATTCTGATAGCCATGTCTTGGGAAAGTGCTTAGACAACCTCTTCTGCTGCTCTGTCAGCAGCATACACAAAACTCCAACAGCTATTGTCAGCGATGTCTTACCTGATCCCTGACATATGCTTCTGTCAGGGAAATCCTGCGCATCATTTTCTCTTACCCTTTCTGCTTATGTACAGCACATACTTGTTATACAAAGAAAAGCCTAATGACATTGTAGAAACAGTGATCTTAATGTTCCTGGGTTTTAAGAATTCTGAATGGCAAAGCAAAATTCAAATGGGTCTTAACATTAGTTATCACAATGAAAACAGCCAGCCAAAAAAAGCATTTTTAAAATTATCTTGTGTGGCTATAAAGAGGGAAAATATTGGCATCTTTTTCCTTTCACTCTGAAGTATTTTGACACAGGATTAATACTTTTCCTTCTGCTCTAAATTTTTAGGATTTATTTTATAGATATATCCTACTGAAAACAGTCTGATTTGTTCAGGAGAATCATTTCCCCAGTGCAGACTTTTCTGTTATATTTTTAAAACTTTGTTAGTTCTTATTGTTTCTTAAAATAGTCAGATTTATCCAAACTACATTATTTTTAATAATATTGCAATAGTCTTGCTAAACTTTGAATAACTTTACTATTGTATGTTCCAAAAGTCAGGTTGTACCATAAGACACACAGTGATCTCACATGGACACCTTACACATTGCACGGAAACAACCTGAAGTCACATTCATCTCTGCATGCAGCATTGTGGTTATATGATCACAATTCGATTTGAATTTACATTCTGATGCATCTTGTTGACATTTAAAAATACCATACTAATACACTAAATAATTACAATGCATAATATTATAACATAGGGTACAACAAAATGTGGGCTGTCCAAAACCCTATAAATAGGTATATGCAAAATAATCTCCAGTTTCAAGTATCTATACACAAATACATATTTTATATAAATGCATAAACACATATGCAACTTTTTATACAGAGAGGAATTAAGGTTTCAGGGAAAAAAAACCTTTTTCTTTCTAACCTTGAAGAGATCATTTCAATAGAATGTAAATAGTACTATACACCTTTCCTAAAAAGTTTACACAAAAGTTAGGGAGGGCCATAAGTGGTTTTTTTTTGATATTTTTTTTTCCTCAGTGAATCAGTGAGAGCTGCAAGGATGCCAGGTCTTTAATCGTAAAGAATTTAAAATGCTTAGATCCAGAACGGGATAACAACTATCTGAAAAAAAGAGGGAAATATGTTTCCAGGGACTGTGCTTGCTTTCTTTTCTTACACAGTTTGTTGAACAGCCTACATGGCCAGGGGCTATTCTGGACCTAATCCTAGGAAATGAGCCAAGCAGGATAAGTAAGGCTGAATGCTGGGAGTGGCTAGTGTTCACCGCAGTCTCATTAGGCATAGACAATCTCTTGGTTGAAGTCACTTGCCCTCAGTAACTAAGTATATATTTTCTTCTGGCCTTTCTAAAAGCAGTCGTTTAGTTTAACAGTCATTCCCTCTGTGCTGGTAATTTCAACAAAGAACATGTGGAGAGCTCTGGAAACTAAATACTTGCTCAAAAACTCCAAAAAGGTCAACATGTGCTTTACACTTCACTTTGGGTTACATAACACGCTAAGAGATGTGAATTGCTTTTCAAAATTTTGATCAGATTGCCTAATCCTATGTCCATACAAGTTATGAACCAAATATTGCTACTGTCATTACCAGCAGAAAAATTAGGCCCATCCCTCCTAATAGCGAAAAGGCAAAGGGACTGCTCTGCTAAATTATTTACAAATAATTTCAAATAATACGGACAGATATGGTAGCGAGAAAAAAAAAGCAGAAATTTTGGATTAGATCAATTTTCTCCTAGTGACTTAAACTTTGTAACAGTTAAGCAATTTTTCTTCAATTTAAAAAAAAAAAAAGAAAAAAAAAAAAAGAAGTAAAAATAAAACCTAATCCTCCCACCTCACCAAATAAACAAAAAATCCTCATCTATTTTTCTTTTCTTTCGGAGAAAATATGGCAATTTGTATTCCAATTTTTCAAGCCAAAGTTACAGGGGGCTAAAATAGGGCTTTATAATGGAAGTTGATTGCAACCCTAACTATAGAGGGGCTACTGCTTTTCCATAATAAAGAGCTGCACATTTCCAAGGAGAGGAGGAGAATACTGCTCTGCACGACTTCTTGTAATTTTGCTTCTTTAAATTAAGGTTGTGTCTCGGGAACTTTCTTAGTTCTTTTGAGCATGAAGTTTGATATTTCACTTCATGTGGTTTTAATTTTGATCTAGCACACTGACATTGTGCAGTTGATACATTTTAGAAATGGGGAAAAATATGAAGCTTTGCACTTTGTCAGAGCTGTGATACTAATTTAGTTTGTTTATTTCTTTTTCTTTTTGTATGAATCATATGAAAAGGCCATGCAGGCTAAAGCAGCAATTTAAACATATTTGGATTTAGTTTGCTTGCTTTGTATTGTCTTCTTGCTTAACGGTAGAATGATTTTTGGCTGTTTAAATTTCAGTCTGGAATGAGTGCTGGCTGTTTTTCCTTTTTCTGGGCATAAAATGGGGGAGACCACAGAGACAGTGTCAGGAATGTAAACTATGATCATAATAACCAGTGCCCAGGTATGAGATTATTAGCCTCAGTTTCTATTGCACAAAGGTTTAACTAGCATTAAATGTTTTCCAGTTGGCTGGATGCTTCACCACCACTAAAGGCTGCTGAAAAACAACCAACAGCAAGCAAAAGAATAAGATTATTTAAGCATAAATTTAGAATGCTTTTAAATAATTAACAGTCAGATTGTTGGGGGTTTTTTCAATGTCTTCAAGAGAGTACAAAAGAGATGAGTTTTGAAAAAATGAACATCCATGGAGCAAAGATTAAACTGCATATAAATTCAGACATATGCCCTGATCTCCAAAACTTTCATTTAACATTCAACTCCATTCCTAACTATTGCTCCATTGCTACTAATATCTGCAAAACCCCATCAAGCTAGCATTTGTGTTATGTCTCTGATTAGTGAACCTAACACTTTTAAATGTTTTCATTACACTGATAGGTCAGAGTATCCTTCCACAATTAAGAGCCTTGCTTTAAGGCATTAAATCTAAGAGCCCACCATACTTACAAGCACACCTACTGCACATAAAGCGTCTCACCTTTTTAGGGACAGTAGGCAAAAAACTTCACTTCTACAAAAGAGGTGTGGAGTTTTTTTCTCACAGATTGAAAACCCTTTGGAGCAGAAGTATAATATACCAATAAGTATTGCTAAAAGACTCATGCATTTTAAATCTTTTCTGCAGTATTAAAATCTTAAGTGACTGGAGGAAATTAGTTTAAAAATTTAATTCTCACACACACATGTATTAATTGAAATGATTGAATAAAGAACTGCCTCTGAAGACAAAATTTACATTTTACATTTACAAAACGTCTCCTAACATTACTGAGTAAACATATAACACATGTATTTTGTTATCGTGTATCCACGAGTATCGTCTTTAATGTTAAACTTACCCTTTCCAACTATTACTGAAAACAGTAATATTGTTGTCCAAAAGTATTTTTCAGAAAACGAGAGTGTGGTTTTCACACTTAAGAAAGCTGCTATTACATTACTAACAAAGAAAACTGGAATGTCATATTTTTGTGTACCCAGGAAGAAAATTTTCTTTCCGTTTTAGGCATTCAAGGTGAAAAAAAAATCTATCAGGTCTTGAAGAAGCAGTAAAAGTTGTGCTTCTTTTCAAATCTGTGTATGAATAAACATGTGAAAGACTATTTATCAGTCATAAAACATTAAACCACACATGGACCACAATGATACTTTCTTTTGTTTTCTAAATTAGTTCTATATGCAGAATGTTTCAACACTTTTTATAATGTATCTAAAATGTAATTTTATGTAGCAAATGTAAAAGCAATGTCTGATTATAGATGAACCACACTGAATTGCCATTTCCATACAAAAACAGTGTGACCCAAATTATGAGGGTAAAAAATTAAGTCCCTTATATAAAAAATAAATGTCATTTTCCATTTTCAAACAAAATGCACAAAATAGGTAAGTGAAGAAATGCATATTCAGATGACATTTAAATGCGAAACTAGTGTATCTGCCAGATTGTCAAAAAGAAGTAGCAAATGTATAAGATGCACTCTAGCTGAAAATCCACATCTTTGACTTCAACCTTGCATTAAGAAAATAAGTACAAATGCAATTCTTTGAATCAAGATTTATTGCCCATTTATTCAAATGATAGTAAGAATTGAAGCCTTAAATCACTATGATTTACATCTTTCTATACTCGTCTAGGTTCTGCAAGAGTTGTCTAAAATATTGTGATTTAAGCTCTGTAGACCTCTAACTCCATAAAGTCCACTGATATTAAATTAAAATTGAGTAAGGCCAGAAAAAAACTACCAGACTGTGAATGGATCAACTGATATTTAAAATTCTGCTTAGTAGTTGCCGTTGACTGAAAAAACTAAATAAAATCACAAACATACCAGGAATGGAGTGAAAATGGAGCATCCGATTGTTTTCATAATTAACTTACTAAAGATATGACTAATTTTATAATGTTTTAAAGCATCCATATGCATTAATTTGCACACTGCTGTATTTAGAAAGTCAGTTAAGGATAGAAATTCTGGTGGGGTAAGCACTGCCAAACACAGAACAAGAACCAAAGAGCCCCTAAGTTTCAGTATAATGTCTTCACAAAAAAAAAGTCATCTTCAAATAAATCCATGGTCAGAGTTAAACCCACTAAAGTGAGAAAATGCACGTGTAGGCCTTTAATGTCTTACTTGCTTAATTACTTAGTTCTGTTGAAATTATTCTGTTCTTTGTCTTGGAGGCTTAAACTTTCCATAAATAAACCGTACATCCAGGAGTTTAAAGAACACCTTGCTCATTCATACCATCCACTAGACCTTCTGTCACTAAGAATAGGCCTGTCACTGCGACTTTAACACATTTCAGTGTGGCTGACAGCATTCCTAGGAAAAAAGTGCAGTTCATTGTCAAGTATTGACCAAGAACGGCACACCACTAACTCTTCATAGCTAGGGTGCGTGTTATAACCAGTCCAAAATCATGTTCCCAAACAATAATAAAGAGAAGTAGTCACTTTCTATTAAAAGAACAGAATAATTAAGATTTAGGGGACAGTACCAACATCTTAATAGTTTGTTGGGTTTTCTTGTTTCAAAAATCAGCTGATAGCCATAGCCACGGCTTGTTAGAGAACAGGTTTAATGTGTTAGCTGTGAGACTAATGATTTAGCAGTTATTTGCTTTTAAGTTCCCACATGGAGCATTGCAAAGGGCTAGCTGACCTTACACACTATTCAACTAGCAATGCTGAGACCTAGTGCAGAAGTGTTATATAACAAGCTCAGAATTTATTTTCTTTCATTAACTTAGACCTTAAACATAATCTGACATTTTTTGTGGCTTAAAAGTATATAAGCATCTGTTAGCAGAAGCCCTTTATCTCACATAACAAGAGAATTCTGTTTATAATGTGTCACCAGCTGCTCAGTCAAAATGGGTTCTATTAGAACTAATTTAATTTTACATAAGTTGATCTATTTGCATTCTGAGTCTCCAGTTAAACGACTAGGTACTATTTTGTAGACTGATCCCGCTTCAAGCCTCAGTGTATGGACAATGCTTAATCAGTGTGTACATCAGGAAATAAACATAATCAGCAAGTGCACTAATTAAGCCAGGAAAATTTTGCAACATGCATACACTGTATGGATTAACAAGGCAATTCATTAGAAATCTTAATTATGGAATATTATATTTTCCGTACATTTTATTTTATGATGCTTCAGATGAGTTTTCTCTAAATACAGAAGCCATCTACACTTCTCAAAGTAGACAGTGAGATCCTTTTAACTCAGGCACATCTGTGTAGCCTCTAGTCTGGAAGCCTCTGTGGAAAACATGCTTTGTTATCGCCAGCCAGATAACCTGATATGCTCCCTTAAACAAGCGGTTGCTAATCAAATGTTAATATGCAGATGACTGAAAAATAAATACAAAATAAAACATATAGATAAAAATGTCATTTGGTGACTTGGAGCCTCTCCTCATCCATAAAACCAGGTTTTTTGGTGTTTATCTCTGGAAAGTCAACAACTAAACACCTAGGGCTTGAGAGACGTCACTCAGGTTTTAATGAAAAAAGCTTCCATTGAACTCAGCATGCTTTCGGCTTTTAATACAAACCAGCTGCAAAATTCCGAAGCAGAGATATCAATAAATTCCAAACATGCAATCTATGGGGTCCTCTTCTCTGTCAGATGACCCCACTTAGTTGACTCCCTGTCTAACCTAAGATTGCATCTTACCATGGAGCTTCACATAAACTTCTTGCTGAAGGGGTTCTGCAGGGGGAACGAAGGAGGCTGGTCTCATGGGAAGTACAGACAACCAACTAAGCAGTTTGTATCAGCCTAAGTGGACTTTGTATAAAGCACTTTATCTGTCGGAAAGAAGTATTATCATATAACTGAATTTGTCTGAAGTTCTCATGCACTGATGGAGGAGGACTCAGAAGGTGAGCATAGCTTTCTTCTGTGTAGTGAAGAAACAGGGTATTCCGGAGCTGTGCATTAGTAAGCAAGTTGTATTACTTTTAAGATTTGCATGTACAGCTTTCATTTTTACAGGGAAGACTATCACGATTTTGAATAACAGTGAAGTGGTTCCTGCAGCATCTTCTGAAGAGGGAGGCACAGCACTGCTTCCAACAGGAAAAGGACACATAACTGTGCTTAGGAAATAAGAAATATTTAACAGGATAGAAAGTTCATGTAAGTCTGCTCATCTGTCAGGTGTTCCATATTGAGATAGCCTAAGAACATTCCCTGGAGCACCTGTATATTTGGTTCATTATTCCAGTGTGTAAACAAGAGAAAAAGAAGGGTTGAAGGTCCCCTAGCTCATTCTTTTTAAACCTTTGGTTAGCATACCTGCAAAGGAGGTTTCTACAGAGGCAGGAAAACATGGACCATCTACTCTCTAACATGATACAAGGCATCCTTGTTGCCCTTTTAGGAAATCATTCTTTGCTCGGTTTCCATCCTTATCTCAAAATCTCTTGTGGGAGGTGAACATACTTTTCCAGCTCAGTAGATGCAATCTGCATAAACCATCAGCAGATTCACTGTTGGGAATATTCTAGCCATCACAAGAAATGGTGAAATGATGTTATGAATCTTTGCCATTACCATAGCCAAACTTATTTCTTCAAACATAGGTGTGGTTGAAGTCCAATGTTAATTTAGTTTAGGTCCAATGGAAATGATCATGGGCATGAGCACACCTGCACATTTTCCTTTTACCACAGTACAGGACAAATTCTGTTCTTGTTTATATCCTGCTTTGTATGTAAAATATTAGTTTGAACTGCCAGGGTTGCCTGCCTCTGGATATTTGTTATATTTAGTGGAATAAGTCAATTGAAACTTGAATATTCCTTTATATTAAGATGAGTAAAGTCTATGAGCTTTAACTGTAAACTTAAAAACTACTGTCAAATAAGAGTTACACTCTGGTTTGTTGCTGGCAGAAATGCCAAGCGGTGCCCATATTAGGATGGTCCCTTGGTATCCGCATGAGTCATAAACGTGTCTTTTGGCCACTGCTTCATTTATTGCTCATTATGTTTGTTGTGGACTGGTAAAGGCAGATATAAATAGAAAAATGCTTACGTAATATGACGGACAATTTTGTTTAAACGTTTTGAATAGCTTAGCCAACAAAAGTAGTTGTTATTGACAAAGTAGTTATTATTGGCATCTGAAAATTCCCATCCCATAAAGGATTATTCATGTATATTTAGGCCACGATTACCATTTTATTTGTGGCAAGAGGCATGACAAAAAAAAAAAAAAAAAAAAAAAAAAAAAAGAGAGAGAGAGAGAGAGAAAACCAGGGGCTAATATATTCAGTGAAAGCACTTAGTAGATATATGAATATATTCATGTAGGGGACACAGGGCTTAACAGCACAATAAAAATGCATTCCCAAAACAGAGGCCAGATCACTTAAATGAGATGGAAAAGGATATGTGACAGCACCAAACCCTTGTCCAGAGTTCTGGCCTAAAGGCAATGAAATAAGTGAATTGACAATCTGGGTAAAGCTTTTGTTGTTGAGAGTAATAATTCACATGTTCTTTGTATGAACATGACAAGACAAAATTAATTTTGTATCCAGTTCTTCCTTCTATCCTAAATCAGCCTACGATACAGCTCAAGTTTCTTAAAAGGACATTGTTCATCATTACAGTCCAACAGTATAGAAAAAAAAAAGATTAAAGTTTTGCAACTTCCCTAATCCTGCAGTAATACTTCTTTTCACATCACAGATGGTACTTATTGCTTTCTTGAGACCATTAAATTATGATATTTCCTGGCTTTTAATTTACATTAAAAAATAAACTAAGATTTTTTTTTTTGAAAGTTCACTTGAAGTATAAATTAATTTTCATTAGTTTATTAGTTCCAAAGTATATTTGCCTTTGAGCAATGACTGTCACATCATCAAGTCATGGAAAATTCAATCTGTCATAGGCTGAAGGGCCAAACTATAATAACTTCATTACAGCATCACAAAGGGAGATACAGGAAATTATATTGACGGTAAATTATTTTTCTCCAATCTAACTAATCCAAACAGTTAGAGGACTTTTCTAATAATATGAGTTTAGAAGAATACAATCCTATGTCATTGCTGATTTCACAAAACCCAGAGGTCATACTGAGCAAGTGTGGACAAAACTGTTGTTCTACTGGTTGTATGCTAGAAAGTATAAGATTATCACAGACTTGTTTCAGGGACCCGTTTTCTACCAATATTATCTTAGGTCTGAGTTATCAGCGATGATGATAGGAGCAGTTACTTGCATCTAAATAAAACAAATTGTCAGGTTCTCAAATTTTACAGAACTCTTAAGAAATAACTGTTAATATAAGTGTTCATAGGGCCCAAAGACTTTGTTCAGAATTGTGGTATTGCTAACTGTGTTTATATATAACCACATATGTATATAACTACTTTACAATAGATATCATGCCAAACTACACAGCTAGAGGTTTGTACTCTCCTTGTAAAATGATATAGCCAGGTAGAAATGACTATCAATGCATGAACGGAAAGACAGGGGAACTGTTTCAAATGAGGCACACCTGGTTTAAACCTGTGCCTGAAATTAACTCAAATAGTTAATCTGTGAAGTTTTCAAACCTACCAGCTTAACTATCTCACTCACTAAAACGTCCTGTAACCATCCATATTTGCACATATAAATAAATATTTTGGGTACGCCAGATACAGGATTTCTAGATGTCAAGTGCCGACATTTGAAAATGTGGTTCTAAGTGTCATATACTACCCCTGATTGATGCACACAGATCAAAATGACTTCAGAGAGGGTTCTACACACAGATTGAGGGTAAGATATGGCTGTAATAAAATGAACATTAATTTATGAACAGTGTTGTTCTCCACCATAGGGCAATGATAGATTCACTGTAAACCTTTTCCATCTGTCAAGTGCACTGCAGTGTTCTTGTGCCTATACTAATATTCTCTCATATTTATAGCAGTGGGTTTTGAAAACCATATCAGACTGAAAACAAAATACACCAAATAAAAAAAGAGGTGGAAAAATCCTGAAAACTGGCTTGAAAGAAAGAAAAGACTAACTTGAAACTTAATCTGCTTTTAGTCTGAACAATGAATTCCAACAAATAGCATTAACATCACTGAAATACAAATATTGGGAGTCTATTTATTGAAATGGTTGTCTACAGTCCTTCATAATGGACAAAAAAGAGCATATGCTAAACCACCAGCAGAATCATGGTTCAAAGAAAATGGGCAACCTCCATACCAACAGTGGAGAAGTGAGGACTGCAGTACTTCTCCTCCAGCCCCTTAGGTTTATTCCTCTAGTCTGAATTTATTTTAGTGTTAGATTAAAGATGAAACACGGTGTAAATGTACAGAAGATTTTACTTTTACAGAAAACATCTCGAAGGAGTTTTGTGGCATAGGTAAATGCATTGAGGAAATAATGAAAATCAATACTCTAATACTCACTTCTTCATTTGCTGATAATAACTGAATTTAACTTAATATTATTTTATCATTTAAAGAGCTGGTTGAATAATGAAAATAATTACTCATGAGGATTTCAGTATCAAGTGATAGAAAAATGTGATTAGGTCACATAAACATTATTTGACTATCTATATAACTAATTGAATAATGGAAACATTTATTCACCAATAATACATTAATCTATCTACAGAAGAAAGGAAACAAGCAATTTGTAAATCAGACCTACATTAAAAGGATCTGATGAATATCTGTAATACTGTCCAAAATTTTTGTTATTGTTACAAAGAATGTGAAAGCTTACTGAAATAATATTGTCATTTACAATGACAGAACCTTAAAAGGGAAATAATTTGTGTAGAACACACTCATATCATTAATCCACTGCATATTTAAATTGATGAATGAGATGACATTTCAAAACACAGAAGGAAGAATAATCTCATATTTTAGGTAGAGGACCAAGAACTATATGACCTGGTTTCTACTTGTAGTCCTACCAATTATTTTCAGAGGATTTTCACCTCCCTACCTGGAAATTACTTGTTACTGAGTTAATTACTTTCACCTTAGGAAAAGCCATGAGCTTTATTCAGAGTCCAGTGACTGAGTATGCTTAACTACCATTGAGTCAGGGTGACTGTATAACGTGGGTCTAATTAACTGAGGCTCAGAAGAACAGAATGCTTGAAAGAAACAATATTCTTACGTGGTATCTCACTTCAGCTCCTCAAGGGTCCCTGTGTGGGGAGATTTCACCAGTGAGTGAAATCAGTGATTAAGGATGAAGACCTTTAGTGATTGTTGATGTTACTTGACACTTTACAAAAACAATCAGCCTGAAACACATGAAAACAAAGAGGTTGGAAGCACAAATGTAAAGCTGTGAAAACCATCCTCAGCTGGTGTTTCAGTCTTTGAGTTCACTTAGCCAGTGCAGGAACAAAGGTGATCAAGCAGCAGGGAATAAATCCTTTCCTTCAGGAATCTCACTTTATTGAAAATGCCAAGTTCCCAATGTCCTTACCTATCTATGAGCAAATGCCAGTCTTTGGAAGATGCAGCATGCTTTCATTATGAATATTACCTGTAGGGGCTTGGAAAGTGGCAAACAACTTTACTCTGGGTGAGCAGCATTCAGCTCTTCTCTCTGCACTTCGTCTCCAATTATTATTAGCCAGCTTGTGAATTAGGAAATGTTTTCCAGGGCATGGCAGTGGGTAAATTTTATAAAGGATTCCTGCTTGATTCTCTTCAGCGTCCTCAGTTCTATTGTCCATGTTTTCTGCTCCTGAGCAGAAAGCAGACTTTAAAGGTGCAAGGTGCTGTTACTCAGCAGAAAAAGGATAGTGGAACCACAACAGGAAACCAGAATTAAGAAAAGAGCAACACTGTTGTAAAATAATAAAAATTAAAGAAATAGTTTCTCAGGCCTTGAGAAAGTCAAATTTTATTCTCATAAAGTCAAATGTTTATTTTAATCTGAAGAGGACACTAAAACTATATAAACAAGTTTAAGACTGAAAGTACAGCTCTTTTCCAAACCAAAGCAAAGGCTAACACAACCAAAAACTCAAATGCTAATTTCTGATTATTCAGAATTCAGTTGCAACTCTGTTTTTCTGTATTAAGGCACCATACCAAATGTCAACAAGAAAAATCAGCTTGAAGTTAATGTTTTAACCTTTTTCATTCTGACAGAAATTGAATTTCCCCCCACACCTTTCTCTTTCAAATAGAATTCATGCAAAACTGGCCACTTTAGTGAAGCATTTTGACTTTGACGAACTGCACATTCTCTGAGCAGCAATACCAGTCAGCCCTTAGCTATAAAGCTGCATGTAAATGAATGACTTGAACCAGCTTGCAATGCCAAAACCTGAATTTTAATATAGCCCTGTACTTTTTTCTATACCTTTCTCTTCAGAGGACGTATAATAAAGTACAGGTGATGAATATTTATTCAACACTGATTATACTTGAGCTGCATTAGTGTACTTTAGATTAAAGCTCTGTTGTTTCTACTGCTGATTCTCATGCATGGTAGTTTTTAAAGTTTTAGATCTTTTGATTTACACATAAAACTATACTTATTATAATGTATGCCTTATTAACCTTCTTTTCTGTTCTATATTCTATTAATTGTGGTATTGTATTCATGCAGTGGGTTATTATATTTACAAACTTCCTTATTTTCTGTAAATGTAGAAATTACTATTATTAACCATGTATTCAGTACAAAACTTAGCTATTCAGACTGAAAGTAGGCTCTTATTCTGCTTAAATGTTCCACTACCAAGAACCTGGATACATTTATTTTTATTTTTTAATTAATATAGAGATGAAGCTCTTGCTATTGTGAAGTCAAAAGTGGTGGTGTCTGCAAAACCAGTGCAGGATTCTACAAGATACTAGCAACCAGAAACCTGACGACACAGTACCTTTAGATGCCAAGAATGTGACTTACTAGAGCCATGAATTTAGTAGTGCATCTGGAAAGGCCACCCAGATATCATCCATAACCTCCAAGACACTGTTTCCTTAACCAGTCCTCTCAGAGTCCGTTTGACTTACACTCTTGGTTTATAAGATGCTAGTGAGAGGGAAATTTCCAAGTTAGATACAGATTGGTATGACTATGTGGGAGGCATGATTTACAGAGGTAGGTACCTGCTATATCAGGTACCTCATGAGCTGGTGCTACAGGGAAGGACAAAAGTAAAGCCATCTAAAACTCACTGCAGCAACTTTGCTTATGATTGTCTCTTGACAGTATGAAAAACACAAGCCCTTGGTAGTTTTTCCCAACTTTTTTTTTTTTTTTTTTTTTTAATGGCCTACTAGAGAAAAGAGCAAGCACCTCTGCTAGATATTGTCACCTACTAATCTGAACCTAAACTTACCCTTCACACATCCAAGCCCTGCAGAAAGGAGATTCATCTATCAGTTCAGTGCTGAGGCAAACATTTCTTCCCAGCCCCAAACAACATCTCGTGCAATGGCGAAGAGTAAGCATAAAGCTCAATGTAAACTGGATAAGAACAGAGCAGATGTATTCTCTCCACCCAAGTACACCATAGATAAACTATTTTCTACCCTTTTCAAACAAGTTACCAGGTAGATGGTAGCATTTTGCTCTACCACCATAATAAAAATTTGGTGGAAAAAAACTGGAGGAGAAATAGCTGAGAGGAAAAAAAAAATACACTGAAGAAGTTATTTTTCCTACTGGCTTTGTATGTGTACTTTCTTCTCTCTGTTTCTCTTCCTCCCTCCTTGCACAGAGAGGTTACAAAGACTATTAAAATATAAGGACAATAAAACTAGAATTGGGCATATATGGAAAAAAGCTTAGGTAAGCATCGTGCAGCCAGAAAATAAATATCATGTCAGAATGTGATAATCTTGCAAGATCTTACTTTCAGTGCATGCAATAAAGTGCTTTCAATGTACAAGCATGTCTCATTCTGCTGAAAACCACATATATGTTTGCTAGACTACCATTACAAATGCAGAACATTCTCTGATGACTGTGCATCAGTCAGCATCAGTTCCTTCAACCAAAACTATCATGGTGACTACAGGACCAATGAAAGAAAGTAAAAATGTCAAAACTTACAGTCTCTGAAAATGGAACTGTGAGAGAAATGCAATAGTGTATGAAATAAGGAAAAAGAAAAGGATTGAAGGGAGAAGTTAGATAGGCCATTATTCATTATTTAGAATTCTCTATTAACAACATTTACTTGTCTGTGTCTGAGAGCATCTTATAATGTCGGTAAGTCTGTGTACACACCCCAAAACACATGCAAATTTCCTGATCTAAGGAACCAAGAAACAGTCAAGCTGGAAGCAAGAACAAAATTGTAGCAAAGAAAATGATGCAACACAGTAAAGGCAGACAGCAACAAAAATACAGTCACCTAAATAAAACTTTGGTAGAATCTATGCCAGCTGTTTTGACGTAGGGTATGTGTAGAAGCCAATCACTTTCTCAGTTACAATTCTTAACAAGATGGACCAGAGGCAAAGTGAGCAAGCACCCCCATGCCAAGGGATGTACTTCCGAAGAGTGGGTTTCAGCATTCCCTCAAGAGGGCATCCACCTCACTACAGCTGTGCAGCTTAAGAGGACAAGTCCATTTGGACACTCAGCTTGTCTTAGAACAACAAAAATAACAGACAAAAATGGCAGCTTATAAAGAACCTGAAAGACCTTGAACATCCTCAGAGACCAACCCAAGCAGTCAATTATCATCCCCCAAGAGACAATTTCCTTCATGAGAAAAAATAGAGTAACCAGTTTGATGATGTTGTAACTTAGCTACAAAGAACTTCAGAAACTCATCACAAATGAAATATTAATGAGGCAGTGGATCCTAGAGAACTCAAACAGTATGCACTACCAGAAATTAAATCGTTAAATATCTTGGCTAACCGCCATTTCAGTGATCATTAGTCTGAAATATTTGGCTAGTAAATTCAGTATCTTTAATTTTAATCAGATTTGAGTGTTTGCAAATGTTGCAGCTGTTGCTATAAAGATAATTAAATAACTAAATAGCCAACAACTTGGTGGGGTTTTTTTATGAGATTTGAAGATTAGAGTTATTTGCAAACTCCTCAGGCCCCACTGCTCCCAGTACTGAAAAGGGAACAATTTCAGTGCATGATTTATGTGAAATTTATTTGCTGTCTTAGTCCAGTTCCAAACAAAGTACGACAGACAGCACAAATCTCACCATCATAACAGGCATCTTTGTTTTCAATCTCAGCATAAAGCCAAAAGAAACCACAGAGATGTAATTATGCACCTCCTCTCCTTACAATTGGTCCCACTATGTGAAAAGCAAGCTGATGGCATGGATCAGGAAGAAGGAATTCATAGTTCTCACTATCTGTACTGACTTCTTTTGTTTGTTTGTTTGTTAGTAGTGGACAACACATCTGACTTTCAAGCTACCATCAACCCTCTACACCAAGTTGTGGAATTACACAAAGGAATACTTTTCTTATTTTAATTATGATGAATGTACTGAGTCACATGCTGCTTTCACTGCAAATCAGTATATATTCAAAGGAAATCAGCTGACAATTGTTATCACAGATTTGTATTGGCATAGTAGTTGTGATCACTGGCTCTACAGGCTGTTGCTGATCTTTGGCTTGGGAGGCAAATTTATGTCTAGTCTTTAATATTGAAGAAGCAAAATGTTTATCAGAAAATAATGTGAAGTACAACTCTCTCCTCAGCTTCGTAGCATGTTGCTTTTATTACACTCAGAGTATCTTGAAATAAGAGTCCCATAATGGACTGTAACTTACAGGTATTACCTTGAAAGATATTCTGTGAGAGAGGAGGATAGAGAATGTCTGAAAAGAGATGTGTGAGAGGACTACAGAGAACGTCTGACCATTGCTGATGGGGGATAGAGAATGTCTGAAGAGAGACGTATGAGAGGAGGATGGAGAACGTCTGATCTGGCAGGAGATGAGAGAACAGCTGGGTATTGTGAAAGAAAGTAAGAAAGATAAACATGGTTATCTAGTAGCAAAAAGGTGTCTGCATGCTTGTAGTGATATACAGCCATGTAACTGCATGAACGGTTCCTGCCCTGAGCCTGGTGGTACACACAGCTGGAATTTGTATCCGGGCTCAGAGGTATAAATTTGACCTTCTCTGGACAATAAAGTGTCTCTGGTTACACCACAACCAGAGTCCATGCCTTCATACGCCACAATATTCTATCAGGGAGAACTCCATGAAGCGTGAAACCCTATGGAAAAAAGTTTGTTTATGCAACTCTGGACAATGTTTCTACTTTCCAAGTACAGTTGCTCTGTTTGCACACTTGCGATTTCAAGTAAGTATCCAGGATCGGCCCACAGTATGGTAGCCCAGAAAGAGCCAAATCCTTAGAAATTCTTTGGTGTGGCTGTAAAGCAGCACAAGGCACAGCATGAAATATTCTAGGAAGTGTAGATATAACCTGGCTCAGTGGTGATGGTGTTTTGATTCAAGAAAAACAGGAGGGATTTATGCAACACTCACCTTCAAAATAATACAGAATCTCTTATTGACACTGTCATGAAAGTCAAAAACATGTCCTAGGTGTCACCAGGGTAGCCACATTTTTTTTTGTTGCATTTGTATGCTAATCACATAAGAAGCAAAAATAGGCTTAGATTGGAAATCAAAGATTGGTTGTATACAGGTAATGGAGTGCTTGAATGCTTTATTTAAAGATAGAAGGCTCTTGAACCAAGCTTTATTATTGAACTAAGACTATCTATCCTTTTTGACACTTTTTAAATTAAGTTCTTCCTCTAATTTATGTTTTTGTCAGCTTTCCTCCCTTACCTGGCTTTAAACTGATTTTTTTTCTCTCAAAGTAATAAACTACTTCGGAGAGGAGAGAAAAAAATTTTAATGACCCTAGGCACTCAGATTAACAAAATGGATCATTTGTATACAGCTGCAGAATTATGAAACCTTTTGAAATAGAGAGAGTCTATAACATTTTACCAGCAGTACACTGCTTCTACACATTGCCACAAAATTTTTGCTAGCACTCTGTACATTCTCAATTCTTAACATGCTTAAGCAGAATCACATCCCTTTGGTGCAAAATTAGGAGGTCAAATTAAACCAAAGGGATAATGTTGAGGTCAAAACCATCAATGTACTCTTTTTTAATGCTATGATGGATAAACCCCACCAGCCCTTGTACCAAAGCAGCAAACAAAAGCCTGGGTGAGCCTGGATTTGCACCACCAGTCATGTTTGACTCTACTGGCTGCTCAATCTGCCTCCTTATTATTGCTAATCCAACCTGCTTCAGAGCACGGTCTGCATCCCGTCTGACTTCAGCAGAGATAGAGAGAGCTGGTTCAGACAAACAGAGCAGGGTAGCAGCTGCAGCCTGATGAGTGGTGGCAGCCAGATAATCTACTGTGATGTCTTGTTGGAGAAAATTTGGGACAATGTAATTTCCTCAGTTTGACATGAAACCCTTTTCAGAGTACCATGAGGCTATACATAGCACACTCAGCCTTCGAATGCTGTAAGCAATATTTGTTTCTCTGTTACAAGAATTAAGATCATACACGTTTGTTCATAACGTGGCTTCCAATTTTCCATAGTTAATGAGTTAAAAGATATGAGTACAGATTGAAAAGATGAACAATCTGTTCAAGAGGAAAATGGTAGCAAGTCACACTTCTTACCTGGTTCTTTTCTATCTCTTTTCCTGTCTCTAATGTGATCTTAATTCTTCCTATCACTGGGTAACGCTGCAGGCATTCTTTGAGACTCCTTTAAAAGTAAATAAAGGCGAAATGATTTTTAAAAAAGGAGTTACTGATGTGAAAAGTGATCTTGTTTTCTTCCATTAGAGTCATGTTCACAAAATTGTGCAAACATCCACTTTCCATACTCAATGACGTTTCAAAATGACATCTTATTTTGGCATCTCTTGCATGGCTCCTGTTTTAGCATGAGAAAAAGAATTATAGGTTTTAAGAGTTCTGAATTCTTACGGAACAAGGCTTCATTCAGGAAGTTTCACCCAAAGAAACATCTAATAATGGCTTTAATGGAAACACTATTTCCAGCCAGGTCCCTCTGTGGACATTCTCTTTCCACATTAGAACATATTTTAAAACAGAAAATAAGTATACTCAACTAAAATTAAAAGAACAATGAGATAGGATATTAACTTCAGAACCTCAGTGTGTCCTTTTAAATAAAGTTTCTATGGCTGGCTGAAACTCACATTCTCCCCTAGATTTTTTAGCAGAAGTTCGTTTAAGTACGTTTCTCAGATTTATTCCGTACTGATAGACATATGCTGGGTTTGTACATCTTTTCATCAACTTTGCCCTTTGGAATTTAGGTAAACATAAAAAAAACCTGCAAGTGAAGAATATGAATGACCTATATGATTCATTATCACAAATCACATTTACATCCCAGATTATTTCTAAAACTTTGTCTGTGAATATACCTCCCAAGATTCAATTCCAGTACTGGTATTTTTTTACTTTCTAATATTGAACTAGCTGACTCTGGTGTGGCATAAAAGCAACCTGTCCCATGTACCCAAGTTTTCCTCCTGCAGAAACTGCACTGTGAGGATGGATGATAGAGCTGAAGCTCCCTGTGATTTCACTCTGGACCTTGCAGGTCACAAGCGCTACTTGGCCTGATGATATGGAAGTAACCTAAATCTACCATTCTCATTTCTTTGTCTGTACCCACATAAAAATAGAGGTCTAAGTATTCAGAGAATGATCCTTAAATGTCAGACACACAAATAAAGATTAAATAACCTGTGTAAATAGCTTAATCTTAAAAAAACACTGAAAGCATGCAACGCCCATTATAACTAATGAAAAGTCAATGAATGAAAATTAACTGTAGTTTAGGTACTTTGATCTAAAACTTAAGTAATTAATGTTAGCTTCTGAAAGTTGTGTGAGCTAAAAAAGAATACACCCAGGTTCTCTATTTGTCTGTAGAACAACATTGATTGCAGAGGCTGGCTAAGCTCTTCCAGCCTACAGGCTTCAGATGTGTTTTACCAGGATATTACTCAGGTCTTCCCTGGTTTGGGAGAAACAGGGATTTGGAAGCAAATGAATATTGAGTGTAGCTGTATTTACAGTGGTGAATAAAGAGTAGAAAGCATTGTACATTTACAGTGGTCATTACGATGAAGAGAGAGGAGAGAGAAAAATAATCAAATGTAGATTTGTTACTATATCATTACTAGTAACATAGTCCATTTTTTTGGTTGTACACCACCCTTTATCTCATTTATCTAAACTGAATTCATTAACTTTTAACTAAATTTGTCACTAGAGTCTCCCTGAAATGCTCGAGCATGGAGTTAATCCAAGGGGGAGCTCTGATTTAAAATTGGATTTCTGCTGCAGAAATGGCTATCTTTGAGAAGAAAAGATTGGAACGCACTATGACTCAACCAGTTGTATCAGCAATTTAGATAACTAAGTATTTACAAAGAAAGGACCATGAAACATATTTATGCATTATAGATGCTGCTTTCAGTCTCCCCATGAGTGCTGACTTCTGAATGAAATCAAAGAGTCTGGTGCTACTGAAGCAATTGAATTAATACTTCTGGGGCTTAACAGATCTGTCAAGAAGAGAGACAATGCCATAGAGCGTCATTGTCTTTTCCACTTCATTATTGATTCTCTGTCAGCATCCAGTGCCCCTGCCTCACTGCATGGTGCGCACTGGTGTCATGTGCCATGTTTAACACCTGGGTTCATGATAACTGAAGAAATGCAGCTCGACAGTCCTTGTCACTGCATTAGCTATACCAGAAATATCATTTATTCTGCCCTTAAAAAAAAAAAAAAAAAGTGAGTGGAGGGGAACCAAATGGTTTCTTGGTGGGGGTTTTTTTGAGCCTTACAGTAGTTAACTACTGATAAGATCAATCTGCTTAATTAACACTGACCTCCAACATGGCTCATGATAAATTCTACTTTAAATAGCATGCTATGCTATATGCTATATTATGTTATGTTGTACCTATATTATCTCCTGCACAGACAAGGATACTCTCAGTTGAATTTTTCAGGCAGATTGTCACACACACACACACATAAACACACAGTGCAAAGGTATCATTACTCAGCAGAAAATAGGATCTTTTACCATTGTAGGCAAAGTTACATCAAGTGTCATGCATATAGAATGCCCAGTGAGGCCAAGATAAATTGCATATCTGACTGTAAACAATGAAGTGCATGCCCTATGCAAGGCAGCCTTGCTGTGTGTCTTGGGATATTAGTTACTAGGCATGCATGTGCTTTTGGAATACGTAATAGCATGTTTCCAGAACACCTGACATGCAGTTAGTGTATGATACTAGGGTAGATGTTTTAAAAGTGTTAAAAATTTGTCCAAGCTAGATGGGCGATATCCATGATACATCACAAAATACCCCATACCTTCAAATAATCACCAGTCTGGCCCGTTCACATCTGTGTTACTGGGCAAAGTGCATTTGAAAATAAAAGTGCATTTTGGTCAGATCATGAGCAAGTCTTCACAGAGGACATCCTCCATCAGCAAGCACATGAAGGAGCTATGCTTATGTCTTTGAGCTCTTGATTTGTATTCTATTCAATATGTTTCCTCAGTTCCAGAGTTATGTTTCATGTTCATGGTATTGTGATGCCTGGAATACAGAAAAGCTAGGGTCTCATTTTTCTTTCATATAGTATAATGGGAGTGGTGATGGCAAAGTAATTATGTTTCTGGATTGCCATGTAGATATCATTAGTATTAGTAATGGAGATACAATGTGTAAAGCTGCTAAGGTATTTAATGCCATCTCTGCTAGTGACAGCAAAACAGCAATACAGTTGCATTCAGTTTGTTCACACACCCAATTATTGCAATGTAGTGTGTGTCACAGTACGTTAGAGTAGTTCAGGATTTTCATTAAGGTTTCTTTTTTCAGTATGTTGCAAGATGATCTTAATCATTGCTTTGGTCTCAAAGCAGATACGTGACATTTCAATTCAAATGTGAATTTAATTTGTGCGTGTGTTTGCCCCAATAAGTGAAAAAAAAGGTAGATACCACTCGCTTTACTGCATTAAGTAATAGGTATCTTTAAGAACTTATCTCCAGTGGATCTTCCAATGTGACATCACCTCAGGCAAATCTGGTTGTGAGGAACAGTACTGGAAGGATGCATGACTTAAAGGAGTCTCAGTTCCCTGTCCAGCCATGCATGTATGGCGAGAAAAGAGGCTGGCTATTTGTAAAGGCCTGTTGCCATATAATTCTGCTCAACTCTGCCATATGGAGGAGAATGAAGTCACAGACCCATGTACTCACAGGTAAATGCCTCTGGGTAGAACAAGGTGTGAGGCCAGTGGGAAAACATATGGTGCAGAGTATACTATTTGCTCTTCCTCCTGTGTTCAAGACACAGTCTGGCATCTGCAACATGAGTCAGAAAGTTAGAAGAGCTTTGGATTTTACAAACCTACCTTTTCACTCCATGGCTAGCCAAAATCAAGCACAATGAGACTGAAAAAGTTTGAAGGAAACTCCTTGCAGAGTCCACATCCACATTTTTTATTACCACTTAGAAACACAGCTTGTGGGTTTTTTATGTTTCAATTTGTGTGTTTCATAGATTTTTAATCAAGGTTTGTAAATAAAGTAGAATAATACAAGTGGTGGTTACCTTTATTAGCTTCACCTTAAGTTTTTAAAAAAGTATGAGTTACAATGTTTGCTTCACTCATTTATAAAAAAGGCAAAATGCTCAATTGTTAAAGACAGACATATTTGGGAAAAAAAACCCTGAAATATTAGTCAAATCACTTAAGTGGCTGAAAATCTTTTGAACAATTTTGGACAACTACTTCCTTTCATCTGAGATCATGGTTTTAACTAAACTTAATGAATTAATTTTATGCTACCCAGTCTTTTCAGTAAGGTTTCATCCAAGTTATCATCCCTTTCTAAAGGGAAAATTAGTCATTCTGCTGGTTCAGAAAGTGGAAACATGATTACACATACGTGTCTTGTTCATCCACCTGTAGGTAGCTTCTTCACAGAGGCACAAGCCAACTTCAATGAACCAGCTTTTATACAGCAAAAGTGTAAGATCACCTGCTGCTTGCTGTTAGAACAGAGTAAAAATGTTTGGATTATTTATTTTTTATTTTTTTATTTTTGTAAAATAATGGTACAATGGTTGTTAAACAGGCAGGAACTGCTATAGGTGCAATTTGAGAAGTAAATATTTGGCAATAGCTGGGAGATACAAAACAACCATTTAATGAACATACTGGGAAGAATCTCATCCTTTACCACCATCCCGCTGAATCATGTTCAGTAACCGATTCAATGTTCAGAACTCCAACTGGCATCAGGGGAATTTGATTAAAAAAAATGCTGTTATGATCATATAAGTTTAAAGACTACATCTGTACGTTATATAATGATAGCTTGTTACTCACATATATTGCTAAATGGGTTACTATTACTGTCTTTTCTTGTATCTATGATGTGACTAAAAATGGAGTTACCATGATGTTCCATTTACAACAAATATAGAAATGTTTATTTGACATGTTAAAAGGGATTAAATAATGCATGAATCTGCAGGATTACAATTACTGAACAGTTTCTCAAAAAGCTTTTTTGCAGTTGGCATTAATTTAAAAAACAATAAAAATGTTAACCTGTGTAATTAAAATTCAAAATTGTACCAGAAATGAACCCATTATAAAATCTGTTAGAAATCTTTGGTGAATTTGCATTCTAAGGGATTTGACAAGGAATTATTTGCTAGGTATAAATGAAATTGTTTACAGCATCATTTGTTCTAAAAAGGTAAAATAGTCCTAGAGATGTGGTTCTGAACTGTATGAGACTACAGTATTGATACACCTATATATGATATCCTGCTATATCTATGACCTATAGCTACTACACCTAAGAGGGCTCAAAAGTTTCGATAATTTTGTTTGGAAACTGTAAAGTATTTCATCAAGAAAAATCTTTTAGAACCTCGATAAAGTACCTAACTAGGCCCTGACGGATGAGACATGATTAATTCCAAGCCCCTATTTCAACTTCCAGAGCAGAAAGTCTCATTAAACCTCCATGAACCCCTCCTATAGCTCAGTTTTCTCCTAGAATTTCAACAGAATGTATGCCACACAAAGGTTTCAGACCGGGTTATATGGGAAACTTAGTCCTGATCCCAGTGAAATATTTCATTACACTCTCATTTTCATAAAAGGTAATCCTGCAACCCTTACTGCAGGAAAGGGTTAGGTAAGTTAGTCATTATTTGACTCAGGATTCCACTGCAAAAATTAGCATGAAATATTATGTGCAAAAAGTTGCTTTATACAGCGTGGAGCAAGCTGGCATCTGTAGCCCAAAGACAGCTGAAGGTAATAGTTAAAATGAGAAATGAAGACTGAGATAAAATATCATTATCATCACCTTTGATTAAAATCTGCCAAGAACTCTTTAGCATTAACACAAACACAAAGGACTGGAGCCTGAAGTAAGATTGTGTTGGTATTCACATGAAAATGAAACAAAAAATGGTATGAAAGTTATTACACAAAAACTCTATTAACTCAGTAAAACGTAACACAGAAAGAGACCTCAGCATGTGTTTGCATGAGTCCAACAGTCAAAGCACATATTTTGCCTCATGTTAAAAAGGGGTGGGGGGGGGTGGGGGTGGGAATGGTTGACTGGAGGTAGAATATGTGCATTATCTTTGTTTAACAGGTTAGAATATTCTCCTGGCTGGAAGGTCCCTGGCATATGCGAGGGTGAATCAGGACATGTAATTCTCAGCAGTTTCACAACTTGGTGGCATGCTGCCAGAAGAGCCAGCGGGTCAGTGATTGTTATTGGGGAATCCCCTGACAGTTCCAACCCCCAGGAAAAGAGAGGGAAAGCTGGGCAGCCAGCCAGGGCTTCACTCCTGCAAAAGCCCCACATGCCGCTCTCTGACTAGCTATGCAGGAGCCATTCAAACCTTGGGTACTGGCACCATGATACGCATGATAGATGGTTGAGAGAAAGGATGTAGAGTTTACTTAAAGGTTTAAATTCTGAGCTGCTGTTAAGACATGTATCTTTACTTGACTCAGCTATACTTCATTACACTAACAAAAATACTTCCTCAAAGGGGCATAATAATACATTCTAGTACACACCTTCTATAGTATGAGTATATGCTGTTATATCTTAACTGAATCCCCAAACCAAATTATTGAATAATCTGAGTATGTTACTGTGACAGTGGGACAAGTGATAAAGTCAGTGGTTGTCACTCGGCTCACTTCAGTGTTATGTGATGTACCCAATGGGCATGTGAAATGTACTCCTTTGATGCAGGTGGATGTATAGGTTACTGTACGTTTTGATATTCCATCCAAATGAATGAACAATTTATTCAAAGCTGTTGCCACTGCTAGGTTGTGCTTCTATCCTCACAGCACTGAAGAAGTCAACAGTGATTTTTTGTGAAGGCAACTTATGCACCATAAAAATACAACGCCACATATCTCCACATAAACAGCAGCACGGAGAAAAGTCAATAATTATTTTAAAACATGACTGAGCAAAACGAGCACTTCCTGGTTTGCATAACACCCTGTTTGCTCAGTGGCTGCAAAGGAGCAAAGGATTACCCTGTCTAGTTGGGTTTTTCAATTTAATTTCATTGTCTTGTCCTTTTAACATACTCACTTTTCTGAACACGTTCAGGTGTCCAGAGGCACTGAGTTCTCCATGCAGGACTCAGAAAAAATGATAAATATTTCCATATAGCAAAATTTCAAGATACACCTCCAAGAGCACAGTTAGGAATTATAAGAAGAAAATAATCTGGCTATACGTTTATGAGATCAGCGTTTGGGATTTTTTTTTTTTTTAAAGACAGTACTGCCTGGGAATGTAGTCCACAAAGTATTCCCTAGGTGGTGAATGGAAGCAGAAAATGAGATGAATGTTACTTTCTAAGAATGAATTGCTTCTTGAAGTCACTGAGTGCTTCTTTACAGTTCTGGAGTATGTAGGGAGAGATGATCTTTACATGACGTGTCTAACACTACTGTCTAAAGCGGCCTGTTGATGGGGTCTTTCTTTGGACTTCTAATCTATCTAGTGATGACTGATCTGGAAATGTTGAACTGTGGTCAATGTATAAATGTAGAAATGCAAAGGAAAACAGTTACTAAACACTGAAAAGTTATGGGTTGTAATTGCATATTGCCAATAACACAGAGTAATTAACAATTCCTTGCAGATAAAAAACAATACTCAGCATAAGAGCATGTATTTTACCTCAACATCTAATTCCATTCAACTTTCTGTTAAAAGTAAGTAAAGAATTCATTGAGGTGGTGTAACTATATTCACCTACAAGACTACTGATAGGCAACCAGAGGTAAAAGGGCAGTGGTAGCTTCTTCAGTTACAATCAGTTGCAGACAGTGGAGCATGTCTAGACTTCTGGTTATTCAGAATCATAGAATCATTTATATTGGAAAATGATTTTATGGTCATCAAGTCCAACTGTAAACCTAATACTGCCAAGTCCACCACTAAATCATGTCCCTAAGTGCCACATCTACACACACGTCTTTTAAATACCTCCAGGGATGGTGGCTCAGTCACTTCCCTGGGCAGCCTGTTCCAATGCTTGAGAACCCTTTCAGTGAATTTTTTTTTTCCTAATATCCGATCTAAACATCCCCTGGTGCAATTTGAGGCCATTTCCTCATGTCCTGTCACTTGTTAACTGGGAGAAGGGATCAACCCCCACCTGCCTACAACCTCCTTTCAGGTAGCTGTAGAAAGCAGTAAGGTCCCCCCCGAGTGTCCTCCTCTCCAGGCTAAACTCCAGTTCTCTCAGCTGCTTCTCATAAGACTTGTGCTCCAGATCCTTCACCAGCTTTGTTGCCCTTTTCTGGACATGCTCCAGCACCTCAATATCTGTCTTGTAGGGAAGAGCCCAAAACTGAACACTACATTTGAGGTACAGCTTCACCAGTGCTGAGTACAGGGGGACAGTCACTGCCCTGGTCCTGCTGGTCACACTGTTTCTGACACAAGCCAGGGGGCTGTTGGCCTTCACTGCCGGCTTATGTTCAGCTGGCTGTTGACCAACACACCCAGGACTTCTCCCACCAGGCAGCTTCCCAGCCGCTCTGCCCCAGCCTGTAGCGCTGCGTGGGGTTGGTGTGACCCAGGTGCAGGACCCGGCACTGAGCCTTGTTGAACCTCACACACTCGGCCTCGGCCCATCGGTCCAGCCTGCTAGATCCCTCTGCAGAGTCTTCCTGCCCTCAGGCAGATCAACACTCCTCCCCAACTTTGTGTCATCCGCAAACTTACTGAGGGTGCACTCAATCCCCTTGTACAGATTGTTGGTGAAGATATTAAACAGAACTGGCCCCAATACTGAGCCCTGGGCACCACTTGTGACTGGCTGCCAACTGGATTTCCCTACATTTACCACTACTCTTCGGGCCCAGCCATTCAGCCAGTTTTTTACCCAAGCCATCCAAGCCACGAGCAGCCAGCTTCTTAAGGGGAATGCTGTGGGAAACAGCACCACTAACAGTGTTACTAAAGTCTAGGTATACAACATGCACAGCCTTTCCCTCATCCACTGAGCTAGTCACCTTGTCATAGAAGGAGATCAGGTTCATCAGGCAGGACCTGCCTTTCATAACCCCTTGCTGGCTGGGCCCCATCGCCTGGTTGTCCTGTACATGCCACATGATGGCATTCAAGATGATCTGCTCCATGAGCTTTCCTAGCACCGACGTCTAACTAACAAGCCTGTAGTGATGTATTTTCAAGTAACAGAATGAGAAGACTTTTGAATAAACAAGCCTTGTGTTTACGCTTTGTATAAGCTAGTTTCTTGAAGTTTTGGTATTAGATCAGCATCAAAACTGATCCTCCACCTCTCATTTTATTACAGTTTTCTGTAGCATGGAATGA
Source organism: Falco naumanni (assembly GCF_017639655.2). NCBI lineage: Eukaryota > Metazoa > Chordata > Aves > Falconiformes > Falconidae > Falco > Falco naumanni. The sequence goes on from NC_054056.1 coordinate 72,810,397, forward strand.
GTAACCAATGTCTGTACTTTTCTAAAGATGGCTGGAAATAATTCTGTTTCAGATTTTACACGAGGACCTATTAAATGCTTATTATGTGGAATAAAAACAATTTCAAACACTGTCTTTGGTTTAATCTTCAACATCAATATCAGAATCTGCAGGTCTGGTACTTTTTTCCTCACCTGAACTGTAACTGCAATATGGTTACTCCCCTTACTGCTTTAGAAATGCTGTGCCAGAGAAAAAATCACGGTAACACTCTTTGCAACATCAATATTGGAACTAAGCAGCCAACCAGAAAAAGAAGCAGAGAATATAAGCACTACTGCATTTCTCCTAGACCTAGTTCTCAAGCCTCTCCCATTCAGCAGTTAAACCCCCCCATCCTCTCCTTCCACCTTCCCAAACCCTCTGCATTGAAGTGGTACCAAAACTGCTGTTGGCATCACCTTGGCAGCTGAATTCAGGCTTGAGTACGCATAGCAGAGGAGAGGTCGGACCATGATTCCAGGTACAGCTGCGGATGGTGAATCATTCCCTCTCTATAAGAGCATTTGGTTGACTCACGTGATCTACCTAGTGCCAGTGAAACCAGACAATAAAGGACTTGGCCTTCTGCAGATTTTCTGTGAATTGTCTGAATTCCCTGATGAAGTGACAAAATCAGCTTTCTCTGAGATGTAAAGTCAAGGACAAACTAAACTCATTGGTGCATATATGAGGGAGAAGCCTACAAAAGCAACCTATGAAGGGATGAACACAAAGTGATCCCCCTGAAAAAAATGAGAATACTGAAATGTAAAATATCCTACAGACAGCATCATGTAGCTAGTCCTATTTACAATGGTGTGCAAGCACAAAAAAAACCATGTAGCCCACTTATGCAATTAAGGCTTGGCAACTTGATGAAAATATCACGGAACAGAATTGATGTGAATTTGAGCACCCTGCCAGCTCATTGGGATGGAATTGGCAGTCAGGAGAAGAGACGGGTGGTGTGATGTGCACGCATGAGCCTGCAAAGGCAAACTCTGGGCTCCAGGGCAATTGCCAGGAGTCGGTTATCCTGCAGGAAAACAGGGATTTTAACAATAGTTAAGCTCTCAAGGGAGGTAGTTTTTTCCAGGCTTCAGATAATTAAAGGAAAAATAGTGGGGGATGGATGTATTAGCAACCTCTAATGCCCACAGTGCCCATATAGAACGACAAACATTGTTGTCACACACATGTAGTGTCAAATCAGTAATTTTTCTCCTAGAAGAAACTGCCTTTAGTTGCAAAGTTTATGTACTTCATAGTAATGGTTCCATCTACATTAGTTAACTGCTTCTTCAGATTAACTCAATTCTATACAAAACCAAAATGCATCACATAGCACTCCACATACATGTGATTTTATTCAGAGATTTCAAATTTATGCTAGATACTAAAGGAACTATTGAAGTGATTGAATCAGTTGTGTGTCTAAACATTTGCAGAATGTTTTATTTTAGTTGAATTAACTTCAAGCACATGATGAAAAAAATATTACAATGCAAGAGACCAGTAGGATTTATGAAATGTTACTTTAGGATTTTAAGTTATAACACTGTTTTTCAGAAATAACAAGGAAGTCTCCCAAATTACAGAATAATTGTTAATTATAACAATATTTTCTAAAAAGTTTTTTCTTCACTGCGAAGCTTTTTTCTCCACAAAGAAACAACAACTGACCATTCCTGTAACGGATTTGGCACCACACGCAAAGACAATGAAAAGTTAATTATATGCTGATGTAATAAATGTTCAGGCATCCTGAAAAATAGTCTTGTACTCCGTTTCATTTCAGAAAGGGGTTTATTTTATAAGGATATTTTTTACTAGGATTCATTACTTACTGTCAGATAGCAAGCACTTACTGTCAGTCCTCACATTGTGCATATTACTGTATGATAGCAGAATGGTCACAATTCTGCAAAAGCTATAAATTGTGCCAATAACTGGACTTGCTAGTCAAACCCAATTAACTTCTAACACCAGTTTGCCTAGTAAAGCATCCACTTAGTCAGAACTCATTTGTGCTTTAAAACTGATGCATCATACATTTTTTGAAAAGTATTATTTTTTCAATGTGCCATTAGAATTAAAAAAATATATATACAGCAGATTGGAAATTCCGAAGTTACAAATAAAACTAAGCTGCATACTTAAGGTTTACAACATTTGAACGTGCTTAAATACACAGTATTTTGAAGCATCAAGCAGTCCTCAGCTTCCTGCTGTGTCCCATATAGAGTCTCCATCACCATCATCAGTCATGCATAAAATAATTGTTTTTCTGCTCTTACAATAGGACCAAGAAAACCCTGCATTCTGGTTGAAATGAAAATGAAGGCAACATGAGTAATCACATTATGATGGGTCAGCTGTTGTGTACTGAACATCCTTAAAAGCAGTTCAATAATGGTACCTTTAGGTAAATGTTTTTTTACATAATCACATAGGTAAAAATGTCTAAATAATAATAAAAAATAATTTAAAAAGATGTTTTAATTAATTATTAAGAAAATCAGTGATGAAAAGAAAAACTCCTTGACAGTGTCTATAAAAATAGTAACAACATATGATAACAAAGAAGAAAAAATCCAACCAAATTTACACACCTAAGGTGGCATGAATGAAGACACAAACAATTAGTATTAAAGTTTTGACAAAATCAAAGAAAACTGAACACCATATATTTTATTTTTTTTCCTTAAGCAAATCTGAAATAAACACATTTTATCTGAGCAATCCATTGTTGCTTAATCTGTTACCAGAATACGAGAAGCATTTCTGTATTTTTAATTGGTATTTTCAAAAAATAACTCTGACTAGTATCCTGATAAAACATCGCAAGTCAGTGAATCAAAATATATTCCACTTACTCAAAAACTAAAACAAAACTGGATTATAAATAAAATAATTTCCCTTCTGTCTCCATGAGATAACAGCAGATCAGCAATGCAGAATACGAATGTAACAGGTTTAGTTCTTTATACAACAGTACATTCAGATCCCACATCTAAAGTGTAGATCAGAAGATTTAATTTCATTAGAGAACTCTGCAATTGGTTTAGTGTGCATTTAACTCGGCTCTTTAGTTTGCTTTATAACAACTCCTTGACAGCGTTATTTGGCCTTGACCCTTGAAATGCTTAACTATGTGCATTGTTTTACACACCTGAATTGTCCCCTTAAACTCAAGTCAATTTAAGCATTTGAGTAAGTGTTTGGAGGATAAAAGATGAACATATTTTTAAAAGCACCACAGCGGTGTGAAGAAAAAAGCAAACATCACACTGTGATATATAAATACAATGATGGAGAGTCAGTGTACAAATAGGAGTGTCATGTTAGATTCACAAAGTCATCCTTCCACTCTACTTGGTTCTGGCTGTATCACATGGAGTTTTTGGCAAGGAGATGTGGATCAACTGGAAACAGTCCAGAGGAAAGCAACAGCAATGGATAATGTTTAGAAAACATGATTTAGAAATAAAGATTGAAGAATCTGAGTTTGCTTATCTAGTCAAGTAAGAAATATCGGAGAATGCAGGTTATTTGGTGAAGTTTTACAGGCTTTATGTGAGATAATACTCTCAGAACTTCAGCACGGGTCATTGGTGCTGCTACAAGGATACATGCCACATCTTCAAACCCTTCTCTATATATTTGAAATGTATGAAGTCCACCACAAAAATCCCATTTACATGCTGACTAGATGAAAACAAAAGTGCCCAAATATTTTTTTTATTTTACCTTTGACTTGTCAAAATTCTATAATCTGTTAATTTCTCCTTTGTCACAGAATTAATTTAAATCCCCAGATAACACTGAGAACTACACTTACATTTGTTGTTACAAATAGCTGTTTTCCAGGTAGAATGTATGTGTGTGTGTGTGAACAACAAAAGTAACAGGTTATTTTATTTTTCTTCTCTGGATTGTTTTTCTCATTTGTAGGAAAATAAATGTCTCTGAGGTGACTAATTTAATCACAGTACACAACTGTGGTAAGTCACTCCCACCATATTATCTATGGATTACTGGAGTTTAATATTCTTACAGAGATTAGGAGGAGATCAAAAATGAACAGAATGAGGATGCTCATCCCTAATTATCTTTATTATGACAGAGAATCATTGTTTTAAGTTTCAAGGTTATAGCTTATGAAACAGTTGTGTATAAAATATTGATATTACAGGGATATGGTATTTTGACTGTTAGCATGGTACATGCCGTCTGTATGAAACATAAGATCTGGCAAAACAAAAATGTTTTTCTAAAAGATTTACAAAGTGACAAAGGGTTTTTCTGGTGTGGTGTTTTTTTTCCAATTATTTATTTAATTATTTAAACAATCCTAAAGATGGAGTAAATACATATTTTCTTGTAACTGTATTCCAAGAGTGAATGCCTCAGTAGCAACATTAATCAGGAAAAATCTGTAATCTGTACTATTTATCATGTAATTAAAGTGATAAAAAGCTGGTAAATAGGAGGGAACTGTCTGAAAAACAGCTACAAGTAGGCAGATGTCCAACACATGCTCCAACAATGGAAATCATAAAGTAAAGCTAATACATTTAATAATTTTTAAAATTCTAAAAGTAAAACGTCCTCAGTATACAGTAAATGTATATAGAACTATCCTTAGAGTTCCAGTTATTGGTTTTTCCTTTTGCAATTCCTGCAGTGTGCTTGGATGCTACCTGGATTTTATTTGAACCTCTGTAAATCACTGTGCTCCAAGTGTAGTGCTATCTATCTTTCTTCTCTTGTGTTCCTCCTTTAGCCCAGTATATATTGCAGGCCACCCTAATATCCTATAACACCTCACAATTTGTCTTTTATGCTTTGTGAAAGGAAGGTGTTCGCATTTAACGTAGATTAGTTAAGTGCACTGAACTTCAGAGTTACCCTTCCCCAGGAGCTACTGGAGAGTGGCAAAGTCTCCTGGTGACTTGTATTACTTCAGATGCCTTGCACGATATAATGTGAAGGCTACCTTCGGTATTGCCTACCTGCAAAATCAGAATTCTCTTCGATATTTAATGATGTTATGGGATTATTTTCAACCAGACAAAAAATGAAAGGAAAAGAAAAAAAAAATGTGATTTTGAGAGGAGAGAGACAAAGAAGGCAGGAAAATACTTCAGGAAACCTGAAGCTGATTTGTGATTCAGACTAACAATTTGAAACTACATCTTTTACAAGATGAGCACTAAACACCTTCCTAGACAGTTTCTCTTTAAATGACTGAATATTTAACTATTTATACAACACTTATAGTTCTAGTTTGGTGGTGGTGGGTGGGAGGGGGACACAGCAGATGTTTCTGAAAAAGGCGGACAGGGTATTTCTACATTAATATACACAGACATATTTCTGGCTTAGGAGTTTCACTGTTACCATAGTGTTACAGATTTGCTAATAAGTTAAGATTGATTGATTTTATTTGATTTTATAAAATCATTTTTAATAGAAATATAGAGGGATAAGAAATATATTTTAATGAAACTTATAGTTGCACAGTAAAAGCTGTTATGAAATCCTTTGTACAGTCCCGTTCCAAGGCCAGAAGAATGGGCTAGAATCAGTGTTTAAAACTTAGGTAATAAATTTAGGGTTTGAAAGGGGGTTTTCTAGTTAACTAGTCTTCTGTATGTAGAAAGTGTATTGAAATGTCAGAATATAGGATTAATGGGAACTGGGGAGAGTCGACTGGAACAGCTTGTAGTTACCTGACAAGAAACCGTGAACTTTAGTAAAAGGTAATTCCGGCAGGGGGAGATCGCGACCACCGACTCATATACCACCTACCCAAATCGTACCCCAGACCCATTTCTGGACCTTTCTAACCTTTACTGCGCAGAATCGGATATGGGAGGAGAATATGTTAATGATTTTTTTGAAATATCATGCTTATGCATGAATATTTAATGAATATGCATGAATAAGTTCTATATATGGTGTCTGATTTTGAAACTTGGTGTGTGTTGATCGTGAGAAGACTCACTCACCCACCCGGCCGTTAATAAAGAAGTGTCTGCTTATCTACATCACATTGGTGTCGATAAGTTCTTCATTCCGAGATTTCGGTAACAATAGCACTCTATAGAGCTAGAACTACTGTATCTTCCCTCATATGTTAGGAAAAAGGCAGAGGAGCTCTCACCTGTTTATAGCTTTTCATGTAGCTATACTGTAATTCCCTGTTAATTATCTGCTTGAAACACAGAACTACCTAGGTTCCAATCCCCAGTCAAAATCAGCCAGAAGAGAAGCCTAAACCTGGTACACACCCATGAGGAACTCCCTAATTTTGGGGATGTTAGGTATTTGGGGTTGAGGGTCTGTTACATCTTCACTTTCATCAGAAAGTTCACTCCTAACAAAAGTATTGTCTGTTTTGCTTTCAGCAGAAACTTTGGTTATGACAAATCCCTGTTTTCCAATTAACACATTCTTGAGAAGTGCTGGTGGTCTCTCGGTGTGGTCCTGCTCATGCTCAATGAACTCCATGAAGAGAGATCATGGCTCACATGAAGACCCAGTGTAATCAGTTGCCAGTATTGCCCCAGTATAATCAATGACAGAATTCCTTCTGTTTTAAATACTACCTAGTCAGCCTTCAATAGCATAATTATCAGGGATGTCATATTGAGCTGTGGGTGTATTCAACACAGATGCATTTCAAACAATTTCTTCTCAAAGTTCTGAAACACTTTGAAAAAGTTCCTATTAATGTCTTATTATTAATTTCCTTTCTTCTGCTTAAATCCAAATGTTTTATTTGAGCTTGAGTGTTGAAAACCTAACTGTAGGGGACCTTATATATCAAGGAAACATTAAATGTTTCCTTAAGATTATATCGCAAATTGCAAGGCAAATTACAATATAAATGCAAACAACATATGCTATAAACAAACAGGAAACAGCCAGAATTATAGTAATTCATGAAAATAACAAGCTATTGATGTGTTGAATCTAATCAAAGAGCCTAACAATTGACTAAACATTTGGTATCCTATTTTAATCTTTTTATGAACAGAGCTGTCGTTAAAACTTATTTACATGTACCCTGTTTCAATACATAGTGTATAGTTAAATAAGAATGAACATTTCTAGGGAGAAAATGGAAAAAATATATATGCTTGTATGCTCAATGGAATAAAGTAGAAATATGATGGGGGAAACATAGATCTTCGTGGGTGTGTCATCATGGTTGTAAATTACTTCCTTCTTGAGACTATACAACAGATATTTTTTTCCTCGTTGTTTTGGTTTTTGTTTGTGTTTTTTTAAGGACAGAAAATGACTGAAATGGTTGGTGCCAAAGGATTATACACAAAATATGAAACACAAGAAACATCCCTGATTATTAAGCAGTATGCTAAGGACGTGTTTGTATACACAAGCACATACTAGTTTAAATGGAAGAACCAGTTTTGCTGATCTGTACAAGACCAAAAAGGCAAACCCACTGCTTAATTATGAATTTAAAAGGTTAAGGCAATGAGAAGTCACAAGTTATATATAGTAGGAGTAAATCACAGTGGTTATTTTTGAGTAAGAGGCATGTGGCTAATTGTACATCTACCCATGTGCTTCTAAGACAAAAGTTATTGTAAGAATCTCAAACTATTTTCAATGAATTAAACCCCTCGGTCTAGCTCTGGCCTAGGGATACATACTAGATGTGGATATATTACATGAAGAAGTAAAACAGTCTTTTTTTAAACTGCCAAATAAAGCTTCAGGGAAGTCTAGTTTTACTATCAGATTTTACAAAGCACTGCACCTTAAACTAGCCCCAGATGTACAGTTCAGGTTCATGCACCTCATCTTTCCTTCCTACTTTATATGAGGTGATAATATCTTTTATTCACAAAGCTGCGAAAGATGTCCTTGAAGGTACCAAGCATAGGCATTTATATCGTTAAGACCTGATTATAAAATTGTCTTCCAAGATCTGATAGACAGGGAACAACCCAGCATTATAAAAGTTTCATTAGCTCTGGAAAAAGGGCTTCCGTCTTAGCAGCCAAAATACCTTATTTAGAACTTCTGCACTAGGGCACTATTTATTAGCTATAGTATAAAGGGCAGATCTGATCTATCAACTATTGTTCAAGATGGATTAAAACCAGGAAGACGTCTGAACTGAATATAGTTATTTTTGTACTGTAGTAGTACTGAGATTTGTATTGTATTGTATTGTATTGTATTGAGAGACCTCAGCTGTGGCTGGTGGAGTCTTGGAGAAGCCCATTTAATGAGGCATTATGCATACCATTAAAAAGACAATCCCTAGCTCTAAAAACTAGTTGTGTAACAACCCAATTGACAGCACATGGTACTCTGATGGAGTTCTGCACCCCTTTTCTATAAAGAAGTCCTTCTAGGTATCTATCTAGCCAAGTATCTGGAGAGGAAGGAACTATGCTTACACCCAGAGCAAGAGATAATGTGGCAATGAGACAGACAGATGGGGGAGCACTGTGCACCAGGGAGATTTATGACAAGTGTAACATAAAGTAATTAATCACTTGAACATACATTTCTGGGGAAAAAAATGTTAATAGCAAATTTTCAGTGGTACAGTCCAGCTTTTTCAACCTGTTCAAATACTTGTAATTTAAAATTAACAATCTGGTTGCATTCATAAAGGTCATGAAAATATTTATAGTTCAGGCCTCTTCACATTAACTGCAAGGCGACTTGGCACTGCTGTCAGGAACACTTTCATACCAATAAGGGACTCTTAGGTGCTACTACTAGAGAAGTATGATTGTGCTAATGAAGTATCTGCAGGAGAGGGAAAACTGCCATTTCATATAGATGATACTATAATGTTTCTGCTTAAGCCAGTGAAATAATTTCCTCATTTATTACAATAGCTGTAATTATAATAGCTGTATCATCATTAATAGCTGTATAATGGCTGTGCAGTTATTAATACTAAGGTAGAAAATCAATTTAAATTGTCAGAACTTTTGTTATTATCCAGCAGTTATTAAGACGCCTTTTACCTACAACTTTAATTTGCCCCCTAAGAATAATGAAGAGTTGGGCTTGTGGATATAGAATGGAAGAGAATAAAACCACTGAGTAAATTCTAATTTTTCAGAAAACTTAAGAATAACTTCAGCAAGTCGTTTTCAACCCTTTTGTGTTAAATCAGTTCAGCAAACCTGTCCATCTCGTCCTTACAAAAGGCAGAGTGACCTGCTGTGATGGTCCTAATGGCCACACCCAGAAACCTGCCTGTTCTGCTGCTCTCCTTTCTCCCTTTGCAGGTTCTCCTTAGTGTAGCTGTTAGGATCTTTTATTCTGGTTAAGTGGAATCTAATGAGCAATATACAACTTGATTGTCTGCACGAATCAGTAAACTACTCTACCATGTAAGACCTGATGCTTTTTGCTTCTTGCAGAGGAGGAACACAATGTTGTGGAATTGTACTGAACAATCCACCTGCCTAGTGAAGCAAAATGGCTTCAATGGATTCACGGTCTCTTATGAAGGCACTGGGTACTGAGATTTTTCACTTGTCACACAAATAGGAATTCACCAGGCCTCTGCACAAAATGCTGGTATTTAGTGTTACTGGATGAGAATATGTCCACACTGTAAAAAGTATCTGTATTTTGGTGAAGTGACAGGTTCTACTCAGTTGCACATGAAAGAACATGTCTCCAGTCACTAGAAGACATAACAGCACTATTACAATCAGGAACTATTCTATGAATGAAAAGCATGTAGCTGGGTCACATGAGTAGCCCTATATTTATGTGTAGGGATAAGCATGAAAAAGGAGGCCAGGAGCAAAGAGTCATAAAAATTAGTCTAGAAAACAATTTGCTTTCTGCCTGTATCTGAAGAGATCCAAGGAAAGAGAGTGATGGTGAACAAGCCGTGAGTCAAACTATTTTTTTCTAGTGGCCCGCATCCAATACGTAAGGGACATTCTCCCAGGAAATGGATCAGACACCTTTATACAGACAATCTTTTAGAAATCAAAGCTGTATCAAAGGTCATAAATATCTCCTATTATTAAATCTCATATTTAGCTTTTAACTTTTGGACTATGATTCTGATCTAAACTGACAAATAGGATTTTTTACATATCAAAAGTCAAGATTACTGCATTTATATTCATTCATATTCTAAGACTGTATAGTGAGTATGTCTTGGAATAAACAATATCTTAACCACATCTCAAGGACAGTACAATCCTATGCTTATACGTATTAAAGCAGGAACAGACATGTGCCATGTGGTTGGGATCGGCCCCATGAATTATGAGAGCTAAACTGAAGTGAAGGGTTATCACCAAGTAGTGGTATCTCACACCAGAAGAAAGAAGCCAGAAACAGTAGTGCGGGTCACAGAGTAGCTTTGCATGGGGTGGAGAATTTCACTATGTTAGAGGTGCTATACAGACAATTTAATCTGTGTTTTATTTAATTCACTATGGTTGCCTTGTCTTTTGCCTTTTGACATCCAAGATTCACAGGCCCATAATGACATGCATTAGTTAATTAGTTAATGTTTCTAAAGCACTTTGAAAATGTAAAGCACTGTGCTGAGCACTATATATGAGAAATTGATACGAGGATACATTTAACTGTGGGTGTGGGAAATACACTTTTCAGATATGGACTTAATAGGGGAGAGATAAATATTTTTGCATAATTAAAGTAGACTGTATTCTGCTCCCTGTAAATATACAAGAGATATATTTGTGTCATACCATGCAGCTACATCATCACTTAGTTTATACAAGCAGAAAACCACTGCTCATTTGCTCATTGGAAAGAGTATTACAAGTCTGTGGTTATGTGCAAAAGATTCACAGGTTTATGCAGTATGAGAGCAAAAAATTGTTAAGAGACTATATAGCCCATACATGTGCTATATAGACATAATATGTATTGCCCAGTTTGGTTTTGTTTTGGTTTTTTTTAATGCTACAGGGTAGTACTTCCTATTCATTTTGTGGTGGGAAGAGGGCTAAAGGGCAACAAGAGGAAAAGAAAGGGAAATTTCGTACAGGTTTATGTTTCCTGGCTGCAGTAGTCTTCAAGTTACAAAAACTTTTTAGGGACATCTAAAAGTATCACCTGAGCCAAGGTGCTCCAAGGTGCAGCATTTAAGATGTAGGCACCTGGGTGCTGGCAATTTGTACAGGAACATGCTGCATGCAGCAATCTAAAGACTTACACATAGCACACAGTGCATTGATGTGCCTGAGGTAGGTAAGGGAATTGTAAATGAGGATTGACCAGCAGGTACATGAAACAACATGAATGTACTATCAGCCGGCATCAATCACACTGATATAGTGCAGCTCATATTCAGTCCAGATTCCAGTACTAGAAAATTTTGGCAGCTCTATGCTGGATAGAAGCATGTCACATAAAAGTAGTTTAAAAAAGAATTAAGATACCCACTAAACATTTATTGGTGTTTCTAGTACAGACATCAGTCCATTAACATACATTTTTCCCAACCAACCACCTGTGTTCTAGATTTATCAGGCACTGATGAGACCAGAGAAGAATTTTTTTAATGTTATCGCTGAAGATTAAAAAAATGCAATTTTTAGGCAACTGGTAAAAAATTTGCAACAGTTGCAATAGAATGAATGCACATCCTGTGTCAACAACATAGGTTACACAATCTCATGTTCTACCTGAAGGTCCATGAAGAAAAGCAAAGATGGATGCCTACATCCACAGAAAGTAGGTTCAATATAGTCTTCTAAGTGAGACTGTTCACTCTTAAAACTCAGAATTTGATCTTTCTACAAAACTTTACATTTTCTTTTAAGCCTATGCCGCAAGGAGAAGCAGAAATCCATTTATGAGAGAATAAAAGAAAAAGAAGATTCAAAGTCAAAATAAATAATAATCTGGAAAATGGCAAAGTCTATGCTGACTCATGTTACATCTTCCTGTGTATTATTATCGTTCCATCTCATTTCCGTCTCCTTACCTAGTTAAAGATTGATGTTTCTTGCAAATAGTGTATTCAGTCCTCACATTCTTTAAAAGCTGAAGATGGACTTGATCTTTGTTAAAAAGTACATCAGGTCTTATCTATATTTTCAGTTCACTTTTTGCTAACAAAAGAGAAAAGTCAGACTCCACAGCAGCCAGTGGGTAAGTTTCTATTTCCTTCAGTGAGGTCAGGATTTTTCCCTTTGGACTTTTTAATTATTCCTTTTTCCAGAATCATCAAAACCTTCCTGTGGGCATTGGTAGAATATCATTTTTACACCTGGTAGAGGGCAGCACTTGTTCATCTAGTGGGAACAAGGGTGGGCATATTCCAGGAGTTATAAAAGCCCCTTTTTACACAGCCTACTCCAGAATCACCACCCTTCTGGAAAAGAGTTTTAGTCATTCTGCCATACATATATCTTTTTCAGATGTCAAGAAACTATTTTGCAGTTGTAGGAAACATTCTTGATAGTCTATTCTTTCCAGGTTTCTTCATAATAGCGATCAAAATAGCATTTTTTATTTCTTCTTGTGTTGTTTAAGAACAGGCTGTTGTCTGCTACCCTTTCCTAAAAGTGCTATTTGCTTAGTACCTCACCCACTCAACAAACATTTTCAGTCTTCCCTCAGGCTAAGATGAAATAAATTAATGAAACTGCTAACACTAAAGAATATAGGAATGGAAATTGCATTCTTGACTGAGGGGCACCAGCACATACCTTCTAAAACAGTATATTTTGTCATCACAGACAAAATATAATGGACACAGTTAGAGTCATGTTTTTTCTTTTGAAAGTTTTTGAAACAGATGACTGTGATGACCTACATCACAGCAACAAATGTTCCACTACCAGGGGATGGAAAGGTAGGCAAGACCTGCAGTTTTCCTCTGTCTGTGTCACTAGAATCACCTCATTCCCAGACAAGCAAAGCTGTTTTGGAGTTACTTCTTCAACTGAAACCACGCCTACCTTTCCTTTCTTGCTGTGAAAAACTACATAGAGTCAATCTGTCTATCTGTCAGAAGAAAGATACGAGCCTTCCAACTGCAGTGTGTCATATTTTATCCTGCACCCCTCACTTCATTGCATCTGTTACTGTTCATCCATGACTGGAGATTGTAATATATCTGTTAGTTATCCTTGGGCAAATATCCATTGTAAATACACTGCCAGTTTCTACAAAGATCTTCTGTAAACATATCTGGAACAAATAAAAGATCTTTTTCTGGAGGCAGTCACATTCTGTGTCTTAAACAAGGCTACCCAAGCTCAGTTTTATTCATACCTTTCTTAGAAGGTATCAAGATGCAAAGCACTGTCCTAAACTTTTTGATGTGATGCTGACCCAGACTGTAAACAGGTCACTCTTCAGCAGCAAACGCTTCAGCACATATCTGTGCAATAAGGGGGAAGAGGGTTAATGTAAAAAATTAGTAATAGTTGAGTATCACAGAGTGTAATGTACAAGAATGATATCACCATTGTGAATTATAAGGATCTGTGATACTCATGACATGACTTTAAGACAGACTCTGTAGCAGGTGCTCTTTAGTACAGCGTTATAGAAAATGGTGGAGAAAAGGATGTTTAAAACAAAAAAACAGTGGCCAAGAAAATTTGAGATAAATAATGTCTACTAAGAGAGCTGGCAGAAGTGCTCACTGAGCCACTTTTCCATCATATAGCAGCAGTCCTGGCTAACTGGGGAGGTCCCAGTTGACTGAAAGTTAGCAACTGTGACACCCATCTACAAGAAGGGCCAGAACTAGGATCTGGGGAACTACAGGCCTGTCAGTATGACCTCGGTGCTGGGGAAGATTATGGAGCAGATCATCCTCAGTGCCATCATGTGGCACATACAGGTTAACCAGAGATGGAGCCCAGCCAGCATGGGGTTATGAAAGGCAGGTCCTGCTTGACTAATCTGATCTCCTTCTGTGACAAGGTGACTAGCTTAGTGGCTGACAGAAAGGCTGTGGATGTTGTATACCTAGACTTTACTAAATCTTTTGACACCATTTCCCACAGCATTCTCCTGGAGGGACTGGTTCCTCATGGCTTGGACGGGTGCTCCCTAGAGTTCCCTATTAATCCCCATTTTCTTCATTGTAACAAATAATTTCCCATCCTTCTCTGAAGTCCAGACAAATTCAACTGCCTTGCATTTCTCTTATCCAAAAAATTAATTTTCTTACCTGAGATAGATTACAGATTGATCTGACATGATCTATGAGCCCTTTGTTTTATGCTGTTTATTTCAATCTCTTCTATATCCTCAGTATTTTCTAAGTTTTTGCCTGATTGAGTCACACTGGTAAGTCCATATTAGCCTAAGTTACCTATTTTCTTTCTTGTCTTAAATATAGTTGCTATTTATATTACTCCACAATTTCATGGTGCCAGTACATTCTATCTGATTGTGATTTCGTATTCCTATACTTCAGTAAGGGTGTTGTCTTCTCTCCCTGTCTCCTATACACACATACATTAAGCTCAGTGAGCTTTGCTTTAGGAAGCCTGCCTTTGCTTTTGTACTCAGCATTGGTCCTATTAAAAACTGAAATAGATATCAATTTTGAATCTGTTCTATGTAAAAGATAATTTTAAGCACATGTCAACTCTCTTCCTTCTTCATCCTTTCACAAGAAATGAATGATCTTCTTTCTAAAGCAAAAAGCAGACTGATTTTAAGTCTTGCCTTATCCCACTGTTTTCTAGTCACCAAAGTACAGGATTCTTGATTGTTTTCTCTTTCCCCCATTCCTTATAGGTTTTCTGTTTAAAGTTCTTTTAAAATTCGTTATTCAGAACATAATTTGGCAGCATTCCCAACAGTTTTTCATCTTGGACTGGAGTGTGAATTCCAGCGTATTTTTGCTCCGTTGACTGAAAGCATCAGCTTCTTAGAGACATAAGTTCCTGAGCTTTTAATTCCGGTTATCTTAATTTCTTGATTTTTTCCCTTTGTAATCAAAACCACATGCATAATAAGGCTAAAGCTAAAATTGTAACAGCAGTTCCAAATTTCTGAATAGTTATTTTGAAAGCATATGCTTTTAATGTTTAATATTAAAAAAAAAAAAAAAAGATATTCTGTGTAACATGTAACATTCCGGGTTTATGAGAAATCAGAAGTATTGATAGTACGTTTTTTTCCTATTATATCTTTCTGCCAGAACTCCTTGGTGGGATTATCTTGCTGCCACAACTAATTCATAATGAACACAGGTGTGTGTGCATTTTCTCTTTGAACCAGAGTTAGGTATAGATGTCATAGAAATCAAAATCTTTCATTTGCAGCTTGATCTAATTAAATAAAATTTCAGAACCATCAGCATGGAGGAATCTCCCACACAGCCTGGTGAGCACCCTGGGGGGTATGTTTTAAGCATGGTGCACAGTAAATTAGCCATTAAGCACCCATTAATGCTAATGAGAGCTCCATGGTTAATTTCCTGAGCACTGTGCTGAAAAGGTACCTGTAGGTATTGGTTTTAAGCCTGGCTACCACACATTTAGATTAATAAAGTGTACTGTAAAAAGTGAACAGACAATCTAATTCAACCATTAAAGCTGTCCTTACAATGTAACTTGCAGAAAGCAAATTAGCCAATCTGCAAAATAAAATAAGATCAACGTGGATAAATAGGAGACACTTTTCAAAACAGAGTAAATGTAGTATTTGCATACAAGAGGCTAATCAGATATGCAAAAGGAACCACACACCGTATTTTAAGATTGTGATTAAAGGTCTTTTCTCCTGCCCTGATAACTATAGTCATCAGACACAATGGGACAAGTTTCTACTGCACAGCATAAAGTTGTTATAACTAGGTCTGTCAGTTCAAGTGAAGTTGTATGTGCATCATTATTTTTATTGTTAATTCCATTTCAGTAGTGTAAGTTTCTATTATTAACCTGTATTTTGAATTTTTATACTTCAAGATACAATAACAAAATTTAAGCAGAGGGTACAACTGTTACATTCTTAACTGACATATCTGCAACTTTTGATCCAACAGCCATCTCTGATTACACCAGAATTAGCTAAACTGTCTGTAAGATGAGACAATGCTATTAAGCAACAGGATCAAATCTCAAGGAAATGTTTTGTAATTTCATTAAAGTGGAATATAATTTTTCTTCCCATGCATTGGTCAGGATATGTAGGACACCAGTCCCAGAAAACTTTACAATATAAATTGCTTTAACTTCACTAAAAATGAAACACATTTTAAAATATCTTGCTTGGGTATAGATAAACATTGGCTGTTAATATTTGTACAATGGTCAGGTGGCTGTAGTACCTTTGCCAGCTCACACTCCTGTCTCCTCCATAAAGCTCTGGTTCCTTAGCTCTTAGTGCTGAATGTACAAGGATAGAAACCCTCAAATGTAGTGTTCCTTTCTATGGCCAGTTGTATCACTGCTCAGAAGCTGTGGTGGTTTGGAACTGGCATTCCAATCCTTCAGCTCCTAGAATATTTTGCATCAGAGAAATGCTTTTTAACATTTTACTTTCATTCTGAATATATTTCTTCAGTTAATACATTACAAACATGCTGTTCCTATATTTCTCTGGCTTATCACGGCCACATTTTTAGTTGTTAAGATTCTCTCAGTGCAGAAAGGAAGTCACGTGTTCTTCTAATTGCAGAGGTAACCATTTACCATCTGCCAGAAAATGACAAGTGCTACTATGGAATCCTCAGCAATTGCCCAAAGTATAAGCAAATCCATTGATTTTATTATTTATTTCTTATAACATAGCACTAATCAGTAACCATGATTTCTGTTCAGGTGGAGTTTAAATGAGAAGTCTCCCCCAAAAAACTTACAAGATAACCTCAACATAAATAGCTCCTTGGAAGATTGTTGGTAGAAACCTTAATGTCATTTCAATAGTGGGCTACAGTTATTACGTACCTCATTTTGTGCTCGCAGAAGCTTTGATGGTTTTGCAGCCTACACAAAGTGTGGAGTGAAAATACTCATTAGCCAGATTCACTCAGACATACATTTGTACAATCAAGTCACCAATTGAAACTAGTTTCAAAACTATGACATTTATGTTTAAATATTTAAATATATTTAATATTGTACAACTTCTCTATTAGGTACAAGTCAAGTCCTAGTTAAATTCAGTGGTATGTTGGTTCATTGGTTTTGGCTGAGAAAAGGTTAATTTTCTTCACAGTAGTTAGGATAAGGCTATGTCTTGGATTTGTGCTGAAAACAGTGCTGATAACACAGGGATGCTTTAGTTACTGCTGAGCAGCTGGCACAGCGCCAGGGCCTCTTCTGCCTCTCACCCCACCCCACCAGTGAGCCGCTGGGGGGAGCACAAGGAGTTGGGAGGGGACACAGCCGGGACAGCTGACCCCAGCTGGCCAGAGGGATATTCCAAACCATATGACACCATTCTCAGCTTGTAAAGTATGAGGAAGAAGGAGGAAGGGGAGATATTTGGAGTTATCACGTGTCTTCCCAAGTAACTGTTATGTGTGGCAGAGCCCTGCTTTCCTGGAGATGGCAGAACACCTGCTGTCAAAGGGAAATAGTGAATGAATCTCTTGTTTTACATTGCTCGTACGAGTGGCTTTTGTTTGACCTATTGAATTGTCTTTATCTCAACCCATGAGTTTTCTCACTTTCTCACTACTGATTCTCTTCCGTATTCCACCCGGGGAGGGAGGGAGCGAGTAGCTGTGTAATGCTTAGTTTCCGGCTGGGGTTAAACCACAACAGTTGTAATTAATGTAATACCAGGTCCCTAAGAGGCATTTAGATTACCCCTTAACACGTATTTGGGGGTGCCCTGTTTTTGAAAGTTCAGTGTATAAATCCTGCAGTGAGAGTGTGAGCTCTGGATTTTCAGTGTCATCTCCAAAAGGCTTTTTAAAAGGCTTATTGGCTAGCAGCTGTTCATGGAATGAACCATCATGGGTTTGTGCACATAAAGAATCCTTAGACTTCACATTAATGTCACTCCCTTTTAAAGTCACCCATGCTATTCAATTTCTCTAATGCATGAAGTTAGGGAAGCATACAAAACTACAGATCTCTCTCTGATAGTAGAAGAAACATATGAGCAAAAATTCAGCATGCAATGTTCCTTACCAGTCCTACCCCCCCACCTCCAAGTCACATCTCTGTGCTTAAGCTATTTCAATTGCAAGTGGATGTTTGATAAATAATTGGATACTGAAATACCAGTTTGAGTTGCCTCTATCTGTATTGCCAACTATTAGTTGCTTACAAAATTTTCACATAGGTTCTCTTCATTTTTTGAAAAGTTCCCTCTGCCATATTCTTTCCCACACCTGCTTTCTAGTAAGTCAGGCACAAATTGGACAATTTCCCTTCCCTTAAGCATGCACAGACCAGCTCCAGAATCTTACTTTGACTTGTCCTAAAATGATTTAAGAAACTAGGGATTCAAGGGATTGAAGCTATTATCTTTACCTTTAAAATACTCAAGTGTTCATCAGATTTTTGCTTTCAGATCAAAGTGATACAGTACATGAAGCATTTCAGCCACAATAATGCAAAAGTGCCCTCTGGGAAAAAGAGGCTAGATTTTCCATGTTAATGCTTATCCATCCTCTAGGTTATGTTGCAAAGCAAAATTTCAGGATGTTAGTCACACTTCAGGTTTCTCACACCAGGTTAGATTTTTTCATGCCTGCATGGACCGAATGTCAATTATATACCTAACCCACAAATAAGGCTAATTCTCTAGGTTTACAAATACAAGTATAGGTAGGTGATCAAGTAAAATTCTGCAAGAATAAACACCAAGAAAAGTCACATTTCTTGTCTGAAACCATATCTGTTTCTTAAGACTCTCCAATTCTGTAATGGGAAAGCATAACTATTTTAATAAACATACATTAAATAGATGTTGAAACGCAAGCCTGTGAAAAAAAACCATATTTGGGAGCAAGGATTAAAATGTAGATTATTCGTCCTGCAACAATCTATTTCCAGGATGCTCCATCAGAGAATACTAAATAGTGTATTGTGTTCAGAAAAATAAAAGATAAAAAAAGATGTAGCAATTCTTCCGCAGGAAGCATAACCCCAGTGAAGGTTAGGCTATTTCTTAGCAGTACATGCTATACCATTTGATAGCAAAAGCAAAAAAAATGCTGGCACTTAAAACTGGCAGTGAGTGTAGCTATCCATTTAAAACCCTGTATCAGATTACCAATACCATGTGATGTCTTATATAAAGCTGGATAACATTCATGATCAGTTTGTATCCAGTACAAAGCTCCTCATAAATAGATAGGGCTAGAGGCATGTTTTGATGGCAGAGGGCATCATACTGCTCTGTTCTTATTGAAAGATGGCCCTGGTTTAGTAAAGATATGTTTTGTTGGCAAAAAGTCTGCTATCATCTGGTTAAGTGGAAGGATGTTCAGACATGAAGCTGAAGCAAACATTTTAGCTTAATCTTGAAGGCAAGTGATTTACTTTGTAGCATTTCAAGGCTATTTATTTTACAGTACAGCAGCTTGTTTGCCTGGAATCAGTGTGACTCACAAAATCTTGTTAAAATGGAATATTAGGAGGAGGAAAGAGAAAAATAAAAACAGAGGAAGAAACAGAGAAAGAGTTAGAAGGACTTAGAAATATAAGTAGAAGAAGAAATAAGGATTTAAACAAGAGGAAAGTTAGTGAAGAAGAATATATCAAGTAAACATAAATTTATCTTCTATTTGAACCCTTTAATGGAGCCCTTGCTTACTCTGGCCAGCAGTTTCTCTTGCAAATAGCTTCATAGGCATCAGTGGGACAATTTCTGAGAGTTACTGCATTTTTATGTTAGTAAGAAGTGGACTATATAGTCTTTCAGATGGTAATTAACAGAAATCACTACAGAATAGTCAGAAGGAAGACAATATATATTCTGTAAACTCAGACAACAGAGTACTGAAAGGAGTGGGTTGTTTTAACCACTGGGAACCTAGTATTAATCAGTCTTTTAATACATTTGCATTTATTTCACACACACAAAGATCTTATTTTTCATGCCATTTCACCCATTATTTTTCTATAACGAAGTTGATTAATTAAAAGAAATTCTAAGTCTTAGACCTTCCCTCCTGCCCCCCCAAATACACCTTTTTTCTTTTCCCAGTAATGAAGGGGAAATCATAGAGCAGCTACTATTTTAAACAGAAGAAACTATTACTCTGGGAAGATACCACCTAACATACCTATGAGCAGTCAATACTGCAGCTTTTATAATCTGATATATATAATTTGATATATATAAAATCTTATAATGTTCTGAGCTGTTCTTTCCCACAGAAACCTATTCAGTAATCTTTTTTCTATGTTACACAAACATGGCTAAGCCTTTTTCTACAAGTTTAGCCTCTCATTTTATGAATATACCGTCACTGAATTACCTAGATCCTCATAAAAATCTGTCAGTAGTGTTACAAAGAATCTAACTTTGATATCAGCCTCAGTTAAGGAAACATTAGGTAGCCATTTATTCTCAAAGTCAGATTTCTGGTAATACATATATATAGCAATGACCATCTTAAAATGTATCTAATCTGAAAGATACGCTCCATTTCAGATTTCTATGTTAATATTACATTTTGCAAGACACTTCCAATATGTAATAAACACCTCCCTACTCTTGGCTTAGCTTGTTTTACATGATAGTTTTGCTGTGTAACTGACTTGCTGTTTTAGCACCATGAATCAATAATAGAGCACATGACAGCTGAGGATCTGTTTTTCCATTTTCAGCACCCGGTAGTAGTGACACCATCCTTAAAAAGGGCTCCTTTGATGTAAGAGTTAAAGGTCTCTGTCACTGCAAGTCAATGGCCAACAGCCATCGTTTTATCATCAATTGTATGTAGGTGTGACATCCTCCATCTGTGTCTGTTGCCAGTTCCTGAGCCATCACAGGATTTAGGGAAAACATGTAGGTAGATGGAAGAAAGACATAAGACCTGTACAAAGGATGGATTACTGTCTCATCCTCACTGATCGCAGTATTAACTGGTGGAATGGAAATACAACAAACAGACTGAAGAAAAGGATTCAGAGCAGTGAGGAGGACAAATTAAATAATCCCACACAGAACCCATTGCTGGCCAAATTGATCTGAGTCACATGCAGAACTTGTGCCGTGAGTTTCACATGTGAGGCTGTCAACCATGTGAAAAACTACTTTTCTACCACTGAAGACTACCACAAGAACAGATTTTAAAATCTGTTGGTCTGATTACTGGGGTTGGCTAAAGAAACTAACCAAGTTTTGTCTAAACTAGTCCTTACATAGAGAAATACACTCTCCTATTTCTTTGAAAATGCTGATGATCATAAAGACAGAGAGAAAACTTATCCAGAGCTCAGTGGACCCTGTCTTCGAACAAGTCTTTTGAAGAGCCTTCTGTGGAACCACAAATGTGGATTTCTGTTCTATCAGAAAACTCTTGGATCGTTCCTGTAGATCAGACAAATCAGAAAAAGGCTACAGATATGAAGAAATTATAGTAATAGGAAAATGTAGAAGGTAGAAGGCCTGGCACAAGGACTTTCACTGTAACAGGGGCCTAACAGGTGAGAGTGGCTTCAGTGACAAAAAATGTTTGAGGATTCTCTCTAGGCTATGCATCTACAATATATGCATCTATATAATAACATTTGAATAGAGGAGTCCTGAATCTTCAGTATGTGCATGCAGAGACAGGAGGCTTATTTATATACAGAAAGCAAATATTCCTGAGCTAGTGTGTGCAGATGACTATGGTCTCCTGTCTCATGTTCCCAAGGACATGTAGTTAGTCATTGGCCAGTTTGGATGTTCTACAAAGCTCTTTAGATTTACAGTTCCTCTAACAGAACCGTGAACACAGTCAAGACCAGATAAGGCTGACTCTCCAGTGTTCACAGATACATGCCTTTCAGTGTAATGGAAAATCCCCTCGGTTGTATTTCAGATGCTACCCTGCAGATGCAAGGGTAGATGATGGTAGTATGGTACATCGGCTTGGCTAGTAATCAGGTAACCTTTAGGGAAGGGATATGATGATGACCCACAAGGGAGGGGGCCATCGTGTAACACTTGTCTCTGTGGTGCCTCACAGTCGGGATGTTTAGGCTGCATATCCTTGATAGGCATAACCTTGCTATTATGTACTTCCATCAGCTCCGTCCCTGGGCTCTTCTGTGATTAACTGAATAATTCCTTTTGCAGGACACGATACCTAACTCCGCAGTTCTGGGGCACTGTGCATTACTGGCACTGAAGTTATGATAATCACAGTTGAATGGCCATGTAGCTTGCCTACATGATGACACAACCACTCAGGTCGTTATTTGCAGAGGGCTCTAATCAGAAACTCAAACATTACAATAACCTTAAAGCTAATACAGACAGACTTTTGTGGTAGAAGATTACTTCTCTGTCCTGGCAAACTTGCATAATATCTCCATTGTTGTACTGAAGTGTGACTATGAACACTATAAAGCAAAAGAATGTAAAGCAAATAAAAAATAAACACTCGCTATCCTGCCTTCTCTGTGATATACCTTTGTACCAACCTCTGCTCTTACCTTAAATTTTATGAAATGTCTTACAAAAAAAAGAGATACTGAAGGTTTTATGGTAGTTTTGAGAAGGTACTTCATCATCACACTGACTGGCAGCAGGGAAAAGCAACTTAGAAAACTGCTTTTTCATAAAGTAGGTGAGCAATAATCTATCAGGAACAAATTGCGATACTGCCACAGCAAATGCAAGAAAAATTTCAGAACCGTCACACCACTAATTCAAATTGAAGGGTATTAAACAGGATTTGCCCACAACTAGCTTGCACATTTTCTACACTGCATTCTTAAAAATATTCCTTCAAGATGTGCAACTACGATTTTAAATTGATGAAACTCTTCTAGATGTCACAAAAGGAAAGAAAGAAAAAATGCATGCAGTGTGAAAGATGATTGCCATGAGATTTTCAAATTTCAATCATATATTTTAATATTAAATTCAGGGTTGAAAATATAAACATTCCTTCATAAAAATGCCTATATGGTGTTTCACCATTGCAATTTGGATTCCTGATCTTCAAAAGCACTAAGTATTCGACAGCATTAAAGGTGAATGAAAAAAGGAAGATATTAAAACCATTCATCAGTATTTGTATATGGATTTCAACATACTTTCTTTTCAAAACCAAGCTCACTCAGGTGCATATTCTGGATGGATATTTAATAGTTAAATTTCATAGTTAAAGTTTTAACTGCAAACCAGAAATGCCAAATTTAAAATGGCTGAAAGAAGAATTTTTTGCCTTTTCTACTTCTCAGTCATGAATCTCTTTTCTTTTTTACTATACAGCTTTATTTTGATATTATAAAAAAGGTTTTTCTAGATATGAAAATGTTGTTGACAATTGTCTTTTTATATATTTATGAAATGATCTCTCCCAGGCCTTTGTTCTCGTTCTTCAGAAATCTGATTGGCATGATCCACCCTAGAAACTATCCCTGTTAGAATCCAGGTGTATGGTATAGAATATGCTTCTTTTCCTCATGATCATGATAATAAGAGCACAGAATGCACAGTCTTGCTCTGTAGTCTGAGAAGTTATATAGGTGACCTATCTTTCCATATAGGGTTTACCAGGACATGATTACTTTCTGTAGAAATATTTTAAAATCCTTTCTAACTGTTAGGATTATATATACTGATGGTTAGAAAAGGGTGCTTTTGATTCTCAAATATCTGTTTGAAATTTACCACTAATCTGATGTGGTTAATTAAGCTAAACTGTGAGGTTCATTTTGTGCATTAATAGGTACCAAAATTTAAGAGAAGTAACCTCATGATTTCATGAGATAAATGAACAATACTAAATTGTTCTTTGCTATCATGTTATCATATCTGTCGATTGTTGGGTTCATAAACCTTCAAAAAACTTTAGAAATTGCAGGTACCTGAATGTTGAATTTATTTTGCAGTTCTGTAGATAAAGAAGGCAACATTTCTTGTGCAATAGTAGCCTGTCCTTGTTCCCACATGCACCACACAGCACTGATGAAGTCAGTAGGAATGGGACGTGCCACACAGCTCTGGGCTGCCAGCCATGGGCCAGCAGGCTCCTGCAGCCGGGGCTGCCTTTATTACACCCGGTTTTACAGGGGCCATCGCTTTTCTGGGAACAGCTTCCGCTTCCAGCAGAACAAGAGCTTAGCACGAGATACAACATTTTCCGGAGGAAATGGTTCTCCTTTTAATCAAACGTCTCAATACTAGCAAACAAAGCTAGCAAGCTTGTTCTAAAATGAAGCTCGCAGGCTGAGAGGAGAGGAAGATCATTTACAATATGGAATTGATCCATTTTAAACATTCTAGTTGGCAAACGTGTTAGAGAAAAAAAAAGATAAAAAAAAATTTAAAGTCTGCGACAGATAATCTGGCATGAATTAGGAACAATATTTTGTAGGTGGGCCCAGCACAAAGCAAGGTCCATTAGGCTCAAAGGACACTGGAACAGGACAATGGAAGCAGACAGGAAGTCTGCACTAATAAATATGCCCATTGGGCCAGTGCCACTGCCTAGCATGGCATAGATACATACAGAAGGATTATACACTAAATGGTGCAAATACAGTCCAGTCCATCTGTCATAAACATTAAGTCCAAAGGCCACAGGTGCAGATGGCACTAAAAAGTAAAAATTACACCCAGACAGAGACCACTTCATGTAATATAGAGAAGAAAAAAAACAAAAAAAACCCAAAACAAAACCCCAAAAAACCTAGCAAAACAAAACAAAAATAAAAATCTAGTTATTTGTTTTCAATCAATAAATGTTCTCAGAACGTTTTTGGCAATCTTTGCTTCTTCCTTTCCCTCTGTCATTGTACATGCATAACATACATTTTATTTCAGAAAAGTACTTTGAGCATTCAAGACCATCTTTTATTCAGTTAAATAAATCTACTTGGTATTTGGGCAAAAAGGCAAATAATTTAAAGTAAGATTCAGTCCTTCATTCTATTGTGTTAGGAATAGAATGTATTTTGCCTTTGGAGATGGAATCTGTTAGGCTCCAAGTATATCTTGCTTGAGGAATGTTCCCATACTAAAAAGCTTAATAAAAAAGAGAAGAATGTGCCTCTCTCTCTTACAGTCCAGGTAAACAGAAAGGAAAGTTGCATCCTGTTAAGTTCCAAAAAGAAGCAAAGAACTTGTGCTCTTTAGTCATTTGGCTTAACCCTTGTACACAACACTGATTTCTCATACTGAAGTATCTTTAATATGTTCACTATATCTGTGCAGATTATCTGCACACCTATGGTCACACATCACAGAAAACACCTTATAGAAGGGTTTAATCTGCCATAGTTTTCTTCTTTCACAATCACTGTAGGAAAGTAACCAAATAACCAGGGCTAAGTGGGAGCAGAGCACCAAAAAAGGGCTCTAATAGTCCATCCAAGTGAAATGAGTCCCCAGATAAAACAAGGGCACTCCAAGATTGTATCTTTATTTACCAAAGATTGTATCTTTATTTACCAAATTAACTGTATCTCAAATGTGAAAATAAGAATTTCAAATTTGCCCTTTTTCAGTCATTCTTTTATGCAGTTGTAGAAGTTGTACTTCTTAGGTCGTCAGCTGATTAAATGAGGGATGCCAATTGTTTAGCAGCACTTACAAAAGAGTTTTAAAACTATAATCAAATACAATATATCTTTGACAGAGCATTGGATAGCGTTAGATCCAATTTAACAAAGAAACAAAAGCCATCCAAACATATCATCATATTCCAACTATATAATTCCATTGAAATTCCTGGAAACCCTGGTGCTATTTCAGAAACGTAAGTAGGGGGGGTTTAATACAACAATCTCTAGAACATTTTTTCCACTAAAAGATAAAGCATTATCTTTTCATCTTTAGTCAGCATGGTTCATTGTGCCTCAATCACTTCCCTCATGAAATCTCACCTCCAGATATCAGTGAATAAACCTGATTCCTCTGTGATAACACTAGCCATAAGATAATATAATCAGGTGAATAGCATGGGCTTCAATTTCTCTTTCTTCTGGAAAGATTTTTTTTTTTTGTAACAAGGCAGCAGACATTATATTCACAGAACTGATTACACATGTTATTTCTCTGTTCTACTTGTAGCCAAGTACTGTAAAGATTTGAAAACAGACAAGTCAATCAACTAAATATTATTTCCAAAGTATTAAAGAATCATTCAAAAACCCCAGGTTCTACAGTCTGTAATTATTAAGAGGGACATACCCACTAAGCAAGGGTTTGAGTATGATCTCTGGAAGACATAACAATGGGGAGCATGAAACTCATTTTCCTAAAAGCTCAAATTAAAACCATTTAGGAAAGCATTTATTTTGTTGGTTTGGGTTTTTTTAAAAGATCAAAAAGTGTGTAAACAGTGATTTTGAAGACCTATTTCTTTACCTATTACCAGAGGACTACAGTATTCCAGTTGTGATTTTTGCCTTCCAGCTGTGGTGGGTCCAATCTGTCATAACCAGAGCACATTCTGATTTGATTAACAGGTGACTACCTGAAGTCATCTGGGTTAGCCATGGATTAGAACTAGGGACTTTTCCAGCATCATGTTTCCAAATGTATTTCCACACTTTATGCTGCATCAATAGCTGTGACTTCAGCTGCTTCTACTTGCTCTGCTTCCCACCGCCCTCAGTGACCAGGAACAATGAGAAGAAAGTTTTCTATCTCATTGACTAGGTCTGCTGGTGCAACTGGGAGCAGATGAGACCTTGTTCTGCCATATATCAAGCCAGCCAACTCTCATACAACCAGCATAGGAAAAATTAAATATGACACCATACCCAACCTTGCAGCAAGGCTTACTTATCATCGTCACTGTGGTGACACCTGTTCACACAATGTTAGATCATTTCCTATTATCTCGGAACTTAGGCAGATTTTTTCCTGTTTCCATTCCATGCACTGTAACTCCTGAGTAGCTCTGACAGATGGGTTCTTGTGCCAGGATGTGTGGAAGGTACCTAAAGACATTTCAAGCATCCATCACTCATGCCCTTATCTCCTATTGCCTTCACCATGATAGTGGCAACACACGTGGTCCTGACTGCTCTGAGCTCCTCCAAAGCTGTTGTATTGTGTCCTCATTCCCTCTGTAATCTGCATCATGGTATCACCACTGCCTTGTGATCTGAAGCAGGCAGGGTCAGGAATGACTGAACAGTCAGAGGGAACGTGCACTCACTTCTGCTTATTTCCAGGTTGCATCCTGTCCTAGGTGTGGTGCTGGCTGGTGATCACGTAGTCATGGAAATCACATATGTAGAGTCCTGAATTATGGCTGTCACACTGCACTGTTAATTTTTAAATTTGAACTTCAAAACAGAAGAGTCGTATAAATGTGTTACTATTTTTCTGAAAGTGAAAACACTACATGGTTACAGCAATTACTATCAAATGCATTGGTTTGCTGTTGCTTTTTCTGCTACTGTACACCAATAGCAGCAACTACGGATGATACTACTGGTGTTACGGCTCAGGAAAGCAATGATGTTGCTGCCTGGGTCCTGCCTGCAGTTAAAGGTAACTGGACAGGACATGTTAACAGTACCCATGCAAACATGAACAGAAAATAAGAAAAGAGACATAATGAAGTGAGAAGCTAAAACATTTTGTAGACAAAGCAGTGAAGAAAGGCTAGATTTCACAGACAGGTGAGGGAGTTATGTGACCAATGGTCAGACTTTACAGATAGTCGAAGGGGACCACTGGGGACCTTCTGGTGAGTACTGTCATGCAAAGCCAACAGTATGCAGGCAGTTGTAGAAGAAATTCTGTGCAAGGCCACAAGTACATCAGCAATGGTATCAGAAATACTGAACCGGCAAAGAGATTTAGCAAAGCTAGAACCAGTCGGGAGAAAGAAATTAAGCCAGGCTGTTTTTTGGGAGAAGACTGAAGCAGGAAAGAGAGAACTAGAGAGGGGAAAGAAACATCAGAAAGTAGAAAAGGAAAAGGTAAGAAATAAAAAAAGTGACTAAAAGTTATGCAAGTCCCGTGAGCAGTGCTGCCTGCTGGGTAGCCCTGTGTATGATCAGCCCAGCCTGAGTCAGGACAACAAACCAAACTTGTAAACGTACAATGCATATATCAAACTTGCTTCTGCAATCAGGAGGAAGCAAGTAGGAGAGAGGTGCTTTCCCTGGCCTAACAGGAAAACATCTGGATGGGATAGACTGAACATTCTGGTGCCGCTCTGTTGGTGTCCATTCCAGGGCTGATCACATTGCTATCTTCCCAGCCACTTCCGCATATTTTTCAGAGTGTAAATCCATACAGTACAAGATTGATTACAATGTCTTCCACATTCCCAAGTACAGTATTTTCTACCAAAGACCCAAAAGAGCTCATGAACCCTTTCCTTATCCTCTTAGCCCCCTGTCCTCACTGTTAATCTTGTTGATTTGGCATAAAGAAAAGATAGGCTTACAAATATCTGCTAATTACTCCCTTTGTTCTACTATTTTCACTTCTAAACAAAACTGTGTCAAAGTATTTGTGGATATCCCATACCTGGAAGTGTTCAAGGCCAGGCTGGATGGGGTTTTGAGCAACCTGGTCTAGTGGAAGGTGTCCCTACCCATGGCAGAGGGGTTGGAACTAGATGATCTTCAAGGTCCCTTCCAACTCAAACCATTCTATGATTTCTTATGACTTCCTTAATACAATTCTTTCTTCCTAAGCAAAAATACTGACATCAAGTTTCAGGGGAAAAGAACAAAACCAGGGCATAAGCACCATCAAATCAAACCAAGGCACAGTTCAGTATCCATAGGCCATCGGTTTCCTACCAACAGTATTCACCATGCTGGCCAAACACCTGTACTCAGTAAATTTCCATCATCCCAGGAATGATGGCAAGGACTGCTGAGCAAGAAGGATTCTCCTAGCAGGTAAAGGAGGTTCAGAGACTTGGATAAGCCATCAGATTACATCTGGAATGCCATTTTTTTTTTTTCTATTATTACACCTATGAAAACAATACTGTGCCCTTACAAAGTAGTGCAGCACTACATCTGCTGCCTAACTGTTAGGGAATCTCTTGCAACATTTATAGATTCATTAGAGATCCTTAACCACCCAAGCTCACCTGATGCTTCCTTAGGAGGCAGCAGACACTGTTCACTTGCAAGGAAAATGTTATTTCAAAAATTCCAACACTATAATTTTCTCAGAATTGCTCTGCCTAAACATGATTTTTTTTCCTGCAGGCCTCTCTTCTCCAGATTAAACAAGCCCTGCTTTCTCAGTGTCTCTTCACAGAGACATGCCCCTACCTCCAATCATCTTGGTAGCTCTCCACTGAACTTGCTCCAGTTGATCAACATCTGCCTTGTATGGGGGGTATCCAGAACTAGATGCAATGTTCCAGATGTGGCCTAATTAGTACCTTGTAAAGGGAATTTACAAATTCCTGTGATTTACTACCTATTCTGCTGTTGATACAGCATGATGCTTTGTTAGCCTTCATCACTGTCAGCACATAATGTTTAACCCACTCCTCACAAAGACTTAAAAAGTTCCTAAACAGGATGGGTTTCTGGACATTCCCCTGAGGAGCTAAGGCATCAAAGCAGAATATGAATCATTAGTCACTACCCTGTGAGTCTGATGATCCATCCACTTTTCTACTCATCTAGTAGGCCATCCATCTACTCTACAATAACCCTGCCGAACACAAGGATGCTGTGGGAGATTGTGCTGAAAAAACTTGGTAAAGTCAGAGCACCCCCTGCTCCCCTTAACCATGAATCCAGTCATACCAGCCATGTCATTATAAAATGCGATGGGGTTGGTCAAAATTTAAAATCCATGCTACTTTAAATCACTGTTTTGCAAGAGAACTTGGTATAAACCTACCAAATATAAGCATTCATATTCTGTGTGGTCATCTTTACCACCAACATTAAGCTACCAGAAAATCTTTACTCATACATTTTCTCTGAAGTAGTATAAATCTGCTAGCAAAATGGAATATTTTTGACACATGTAATCACATGATTAACACTTCTATAGGAGCACTACTAAGAAAATTATTGCTGAGAAAATAGATAAAATATTTCTGTGAGTCAGGTTCATGGAAAAAGACATGTTTCTGCTTCGTTCTGTTTAAAGCCGCAGTTAGTATTTTTTAAGACTTTTATCCATATTCTATCTAATTTGAATTAAACACTTTTTTAAACTTAACATCTTAATTCCTGGAACAAAATTAATGTCAATATAAATTTGTTGAGATCATAAAAATATTAATGAGCTCTCAAGTAGCATTTTCCTGCAGAAAATTCATAATATTCTGTATATATTTGTATATATTTACATAGACAGATAAAAAATCTGAGTGTATTGATAAAAATACAATAAATAAACATAAATAAAAACATTTTTAGAAAGGTATATTTCTTCTTCTGGACCAACATAAACCTCCCAAATAATCAAATAATGTAGTTAAATAACATTGCTATTCATTGTATTTTTACAGTGTTGGGAAAACCTATTACATACAATTGAAATTTAGATTTATTCTTAAAGTACAAAAGCAAAAAGTTGGACTATGTACTTGTTAAACATTTTCTGTTGTGTGAAGCCTGTTCTTAATACCTCCTTGCATTATATTGAGTAATCACAAATAGACTACAGAAGATCTTTTCCATGTATTAAAGTTTGTTCATAAAAGAGTTATTCTGTAAAGTAGAGCCAAACATAAGATTCACTTTTAGAAGACACTTATTAAAAACTCAAAGGTCCTCAAAAACAACTTAGCTTATAATCATGAATCTGTGCGACAAAAACTGAGTTCATATTTATCTGGTTTACAGTTAAGGTGATAGTGTGAATGTTGCCCTAGAAATACATAGGTATAAGAGAAACAACTGAGAAATTTTCTATGAAAAGGGATTTTCAGAGTTTCTAGAAAGCTTTAATTCCACCTATACCTCAGATTTAATGTTGATATTATAAAGGCTACAGGTGCTGAATTTCAGGCCCCATACAACCAGCTTTTTCTGTTACTGGGATATGTAAGACACTCAGAAATTGAGCTCAGCATCCTACTGATTTCAGTGGGAGGTAAAGAATATCAAGGAGAGACTGGAGTCTAAAGTTTATTCTTGACATAAGGGAAAATGAGGAAATGAAAAAGAAAAGCTTAGTTTTGACTTGAGCTACACAGTGAAAGGGACAGGTAACAAATACCCAATAGAACTGCAGTATACAGTAAAAAAACCCAAACCCAGCTATACCATCCCATCTAATATAGTCAGGGAAAAGCACCATTACTGATCCCTTAAGCACCTCGGGAGGAGAGTTGCCTCCATACATACGCTTCACTAAAATGGTAGAACCACCCAAAATCAAACTATTATATTGATGTTTTCTTGTGATATAGAGTACATTTCCCAGAATTGTGCCAGTTCCTGGGGCTGTCCTTTCATTCCGGAAATAGGTGAAAAATCTATCTTTTTTCTCCTTGTGGAATGTTTGATACTACAATTTATTTGCCTGCATTTATTATTCTAACTTATTTGCTCTAATTTATTTTAGGTTATTCTGCAATCTGCATGTTGATAATGTAATTACAGGTAAGGAACCTTAATTTATTCAATTGCTGGTGCAAATGTAATGGTTTCCTTGTTTATATGAAGAGATTTTCACTAGTGCTGCTATCTTGATTACTGATCATCACTGACTGAATTAGTACTATTCCCATCTGGACACGAGCCCACAATTTTTTGATATGTGCTTAAACAGAACACACAGCTTTACAGATAAATGACAGATACCTCCCTATCAAGTAATGCAGAAAAGTTGGAAGTCACCTCTGTACACACATACACTAAGAATAGAGAAATTTATCCCTGACTTAAAAATTCTCTCCTGCAAAGTAAATATGCATAGTTAAATTATCTTACCACTATATAGCTAGGTTTTATGTTTTTTTAAAAACCAGCAAACAAATAAATCAGACACCAGAAAAGAAGGACAAAATGAGAATATCATGTTATTTCACCTGTAAGAATTTATGGATGTGATACCACAATCAAGAAAATATCAAACATTAATCTATCAAGAGACCAAGAACTTCAATGTTAAGACAGACCTTCTGTTCCTTAATCATGAACAGCTCTGCTGTAATCTTCTATCTTTGGTCTGCATACAGATAAGAACAGCAAACTTCTAACATAACATTATACTTGACTGAACTATGCATTTCCAGCAACCTTATTTTAGTCTTTGAATTCTGGGGCTTTATACCCCATATGTTACACACAAAAAAAGCAGACCAGATGTTCATGAAATTTAACATGCAAACAAACTTAATTGGAGTAATAGAAATCTTTGACTTGTACTTCACCACTAACTAGCTAAAACCAGAGCATTAGGTATTATAAGAAACACCTTAACTTCAACCTTTGCACTACTTTTCAGGAAAAGCCTTTGAGAAGGAGGGCTCCCTCCCAACGTCAACTAATGATGAACATCGGTTACTGTGAATAAGCACTTCCACCATGGCTCAGCAAAACACAACTTCTCACACCGTTTTTACCCCCCCAAAAAAGAGAGAGATGTGAAAAAGGCAATTGGAAAATATTGTGTGCCAAAATGGTGTGGACATCAGTTTACTCGGGGAAAGAAGGTGTTGTTTTGCAAGAAAATTCAGCTGTGCTGGGTTGGAAGACCTATGCGTGATGTTGCGGTGACAGAAGTGTGGAGAAAACACAACACAGATCATATATGCAACAGTAGTTTATGACGTCTCCTTCTCCTTCCCACCTCAGTTTATACTGCTGATAGCTGTTACGGTTATCGGGGAATCCTTCCCCTACAGTAATCCTCCCTTAAAGCCCTCTGAACTGCATTCACACTTACACCATCTGACTAATGGCACACAGTGCCTATGAGAAGAGAAAGGGTTGCAGAGCCTCTGTCTAGTTCTTGTCAGTTTTAAGTGCATGATAAAGCAAATAAAAAGAAAGGATGGTTTTTAGAGACGCTGGATACTTTCCGATGCCTACATAACCAATTTAAAGAAGTGTATGAAGGTAAGCAGAACAAATGAAGAAGATTTTCAAAAATATTCACTGTATAGTTCGATTCTGTCTGAAGGTATTGGGAAATTTCTCCCTAAACTCATAGACAGCAGGTAGAAGTTGGTATTGGAACCAAAATAGAACATGCCACCTTTATCTGGTGATATTTATTTTTTTTTTAATTCTTTAACATTCAAAAATTACAATTTATTAGCAAGGTAGTTTTCAAAGTACTTAGTTAAGGTGAAAGGAAACAGAATGGGGACAGGCAGGTTGCTCTTTCTAGATCCACAGAAAGCAGTTTGAACAGAAGCTTTTCAGACATGAGCTTTTGCAGCTAATATATGTTGAAGGATCTTTTCATGCACAGACTGTACGCGGTGATTCTTTTCCTTTCTTTAAATCACAAAAGGAAACCACGAGCAAACAACAGCTTTAAAAAGTGAAACAAAAGATAATTCAACTTTATATACAGTCTGTCTGCCTCTCTCTCCCTCTGTATGTATGTGTATATACACAAAGAAAAGACTTTTAAAACAACATTTAATTAGAATTGTCCAAACTTGTTACCTAAAATGAGAAAAATTCTTTTGTTACTTTAACTTCAAGTATCTGAAAACTTGTTTCCTAAAAATTATCCTCTCTCTTGTAATTTTTTGCTACATAACCATCAGCCAGATGCATTTGTCACTGCAGTATATGTAGTAAGTATTACACATTGGTTTTGACGGTGATTCCACAAAATAAGGTTTCCAGCATCTCTCTGCAAGCTATAACATGCTACAAAATGCATGTTGTTGCTTAAATTACTCTGTTTCAGCAGTCTGTCATTATCATATTATCCCAAGTATTTTTAATATATCTTTTGAAGAGGACAGGAATACTGGCTGTAAAGCTCTGTAAGCCTTTACCACTCGTTAAAGGAAAAGTTAAAGATCCAAAGTACAGAGCATGAATACACAAAGCCTTGGCACCCTGCTTCCATTCAGCACTCTGTACTGACCTCTAGTGGATTCTCCATCGTAGCTTTCATAAATACTAAACAGCCTACTTTTAATGAACTTTTGCACTCTCTTCTTCAAATTCAGGGATAAAGTCAACTGTATCCCACCCTGCCAGCTTCCCCCTGCCTGAAGGTCAAAAAGTGATCAAGCTTCCAACCATTGGTGGCAGTTCCCCTGTAGTGGGTGGGACACTGAAAAATCATCAGTTGAAAAACACCCTAACAGTACACATACAGCCAGCCAAAGACGTTAAAATCAGAAAACTCCATCTGAACAGTGTATTTTTCATGACTGAATAATTTTTCACATTTTTTTTATTCAATTGCTGTCTCATGTCTGCATCATTACCTGTTTGGTATATAAAATCTGGTTTTGTAATGTACAATACCCAGCACCTGACCCATGATAAGGACCAGAAATATTACTGCAACAAAAATACCAAAGTTGTGAATATAAATTCATCAGCTTCCATCATCCCCATTTGACAGACTTCCGCTTCTGAGAACACATTTGTCTCTAGAAGCTTCTTCAGACAAAATACTTGCTCTAATTAGGACAGAGCTTGTAGCTTATCTACCACACAAGTGATTCAAGCTACAGTAGCAAGTTTGACATCATAAAAGTACCACTGTAAATGCTTTTTCAAACCAAATTCATTACCCTGTCTTACTGGGAGCAGTGACATGCTCACTGCATCTTTTATACTAAATGAAGTTCAACCCATCCACTTTCTAACTGATCATGAGAAAACCCAAATCTCTAGTTCTTTATATGCCTTACAGTAAAAAGCAAGTCTAGTTAGTCATAACTTAATGAGCAAACTTTTCCATCCTCATTTACCAAAGAACACTTTCGTTGTCAGCAACAGTCAAAACTTTCCAATTTTAAAAGCCTATTTTTAGATTTCTTTGTTATGCAAGTCTTTAAGTATGAATAACAGTTTTACATATCGTGAGAACTTCATTTCCTCTCACTGCTCTATCAGTGACTCCAAACAATTATTTTTTTTTTTTCTGTGTAAGTCACCTGTACTGTCTGGAAAATACCAGTGATTGTTGACCACAAAGAAGATAGAGCTTTGTTTTTCTGTTGGTATACATAGTAAAGCAGATCACATCTTGTTAATTCAATTTCAGAACAGCAAGATGCCTAATATTCATGAAGCTTTTTTGTGTAATAATGCATTTTTCTTTCATTTTTTATAAAACCTCTTTAGATCCTGAATACAAACAAATCAGATATTCAGCGTGAATCCATGATATTTTTATACTATATCAATAAATACCTCTGAATTATATCCTTTTTTTAATCATCTTCCCTGACTTGGACACTCAGATTTCTCTCCCTTCTTTCCCCACTGCTAAACCTCACACCACTACATCCAAAGGCTCTCAGTGCTTAGAATCACGAGGAACACCCTAAAGAAGCCCTGAGGGACAGCTAGCAAGCTGGGCTTCCCCTCCAGCCCCGGCAGAAAGGTGCCAGGTCCCCCCACCGCCTGCAGCCGCCTGCCCCGGGTGCTGACCAGCAGAGGGAGGAGAGGGGGTGCCTGCGCAGCCCCACACCCCCAGGGTACCACAGCCCCCTTTGCTCTACCTCTGAGCAAAACTACAAGCGGCGGCCTCCACTTTAATGTCTGCGGTGGAAACCCACACATGATCTTACCCAGTAAATAAACCGATACTGGTTTGTTTCTTTTTTCCTTCTTACCTTTACCTAGTGATTGAGTATGGGTGTCCAGAAGGTTGGCGTCGCCTGGTCTTGCTGGGTTTCCCACCACTCCAGTTCCCGTACTGCTGCTTCTAGGACTCGGATGAAGAACTGGATCTGATCCACTTATTCTGTTCTGTGTTAGAAAGAAAACATTTTGATGCTCTGTCACTAGAACTGGGCCTTTGCTCAACACATTAGACCAAGTGCATAATCGTTCTGAGATTTGCAAATCAGCATCTTTTTCTGTAAATGGGAAATAGAAAATCTTATCAAGACTTTCTATAACTTACAAAGGAGTGGAAGACATTGCTTTTCACTTAACAAGGTGTTGACTGGATCAACATGAAACCATCTTCTCTCCAAGAGGCATTTTAAAGCAGTTCTTTCAGTCAGCTCTGTGCAAAATATTCCACAACAGCCCCAATAACTTTTTTCCTTACCTCTGGTATCCCAGTGAGGTCACATTCTGTTAAAAACATCCTGTCAAGCTTGGTACAAAAGGGCTCCAAAGAATCAGAATGCAGAAGCTATGCAACTTGCTGACTAACTTTGCTCTGTGTTATTTACCAACCACACAAAGAAAATGCTGTCTATTCAAAACACAGTTCAAAACTCTCTTCACAGAAAGTGAGTGAACAAACAGTCCCATGTCCGATGCTGTAGTCACATCTCCCATGAGGCCCGGTGATAGCTCTGGGGCATGGGACGGAGTGACACCACCAGCAGTCACTACAAGGCACTTTTGTAAACAAGTTGTGTGTGTGTGTGTGTGCACGCAGAGGAGGAGGAGGCAGCAGCGGGTGTTACTTTGTCTTAACATTAAGCTATATTTGCTTCATCATCTCTGAGCAGAACTTTGGTCTTGCTTAGTCTACTGGGTACATTTGCTATAGTCCTTGCACAGTATTTTCCTCACTGTAAACCTTATTTTCTTCCTGAACACATCTGAAGGGAACATCTGGAACTAGTACAAGATTTAGATTTAGGACCCTGGAGCCGGGTTAAGCAGCAGAAACTAGTTCAGCATCTTCCAGACTTACCACAGAAACAGAGCACCTCAGTGGCTTACCCTACTTCACACCCAGCAAAACTCAAAACACCTGTGGCAAATCTTTTGCTGTGGTTCATTAAAACAATAGGCCTCAATTATAAAAGCCATACCCACATTTCAAGAGTTCAGTATTCCCAGAACTCAAAGTGGGAATTCTGACCCAACTTTATGACTTTGCATTGTAATAGAACTAAATTCTTAAAGCAATTTGGGATTGCTCTAAATATCAGAGGAACTTTAGATTTTGCATTTCAGTTTGGCAATTTCAAGTATTTCTAAAATCATAAAACCTCTCCACCCACCGACATTATTTTAAACCTATCTATTCTTTGAAAACTCTTACCCCACTAGTTACAAAGCCATACTTTGGCAGAGAAGCAGAAATGTCTTTTTCAGCTGCTTCCAGAAAGAGAAGTACCATACAGACCCAGTGCTTCCAGTACTGGCCACTGGCCTCCATTCACACCAAGCCACTCCAGTGCTTTTCATTATACTTACAACAAATCACAGGCAACAGCTATTTCCAGATATGGAAGGATGAAAAATTGTTCTCTTTGGTCTCCTTGTAATTTCATTCTTTAACTGTCAGATCAGCATTGGAATCCTCTTTATGCTGCCCAATCCAAACTGTCCTTTTTTCTTATCTACATGGGAGCCCTTCCCATGCTTGCTTTTTTTTTTTTTTTTTTTTACAGCTTCCAAGTAAATATTTTTTCTTATGCTTTCAAAGGTCTAAAAGGCAGGTGTTGTAAAACCTGTTTGTGAGAGGACAACATGACACACAGTGACATTATGTTGTAAAATAAACACTAGTCTGCTTTTCCTTTGGTGGGGTCTCATTCTGCCGTGTAAATGTGTATTCTGATCTCACTTCAAATAAAAAACATTTATAAGCTCTTACAGGTTTGTGACATAGGTTCCTCCAAATCTTTATTCCAGGAGTAAGGTTCGTTCCAGGTATGACATAAAGGATATTCAGCTGCTGATATTCTTTAACAACTGAATGGTTCACGACCAGTAATTAGATGACAAAAGTATAGCTTTTGAAAAAAGTTTTCTAGAAATACACAAATCTTAAAATACCTAGCTATATTTCTTTTATCAATACTTGAAAATAATGCCTTCAAAATATGAATGGTGAACCATCTTGCAAGTAGCATTCTCTAAGTAAGTCTCAGCGTTTTAAAAACAAATGTCATTGTTTCTTAGTAGCCAACAAACCCCCTGTCTTTGGTCAGAGTTTGAAGTTGTGCCTTATCAAGCAGCACCATTCTCCAGAAGTAATCACTTACAGCCATCAGGTGAACCTTCACTTCTCTGTAACGGCTGAAGATACCACAAGAGTTGCTCTTGATTTTTAATGTAGCCTTTGAAAAACACCCTAGCCAACAGGAATTTTTCCACTCATCTTTGTATATTTGTTTTGGTTTTATGCCAAGTTTACATTATAAGCTCTTCTCATCTCATCAAAATTATTAATATCTTATAGAACAGTATACATATATTCTTCCTTTTTCCCAATAATTTCACTGTTCCACTTAATTATCTGTATCTCAGGAAACATCCTGCCTACTAAAATGCTGCAGTATACAGTAGGTTGATCATTTTCACAGTATCACTATGAGGTAAGAAAGTTTATAATCCCTGTTTTATGGATTGGTAAGACCTCAGGTCTTCCTCTTAAGCCTTTTCTGAGCTCTAGTACCTATTTTTCAGTAAGTCAGAACCAACATGCAGATGGCTGTACACATCAACAAGGTCTACAGAACATTAAACATCCTAAGTCCAAATATCTGACTGATTTTTGCTTTATTACCGATTCTGTCATTACATTTTGAAAGGTACACGTTGCTTTTATAGGGAAATCTACCAAACTAAGTCAATTAAAGGTGTCTAGCATTCAAAATTTTTTTCAGATCATACTTATTTTCCACACTATTATAAGAGAAAGAGATGACCACCTCCTTTTTTTTTTTTTTGGTTAAGATCAGCAAATTTGTTGCAAAAGAAAAAAAGTGAAAATGTCACTATGTTATAGAGACAGTGTCGTGTTCCCTTTTTTTGTGCTGTGGGTATGTTTCTGTTCTGGTGCTTTTGATGTACCTGAGATTACATGTCCTAGAAGCTCTTTTTGTCATTTGCAACCTGACATTCCATGCCCCACA
This sequence comes from Falco naumanni, assembly GCF_017639655.2. Lineage (NCBI taxonomy): Eukaryota > Metazoa > Chordata > Aves > Falconiformes > Falconidae > Falco > Falco naumanni. The sequence goes on from NC_054056.1 coordinate 72,849,470, forward strand.
CATAAAATGGCACCCATTTGGTACTGTCCTTCCTTTGGAGCTTGATTGGAGATGGACACATCTCATCTGATTTTCTGAGGTCTGGACTGTCAGTGGCTCCATTCATCTTCATGAGGAGTATTGGATTGTTTTATTTATGAGTCTCAAAACTGAGACAGCAAAGTCAAGCTCAGATTGTCAGAAGTTTTTCCTATCTACTTCTTGCAATCTATTAATTCTTTAACAATACCAACAGCAGTCTATATGTGTGCTTTTCAAAAATTACTATATACTTCAGTCTCGTGGAGAAAGAGGGTTAGAAGGTTTTGATGTTGATTCAACAAATGTAGATCACATGGGAGCTAAAATGTGAATCTAATAATGCATTTAATGGCAAAGACTCTTCTCTCTCCACCCAGCAGCCCCACCAGGGAAATGAGCCCAAGCAAGATTGATAGTAATTACGTACACAGAGGAGCCCTAGCTACAGTCACCAGCCTGCTGCAGAATTCTCTGGGGATGACAAGCAGAGCTGGCAAACAAAAGTGAAAGGGGGTAGAAAGAAAGAAAGAAACAAAATGTTTTTTCTGGCTATTCACAAAATACACCCAGCACTTAAAAAAAACAAACCTGAATGCACAAAGAATCCAGACAGGCAATGCAAAAACATTCATTTAGGTATCTAATAACTCCAGGAGCAGCGCTGGATACCAACTAGTCACATGCTCCCATCAGGTGATTTTAAAAAATAAAACAAAAAAAAGATTTTAAAAATCCCATGCTTCTTCCTTTTCCATGTAATCACCATTAGTTAGAGTTTGCAGTGATGCTCTAGAGAGGGGTAGGGGGAATGAGGTGAATTTGAAACAGATAAAAGCTGGGTAAACCACTCCAGTAGTCAGGCTCATGCAAAAGTACTTAACCAGAAACAAATGCTGCTGATGCTTTTGTTCTGGTCTTTCACTGAAGCTTATTCTGGCCTTCTGATGTGACTCCTATAGGTTGCCTCTGCCAGGCAACTGTGCATTTGCTCACAGTCCCAACTGCTAGCATCACATTTATTTATTTATTTTCAACCCAAATAAACTCTTAATGGCTTAACATAAAACATTTGGAGGTTTTTTTTGATGTGCACTAAATAATAAAAAAGCCAGAAGCACAATAGGCCACAAGGGAATGAAAGGGATGATTGTTCAAAGCCCTATTAAAAGGTTTGTTGCTTTATTTATATATTTTTTTAACAACACAATTTCAAAGCCTTTTAAAGAAGACTCCTCCTCCCCAGTCGCCTGCCAAGATAGTACTTAGCTGAGGGAGGGAGTGGCTGCTCTTTAAAAGATGATGGTATCTATTAGAGAGCAAGGGAAAGGGAGATATAAAAAGGCTTTCCCAAAAACAGTTGTCCAGAAGGGCCAATGAAAAGAAACAAAAAGTATGAGATGAGGATTAAATAGAAAGAAGATGGGAACATTAAAACAGAGAGTGCTCAGAGAAGAGATTTTTAAAGCAAAAACGGTTCTATTAAGGTCTTTAGTTACTCTGTTACACTAACCATGATCCGTATTTAGGCATCTGTCAGGTAGTAATTGTGCAGCACTTTACAAAAATTAACTCTGACAGCCCTCCTTCATAAGGTAGGTGAGGGACAGAGACCCACTTGCACACAGGTGGAGACCTGGCTGTGCAGCTGGTTTCCACAGAAGACTGACAGCACGCCATGGTACAAGGCAACAGGCACAAGAAGGTTATTCTTTCCCTTGATGTGTTGCGTTACTTCGTTGCAGGTATTAAGTGACTTGTCTGGGTGGAAGATAAGTTCAGGGCAGTTGAAATATCTGGAGATAAAGCTGAAGTCCCTGTTCACTCTCTCTTAGAAGCAAATATTACAGTCTGGTTCTCACTCATAAGAAAGTGAGAATCCTCCACAATCCTCCTATTGTTTGAGAGCCTGTTGCTTCAAAATGCTGTCAGCAATCACCATTACAGATGTGATTGCACACCCCCAGGTAACTGCAAAGAGGAGTAAAAGCCACCAAATGAGCTTCTGCATTCGCCGTAAGGAGCCAGTGTAGTTGCCACTGGTGGTATGTCTATGGTGACCTCTGCTGCTAGAGGATGGTCTGTAGTTTGCTCTAGCTGGAGTTCTTCCACAACTCATGGCACCACTCCTAGAAATTAGGAGTGATATACCCCCCTTTTGGATACGAGAAAATTCCTGTGAAGTTAAGGAAGGAGTGTGAAGAGCTCTACCTTTCCTGGTGGACTACGATCAGCTACATCAGCTTGCACTACCAGAGCCATTGGGCTCTGAGGCAGCCTACATCATGGAAGTGATGCAGAAGCCTTTGATACTTCCCGTCTGTTAAAAGCAAGAAAGAAACTAGTGCAAGAGGATGTTTTCATTGTAGCTTGGCTGCAACAACAATAACAACAAAACCTCCTGAGGACAGCTCTATAAGAAACATATCTATTTTGGAACTGAAATTTCATCCTTGGAAACTAAAGATGTTTCTACAAGTTTTTGATATGAAACACTAATTTCACTGGAAATCTCCAAATAAACTCTACTGAAAACTTTTCAAGGACTCTTAAGCTCTCAAACTGAATCACTAACCTTAGTATAAATGCTCTAGATTAAGGTGCAGGTAGGTTCTTTGATGATTATTCTTTCCTTACAAGGATATTCTTGCCTGGATTTGATTTTGTAAATCTCTCAGGTGCTGAGTCTATGAGATGGAAAGACTTTGAGAAGTGGTGTACAATGCCTCTTGCTGCATAACATGCCTCTGAAGCTTCTAGCACACTGACTCACAGTTCTGAGATCAAACCAGGGAAAACTTCAAAGCTAGCATCTTATTTCAGTGATATACTGTGGTTCACCAGGCCTGTCCATAGAAAAAAGGATCCGTTACCTTATATATCCTTCAAGGGAAATAGTGCAATCGCAATCTTTCCTAAAGTAATCTATGAAAAGATCTGAAATAACCCAAGGTTACAGATCTTAGATTAGACTAACAGACTTATATTAAAAATAATATTGCTTATACACCAGAGTTCAATAAAATTTTCCTTCTTGTATTATGTTTTGTGGTAAAACAGGGAGTAAAATATAATATATGCTGCAAGGCCAAGCAACTCTTTGTAAATCCATTAAAATTACTGGCAAGAGAAGAAAGTAAAACTGTCCAGCACAATGTACAGAAAGACTTCAGGTACCTAACAGAATTGTACTTTTTATATAGCCGGGCCAGGACACTGCAATTTCTCCTTACAATCCTGAAAAGTATGGATCTTTGCCACCTGAAGCAGTTGTGACTTTTGTTTCTTGCTGGCTGGAAGGAAAGAATCCTAGCAGTGCATCCCTCACCAGTGTCACATGAGGCAGAGTAGGAGAGGCACACCAGGCCCTGACTCTGCTTTTAGGACTTAGACTACAGCTGAACAGACAACAGTAATGACTAAAGTCACAGGCACAAGCTTCCTAGAAGAGGATCAAAAGGGCTGTCTCTCACTGCTGTGAAGATCTGTTTTCTTCAGTGGTGCTTCAGCATGCTTTAAAATAAAAGGCTATGTGACACACAGTACATGGTTTTTCCCCTTAATTTCCAGATAGGCTACTTAAACCCATTAGATGTCTCCAATGAATTCTGTGAGTAGAGAATATTCATGGTGAAGGTGTTCATTTCAGGAATCCTCATTTCAAAAAAACAGTTTGCTTGAACTAATCACAATCTAATTAAAACACAATATGGGAACTGCATTTTGAAGTGCCATTAGCAGGAGAGAGACCATCTTGCTATGTGTAATCAGAGAGTCCCTGAGGATAAAGGGGCCAACACCTGACTCACTGACTCACGGAGAAGTCTCATGAGTTTTACAAAGTGCTGAGATGTGAGGGTGATGCTGTTTTTTCAGCTGAAGAGAAAGCCATCGCTTTGAGAAGAGCTCGGGCTGCCACCCAGTGGAGGCACGTACCAGTTCTGCTCCTACTGAGCTCCACCGCCACAGCAGGAGGGCTGGCTCTCCAGCTCTCCAAGTAACAGCAGAGAAAGGAACACATTAATGCTGTTCCTGCACACCAGTTATTCTGGATCGACATACTCCATCTAGAAGTTCAGTCTTGGCTTTTCTCAATGCTAACCTAGGATCTTCGAGTCAGACTGAAGTTTTATCTTGCATATCTGCAGTAATAGTTTCTGTAGGAAAAAAACTAGACTGATTGTTGAATAAACTTCCTAAACAATTAATGTCAATCTACTTGTTATATTAGGGTTTCATCCATAATGTAACTTTTCTTCTACATTGCCTCTGGCAGTTTTATTGCTATTTATGACCAAATATATGGCTTTTACACAGCTGGGATCACTTGCAATGTAATTTTACTAGCAAAAAATGCACTGCCTTATGGAAATATACAGCAAGAACAGAGGCCATTGCTATAAAACATCTAGATTAGTGTTGAAGTACTGCCAGGATAGATGAGAAAGAAACTTTAATTCCCATTTATTGACAATTATACAAAAATTAGGCACAGTTCAGCATCAGACTGACTTATAAAGGTGCTACGCCATTTTTCTCTTTAGTAACGTTCATCTGCCTCCAAGAACTAGCATAAACCCACTTCCTGACTGGTTTTATTCTTAGGCATATTTTACTACGTTTCAAATAGTATTTCAAACATTCTTCTTGTGTACAAGAACAGGAAAGTGGAGCTTACCAGGGACAAAAATAAAAGGAACTAGTCTCTTACCAAGCTGTGAATGGGGACAAACTGACAATATCAAAATTTTTTAACAAAAAACATATTAAAACTGCTTACTCTAATTTAGATTTTTGTCTTCTCATAATCACAATAGTTTTTCTCACATATTTTATAGATGGAAAAAAGATAAGTTTTAAGAATGCTTGTAACAGCTGTTGAGTATTCAGGCTTACAAAAGCACTGAAATAGCTACAATACCTTAAAAAAAGGAGACTTCTGATCCTAAAATATCTAAACTGTTTGCAGTATAACTCATGGCTAGTCCATGGTCTCATGCTAATTTAGATAATTATCCTGTCTCTTTCATCTGCAGTGCCCAGTCCTGGAAATCTCAATTCTGAGACCAGGTATGTCAGATTTTACAGAATGCTTCTGATAATGGGATTTATGCTTCTGGTAATGGGATTTACACACACACACATCCCTTGGTCTGGAAGGTGTGCAAATCCTTTATGTCTGACTGCAAAAAAGATCATTTTCCTTGTAGATATTACTCTTGTTTTCAAATTTGCCTGTTATCTGACTTAGAGCAAGTGATGCTTAGATTTCTGAAATGCCCTTAACTACCTGACTAGAAATCCTGTATGTGCTCATTAGCAACCTCTTCTGTTAAAAGCTATTCCACTTACGATAATTATTCACCAGACAAGATGAAGTTTGTCTGCTTTATAGCTGTATAGTTAAGGCATTCACCCAGGACATAGAAATTTCAGATTCTTGTCTCTTGTCTTGTTGTAATAAGACAGAGTGTTTTGAAGCCCATCTCTCACTCTTTCCAGGGATGCCTCTTATATCATGTAGTTCAAAAAACCACAACACCACAAAGCCAGAAAAGATTCCTAGGAGCATCCCTTCTGGCTCAGGTTACAGAATAGAGGACACATCTTTTCTCAGGCTATAGGGGAACAAGTGAGTCTTTAGGACTGCAGCTAGAGAAACAGAGATAGAAAATTCTTTGGCCCAAAGACAAAGAGCATTTTCCCTTGTTTCTTCTGTTTTTTTCTAAAGTCTGGAACAAAACAGCACCTCCAAGGCTTTCTTGCTATTTTGAAACAGAAGACTAAAACTCTGTGACCGCACTGGCCACTATGGATGTGTGTTTATTCTGTCCTAATCGCTGACCAACAAGGACAGGTTGTTTAGGAGTCTAAGAGTGCTGATGATGAATTCTGCATCGTGATCAGCCTCATGTTTGAAGGACAGGTCTGTGCCTTCACTTCTGCTGAACTACAATTCCTGTCGTACAACAGCTTCAACAGTCCTGGCATGTGTTAAGTATTTTATTACCTTTGAGCACTCTTTATATTCAGCTACACACCAGTGATTTCCTAAGACCTGGTTTGGTTTTCCAAAGGCAGGTTATGCTTAAAGAAGCCTACTTTGAACAGAGACATCTGTATTGGGGTTTTTGTCTTTGCTTTGCTTTGTGTTCATCTCCAGTCTCTTAATGTAGTGATAAGGAAATGTGATACGTGATCGGTAACTGTCAGTCCTGTTTGCCTGTGGAACAAGTGCATTTAGGTAACTATGTTCAAGAATGTGGTCTACCAAACTACTGATAGGATGTATCCCTTATCAGTTGCTTTTGAAAGACAATGATTGAAGACATTTAGCATTCTGTATAACATGGGCTTTAGTAACAGGAAGAACTATGCGTTATTTCCTTAAATAGATTTTTACGTCCTGGATCTTCACTAAAAGCTGCCACTATATACCACTACAACCTGAGGTAGGGTCCTTAGTTTTCCTGAAGGTTTCTTAAGCTCTGAGATGTTGCCTGCCATTCCTGAGAAAAATTATACTCCTCCACTTACATAGGCAAGAACTTTGGACTACTCAGTATGTAAAAATGGATAGAGAAACAAGCCAAAATTGATAGGCCTTGATGAGTCAATAGATGATTGAGTCTTCAGGACTTCAAAACTAGAAGCTGAAATTAAAGCAAAGCAAAACAAAACAAAAAAAACCAAAACCAAATCAAAACAAAACAAAATATTTAAGAACAAAACACCACCAGATTGTTAAGAGTTTTTCTTAGCTATCTAAGATGGGTTGTATTTTTGAAGCTTTAACACATCTCTGCTGAAGGTGCAGAGCAAAGACACCTGACTTGGTATTTGATGCAGTGATTTTGGAAGCAGAAGTTCTGGGAGAAACATTGCAGGGACATTAGAGCAAGCTGCATACAAACCACCTTGGTCCAGACACAGTACTGGAGGGTTTGTCAACATGACACAAAGCTCATGAAGTCTTTCTGTGAGAAAATCGAGGTCTTCATATTAACTGAACCTTAAAAGTGGGTCTGAATACAGTGCAAGAAAACAAAAAGTTCAAAGTTACCCTTGATAATGTTAAATTTCTTTTTGAGGGACAGTACAGCACAAAAAAAAAAGAGAGTTTAAATCTGGACAACATTTTAAGTTGAAGCTTTCACTGCGCCTCTAAGAGAATCCTTAATAGTTCAATTAAAACATCACATAAACTGAACATTAGAAAATTAATAGCAATGGAAATCTGAAACCAGGAAAGGCTGTGCTCTTTTCCAATGATTCTGTTATGATTAACAACCGCCTGTCAAAATATTTTCATGCCACAAGAGGGAGACACAGCCACATAATATCTTCATTAAAAATTAAGCAAAAGTCTTAACATCCTGTAAATGACATTTACCAGGAAAGTTGTTTAGCTCATTTGCTATCTCATGAACACTGTACCAGTTCTGGAACTGAAGAGGGTGGCATAGAGGAGTTTCTACTCCATACCAGCAGATTACAGAAAACAGAATTAAAATTCAGGGACAATAGACACTCACTGAGTTAGAAGGAAAAAAATATGCAAGAAAATGCTAAGTAATATTCAAAGGAAATAATACAAAAGCTGAACTTCTAAACTTTTCTCTGAGAAGAGTTTGTCCTAGGAATTTAGGTGTGGAAAAGATTAATTAGTTCCCATTAAACTGATCTTGCTATTGTATAAACTAGACTAGTTATGGGACCAGTTTTTCATTCTAGTCATAAGGGAAAGTATTTAAAACGGCCATGATAAGAAAGAATGCTTTTATGACTGTAAGAAAAAAGAAGTTCAGCTAGATGGATGATTCTGTTTTGTATTAATATAGGTATCACATTTCATAATTAGTCATTTGTACATAAAGTTTTGTTAATGGAACAATTTACAATCTTCAAGAATGGAGAATATTCACCCAGCATGTGGATATCTCTAAATCTGGTTTGTTTCAAGGCAATGCCTTGAAATTAATTTCTCCCCCACTTTTGCAGCTGGGCTGCTCTGAGCTGCCAGTCAAATGAAATTTAACATTTGTTTTCCAGCACCACAGTATGTCTCGGCTTTGTTAGATACTTCACAAAATGGATTAAAAGGTGCACTATGTATCTTGAAGCATTTGCAAACCGGTGTTGATAGTGATATAAACTAAGCTAAGGAAACACCCGGGTATTGGACAGCTTTGTTGACAGTAACACATGAATTCAAACAATTAATTCAGCATTGGTACTTGACAAGAGTGAACTAGAGAACATACTTGTTCTGGCAGCTGTGTAATATCTAGCAACCTAAACTGATTAAAGAGCAAGACAGGAAAGAAAGAAGAATGTAAGACAGAAAGCAGAAAATGTAGAAAGCAAAACAAACACTGCTAATGGTCTTACTCAGAAACTAAGGCAGCCCCTTCCCTGCAGTCATCACATTGAGCTTAATAATCTTTAAATTATTTTATATTCCTGTGTTCTTCAAGACAATGGTACTCTCTATAAAAATCAGTACACAGTTAACACTGAACAGGGTTCAACAATTTTATGTTTGAACCCCTAACAAAAGCAGTTTGTCTTGTATAATACTCAATACAGAACCCCCTCTTCATTTAATAGGTCAAATGCAATAGACCTGTGCTTCTTTTTAAAAGGCATAAACTCTGGAGTTATTCAACTTGTTCTTAAAGGTCCTTAATGTAATAAGTTGCTCTGCCTTGCAAAAGCATTTGTTAACAGTGAAACAAATTAGCTTCTTAAAATAAATCTGTGCTGATTTTCGAGATATTTCCACATCAGGATTGGTAGCATTGTTGCAATGCATTTCAAAGAGGCCAATAATTATTTAAAGCTGAAACTAAATTGCTCAGAGGGTTGAATGAAAAAACGTTTTGTCTTGACAGAGATATGTTAAAGGGAAGGGAAGAAAGAACACAAGCAATACAGCTCCATAAAGACCCAAGTTTTGTTTAACGGGAATGGTTAGTTTTGAAACCACTGAAACACTTCATTTTGAAATTGAAGCCAGCGGTTGTAAAACAGTGCAGAGAAAACTGCGTTGGTTAATTTAAGTTTTGAAGAACTCAATTTGTAATGAAAATTTTTTTTTATATAAACTTGAAATACTGATGTGATGAGAAAAATTATTTCAGGCAAGCTCTACAATGCTTTTGCAAGCATATACTTACTATGTTATTGTGTTAAACGGAGAACCTGACAAATAAGGTAGAGCCCTGCAGTACAAATAAGATGATTATGAAAGTTCTATAAGAAAGTTTCACTTTCTAAATACTACAGTAGAAACTACTAGCAATGTTCAGAGTAGTGTAAACAATACAGTAGAAACACTACAAAGGTGATAATTCAGTGGCAATTATAAAGAATCCAAAATTAATATCAGGCTAAAAAGAGAGAGAAGATATAAGGATTACAGCAAAAAGCTCCAGGTTCTCCACAACATAAACTTGAGTGTAAATTTCATAAATGTACCCTGCCTCTAAAAAGCTTAAAAATATCCCTTTTTAAATTTTAGAACGTTATAATCTGAAAAAAGCCATTAATTTAACTGTGGTTTTGAGGCCTATAACTAGATATTACAGACAAATTATATCTGTAATCCTTAATGACTGTTTCATTAATTTTATTTTTTTTTCTGGTTTTCCACTAAGAAGCATTCACATTTCCTGCAAATCTTAAACACAATGTCTCTAAGATGTGACAGAAAGCAGTGAGGAACTGCGAACATCCCCTCTGTATAACATCAACCTCCTACTGACCATAGAAACCCCCTTTATTTACTTATCCATAACCCAAATTTATTTCCTTTGACCGTGTTTTCCACAGTGGGTTTTTCTTGGTTTCCGTAATATATTTCCAGACCTATGGATCGCCCTTAAATATGTCAGTGGTCCCTTTCACCAGAAAGAGTCGCTTCATATTCCTTTCCAGTTTCCTTCCCTGCACCCTTCAAGATGCAATTAGGAGCTGATGACCCATAAGGTTTCCCTACTGTACTATGAGCATAAATGGAATTGAATATCAAGTTATCACCAAGTTACCCAGTATGTGCTCAGATGAACACAATAAATGGATTAGAAAAGTAGAAGCATACTGAATGTGAAAAAAATCATTACAAAAGCACACTTTTGAAGGTTGTGCTAGCAAGTTTATCATAGCTCTTATAAAGCTGTTTGTTACCCAGCTGTACCTGTATTTTAGACCCAGGATTCCAGGCTTCTACTGTAGCTGCAATTTGTTTCCTTCGTCTTCCATTGAGCTTGAAGAAAGTTACCCAGAACCTCTTCAAAAAGTGTCTCTTCAAAATCTGGGTCTGAGAAAACACAAAGCACAACATAACAGTTATAATCCTTGCTTTCATCCCATACTGATGAATTAAATAAATTATTTTTTCCCAACTCCTGTCTGTTTTGCCTGTGACAGTAATTAGTAAGGGATCTCCCTGTCTTTACCTCAACCCAAAAGCTTTTTTTACTTTCCCTCTGCCACCAGTCCAGTTGATGAGGGGGGAGCAAGAGAGCGACTGGATGGACATCTGGCAAACATCCACCACAATCACTGTCCCACTTAAGAGAAATGCAGTAATCAAAACCATAGCACATCTGCAGTAGGATTCCATGTGTCCATAAATATATCTTCTTTTCTCTCAGTATGTAAATGCATAGCAATGCAGTGGTACCCTGGAAAATACAGTATAGCAACTAATGTGGAATTGCTGGCATCCACAATGAAATTTTGTGTGGGACAGACCTCACACCTTTTTTGACTAAGCTATTTAGAAAGAGTTCCTGAAATGTTATTTTGAAAAACAGTATTAAGTGAGTAACTGTCAATAAAGAACAAATAATCTGAGTAAAACTTTGCTCAAAAGTTTGATAAATTTAACTGGAGGAACACATACACATCTTCACTGACATGTCAAAGACCCATATAGTTTCTTAGGCACTCTTACCTACTCATACATTGTAGCATAGCCATCACATTTATAACAAAAAGTCATAAAACAGGATTTATAAAATTAATTAGCATTGTACCAAAATATTGTTTCTTCCTTTTGGGGAATTCACAGGCTGTTCCTTTGTAACACAGCCTGTGTAACACCAGAATCACAGTAGGGCTGTGGGCGTGAGCGGTCTACGCAAGTGCAATACCCAGAAGGGAATACCCAAGCAGCTGCCTGAAAGAGCATTTGCCCAAACCCTGCTACCTTTAAAGAGAAAATGAACCATGGTGAAGCTTCATAGGACAACTATCAGAGGGATAAAACAGTAACCAGGAAGCCATGCAAGATTTTAAGAAAAGGAGTCAGCTTGGCAAGATGTCTAAGAGGCATGAACATTTATGACTGGGTGAGGGGAAACCTGAGAGTGGGAAAGCACTTAGAGCAGCAGCCAAACTGTGTCTGAGGCTGGCAGAAGTCACCTCAATGCCACTGCATCCCTGCCTAGGCCTGTATCCTCCCTGTCCCACGCAGAGGACAAGCTGTGCCCCAGCTGGTGGGCTGGCAGCACAGGGTGCAGCAGCGCTTTGAAGGACTCAAAGATCAGGGTGCATGCAGGAACTCATGGGGTGTCATCTCCAGTGCACGGACTAGCAGACTGTAGAGTGCTGCATAAAGTTTGCCATTTTCAGGACACACAGCAAAACTCTCAACCCTTTGCCCTTGTAGCCCCAAAAAGTATTGAAAAAAGAAAATGGATATGAAGAACAAAAGCAAAACTCAACAGCAGAACAACAGAAAGTGGGGAGAGGTATTTCTAGAGGAAATCACTGTCTACTAGTAAAAGCCACCAGATACTGCAAATGCTTTAGACATCAGCTCTGATATTCAGAGGCAGTAAGTGCATTTGTATACAAATGTAAAATCTAAAATGAATACGTACTCCATATATACAAAATCTATTTGAGGTGGATCTGGTAGCCAGCTACTGCTTAAACGGGGAGTTTGAGTCCAGCTGCTGGGAGGAGTCACAGTGCAGGTATCTGTCCATCTTTGTTGAGGTCGAAGTAGCAACAGCTGAACTGGAGCTGTGGACCTTGGGAATGTATGTGCATGCCAGTGGCTGGGATGAGAGACCAGGGATCCAGGGCCAGCTACTGTATAGACCTGGGTGTTTAAGGCCAGCAAGTGGACACACACTGTATATAGATGTATATACCTCCCAATAACAGACCTTCACCTGGAACGGCCAGAAATGGGGACAGGATCAAGCCACTTGAATTTAGATTCTCAGTTGTTGCTGGAACAGTGATATTGCTCTTGATCTCAGCAGGTGCTGTTCAGAGCTGAAACTCACTGTGTCCTTTTGGCAAAAGCTATTTTCCTTCCTTAGGAATGGCAAACATACTTTCTGTTGACCAAATGAATTTCTGTTTCATTGAAGTACTCTGCATGCATAATACCCCTGATGTTCTGAAACCCTGAAGGCTATAGGGTGGAGCAGACTCCCATAACCACTGTGGATACTCCTTCCTCTGGGTGATCACTGGCAGTGCTTCTAAGTCTGAAGAACTACTTCAAAGAATCAACCGAATTCATATCTCCCTCCCCACCCATTCCACAACAGAGAAGTGAAAGCCCTTAGACTTACACTGTCGACAGCCAAATAGGAGTGCAGGATTTGAGTACCCTTTGCAGGTTCAGCGGGAAGAGAAGTCTTATCCCTTTATTACTGAGCACAGGAGCCAGCCTATTAATAGATGTTAATAAATCTACTTTCACAATTTCAAAATAGTCTGGTGGATCCATCATGTGTATCTCTTGCAAACCCTGTTAATGCAGCAGCTCTGGGTCAGTGTAATTTTGAGTTACCAGGCTGTGACAGAGGCTAGAGCCTTACTAATAAATCCCAGTAAACAAACTACTGGCAGTGAGAGTAACAGAGCCAGACTTTGATGAAAGGAGTTAGGGCTGAACCAAAGAATAATAGCTGTGGCAGGGAATTAACATCTTTTTAATCATGACCCCGAATACAACCCAGGACAAATGACATCCTTTAATACAACACCTGGTGCCAAATGTGGCTTCTTTAAATTTCACCCTCAAAGGAGCTGGCAATGATTTCTGGGATTCATGATAGTATTTATTTATTTATTTTCTTATGATGAGCTTCTCTGAAATTGAAGACTTTACGAAGACCTTTTACATTAATATGGGCAGGTAATAAAGGCACTTCTGCCAGTGAAAATACATTAAGAAATATAGAAAACACACTGGAGTCTGTTGGTTTAATACACAATCATGTTCAGTGCTTTCATAAATATGTAGGATTTTTTCTTTGGCATATTTATACACAGAGACACAAAAGCGAGTGACTACACAAGACCAGGTCCTTGGGTACTTAAAGAGGCCAGGCCTTCAAGCAGAAACCTTATATGCATTTCTACATGACAACACTTTACTCACTGTTCTTCAGGTCAAGTTCTACTGCTTAAAGCACAATATCAGTGCTTATTTTTTTCCCTGTCAACTGAGATCCCAAATCTTATACTCTCTTATTACACTTAAGCAGGGATATCAGACCTGTCAGTATTGACTTCATTGTGTCCTGTGCTACACCTTCTGTGTGTGAGCAAATGATTTTTGAAAAAGCACAGCCAAACCATCCAAAACCATGGATGATCAGTGCATGAGGTTGCAGTTTTCCTTTAAAAGTGATGCTCAGTCTCCAAAGAACATTGCCTTTATGCCATAGCTTATAGTTTGTGCCACCATCACCTTGAACAACTGACTTTAGTGATGAGAGGCTTTGGTTCAGCCTAGTACCAAAAGTACATATGATATGTATACGTGTCTCCCTTCACACACGCAAGCTTTCAGAAATTGATTGTTCTTTAGCTAGTTATCTCAAAAATATTGTTATAGATGGTTCATATTTGAATGATGTATTATATATAAAGGTACATGGTATATATTAAAACTAAATATTAAGGAAATAATTTAAAAGTTTTTGTTTAAATCTCACTAAATTTACTGAGCGAGAGGTAATGACAAGGCTATTTGCATGCCTAAGAGCAGTGATACTAGATGCTGTTTGGGAAATGCATTAAGGCTGTAACTACTGCTGCTCACAGTAAAATGCTCAAAGGAAACAAACACCTTACATGTTATCAGACAGAACTTACAACTAATGGAACAAGAAATGTCTGTAAAGAACAAGATACAGATCCTGAAAGGGCCCAGGAAAAAAAGGAGCTTTGCCAAATTTCATTTGATGGCATACAGAGTACACAATTGGTTATATGCAGAAGACTCTATAGATATTTATCCTCTGCCAAGATAAGCTGGAGAGATTTACATTTCCTGTAACTGTGCTTTACTCTTTTCTATCCTTCTGACCATCTCTTAGTTGTCATGAATGAAGGACAACAAGAACAAAAGTCATGGAATGGAAATATAATTTTTTTGGTTTGGTTTTTTTCTTTTTTATTTAAGAAAAATCTTTACTGTTTCTTTGCCTCTGCTAAGCCTACTCAGAGAACTGGTAAAGGACAATGAAGCACTTGGAATATTTAGGAAGAGAACAGCAAGGAAAGTGGCATAGTATTCACTTTTAAAGACATAGTAAAATGTTCCCTTCCAGAGGTTGCAGAGAGCTGAACAACAGTTTTAGCCCAGACACCCTATAGCACTTGTTCACTTTTTAGACATTCCTGATTTTTACACAGACACTTATTTGGGATTGTATCTTAACAGCTAGGAGACGATAGATATCTCACTACACTTGCTTTCCAGCATGTAACAATATTAAATTCCCTGGGATTGTCATATTTGGTGCTTTGGAATGCATTATACTTTGAGCAGTATTTTCATTTCATCCTTGTTGTTCCATAAAATTTGTCTTCCTGAAAAGGCTGCCTTGTCTTTTTTCATCGTAATGCTGTAAGGTCTAATACTCAGAAAACTCTCCATTAACTTTAAAAATTCACAAGATTTTTTTAAAAAACCTTTTGTGGCACTCAACTATTTTCCACCATTAAAAAAGTAGATACCAAATATTAATAAAAGAGATAAGCCTTGAAGAGTATAAATATTACTAATGATAACTCACAACCACTGTTCACAGCAGCGATTAGAAAAAATGTGTTCTTTCTGTACAAGATCAAGTATTGCGTTAACAAGTATGATAGAGCATTTACCAAAATGGTACCTAGGTGGCCTAATGGTTCTATGTGCATTGCAATAATATGAGTTTGCATAGAATAATTCCTATCATCAAATATACGTTGTGGTGTGTTTTCCCCCCTCCCACTGTGTGAAGTATATTTTAAGACAAGAAAACTAACTCAAAATACAATATCTCTGGTTTATGACATTTCTGTTGTTGAAAGTTCTATGTAACAGATTTACACCTTGCAACACTACATTCAGTAGTATACATTTTATACCACTAAGATTTATGGAGCACTACACATATCAGAATTAATCACAAAATTTAAAGTTAACTTTCATTAAAATTTATGCTTTGAACAAAGGTATCCATTAAGCAAGAAGAATTTGGTCTTGACAAGTTTTGTTTGCAATAATTTATTCAAGAACAGTACTTTTACAAAAATTTGAAAAGCCAGAATTAAAGACATGAATTTCAGAAGTCTTAGCAAAATTCTCAACTGCAGTCTTGTACAAGTAATCCACAAGAAACCATACAGTGAAAGCATGGCCAGCACATACCACCAGCATGGCTCCAGTTCATGGGGTGGGGGTAACACTGACGTTGATGAATAGCAAAGTACATGTCAGTCTGATATGAAAACCAGAATCTCTGCTATTGTACCATCTTGAAAAAAGAAACAAAAAAAAAGAAAAGGAAAAGAAAAGAAAAGAAAAGAAAAGAAAAGAGAAGAGAAGAGAAGAGAAGAGAAGAGAAGAGAAGAGAAGAGAAGAGAAGAGAAGAGAAGAGAAGAGAAGAGAAGAGAAGAGAAGAGAAGAGAAGAGAAGAGAAGAGAAGAGAAGAGAAGAGAAGAGAAGAGAAGAGAAGAGAAGAGAAGAGAAAAAGAAAAGAAAAGAAAAGAAAAGAAAAGAAAAGAAAAGAAAAGAAAAGAAAAGAAAAGAAAAGAAAAGAAAAGAAAAGAAAAGAAAAGAAAAGAAAAGAAAAGAAAAGAAAAGAAAAGAAAAGAAAAGAAAAGAAAAGAAAAGAAAAGAAAAGAAAAAAAAGAAGAAATTAAAAGAAAAAAAAAGAAACCTTAAAAGCACTCCTCCAAAACACATGATCCCTGTAACTTCTTTCTGGGACTCTCCAGAAAAATTTAGCTTTAGAGGACAATTTTAATTTTTCATTTTTTTATTTTACACACAGAAGAAAGTATTTGCGAGAAAGTGATTTTTACTGCAATATGTTAACCAAAAGTTTTTCATTCTGGCCTAGCTTAACTGAGACAATAAATAAAAATACTTTTAAGAGGAAGGATAAGAGTGTCCCACCTTGCTTGCAGAAAGGTACATTCTAATAGAGAAAAACCTGGCTCAGACAGACAGCTCTAAGGTATTTATAGTCAGGTCCTCTGAGCACAGAGAGATGTGGAGTGTCTGCCACGCTTACCTCCATCACCACAGCTCTAAGTGGCGTCTGCATCTCCCATCTGTTTGCCTCTCAGGAAGAAATGGTCTCTTCCCCTTCCAAGCATCTGCTAGAGCAAATGAAACACACTCTGATACAAACATCTCCGTCACTCAAACAGGTCATGAAGAGATTCAGCAAAGGCACAGACTACAAATGTCTGTTTTTTTTCTCTTCAGCTGTGATACTGGAGGAGGGAACAGATCAGGTATCCCCTGTCTACAGGACCAGACAGCTAGATGGCTGAGAAGACTGAGCAATCACTTAATGAGATAACACCACTAAAATCTGCCCTGTACAGAGAACGTAGGTAATCCTGGTTTTACCACATTTTCCAAATGCAACAGAACCTAGCTATAAACAGGGAAGAATATCTCTATTTGCAGCAGGCAAATACATGATGCCATGTCTCCAACTTTGGCATCCAGCAGTCTAGGGAGAAGCCACTGAATCAGCCAGTGGCTTCACAGTGTCTTTCCCACCTTGTCAAACCATGTTAGACACCTGTCAGAGTCAGGGTATTCAGGCACTACACTTCTGAGCAGTGAGCTTTCGGGGCAGAAGTGTTTACAAATGGACTCTGCTAGTTCCCTAGTTAGTTCATGCCAAAAACATATCAAGCTCTTTAAATACACACAGGTCAAACCCCAGATTAGATAGGATACCTAAGAGTAAAAAACAGCGAGATAAAAATATAATAACATTCCCCATGAACACAAGCTACAGAAACTTTTATCCCTAGAGAAGATGAACCAATATATTCATGATCACTCTCTAGAGCAATGCGTAGGGTCTCTTGGCTCAGTAAGACAGCAAGTACGGTCTTTGTTCACCTTTGCCTTCTGTGCAGTCATCATGCATGTCTAAGGCACAGAAGAAAACCAGTGGTAGAGGTGACCCAGCACTATTCCTGTTTTGCTCTATAACAGTAAGCTGTGGTTGTCTCACTCTCTCATGGCTTCAGAGCCTCTGTTAGATGACAAGACCTATTCAGAGTTCCTCTACACACCATGGAAAATAATTTGTTGTGTTTGCCTTGTCAGTTATACTACCTTTATTATCTCAGCAGTTAAACAGCTGAACAGTTCCTTGGCTTTATTTAGATGCCATTTAAAGGCAAATATTTCTCCCAGGAATGAGGTAAAAGTAATTATTTGGAATATATTGATCCTAAATAAAGCACTGACTACATCTATCTGTAAAGAGGAAGTTGCAGAACTATATGCAATGACAATATGGAAAATTAACCATGAAAGCTGCTTTACGGGAAGAATGTTAATAATTTCTCACAACAAAATCAGTTGATTACTTATCCTGTTATTAATCTTGTTATCTTGTTACCTTTGAGAAGTAAAGAACAGTAAAATAATGAACACTGAGGCAGAACTTAACTTTTGTGTCTTCTGACCTCTGCAGGAGTTTGTATCATTTAAGTTCACTGCCTTTTCTTCTGTGTAAGGCCTGGGAGGTAAGAATGGAAAACCGCACAGTGGTGCAGTGTATGCCCACAAAGCCATGCATACATGTAGCCGTTGTACAATGGGTGCCAACGGTTAGGGCCTGACAAAGGTACTGAGGCACATTTGCCAAACATACCAAAGCAAAACAGCGATTCTCTGCTGTGGCAGGGTTTGCTGGCCTAGTAAACTGATGCAGGTAGTAGCAATGAGTTCTTTTGGACATGGTTCAACACATTTAGAAATAAATAAATACATATTTGATACAGCAGTGTGCATTTAAGTCTGTGCAAAGTATGAACACAACCATGTTTTGACATCTATTTCCCCATCTTAGCATTTGACGCCTTTTCCAAAGGAACTCCTCAATCCAATCAGGATTACCTCTGAAAGGGCCATTCTGAGGAGACGGACAGGAGTTTTGATATGAGGCACAAAGCTGTACTCAGGAACTTGCTTCTACCTAGAATCATAATCAGCTACATCTGGATTCTTACAAAGGAGGGTTGTCAAAGGCAGAGATTTTTTTGGTTTTGTTTTTTAAGCGGGACCAAGGCCTTCCAGGACAACTGCCAGTGCATGAGATCAAATGCCACATAACAAACCCTGTGAAGCAACATTAGAAAGCAGTTATGTTTCTTTTTGAACATTTAGCATCCAGGCCTAAAAGACAGTAACACAAAGTGAAAGTCAGGTAATACAAAAAAAAATAAATATACAGAAGCCAAAAGACTTCCGACAGTCACAGTGAGATAGCTAAACAATAAATAATTGAATTTTACAGGAATAGGGTAGTTTAGAGGAACTAAACTCTGCAGGGAAAATTTAGTTAAGAAAAGCTGATGTTAGGACTGGGAGATGTTTGAAATGCTCATTCTTACAGTGAAGACAGGTGGCAATTCAGAAAGGGACGAGACTATCTCAGTGATTAAATCCTGCAGCAATGGACATTATGGATACAAATACATGTGTGAGCAGAAAAGCAAAGTGCAGCCTTAGAAGGCAGGTGGTGCTGAAGGCACTGTGGTGACCTTGAGCTGAGGCAGCTGCTGCTGTCCTGGAACACAAATTTGAATCACTCACATTTCTGAACAGGCTGGCAAATTGTAACGCCTCATCCTGCTGCTGTATGATGTCAGGGGAAACAGAATTTCCTGACCACTTGCTTTGAATGCCCACTAAGAAAAATGGAACTTAACATCACCACTTAGTTGCCCACACCAACAGATCAAAGCTGTTGCAACCTACAACTTCACATAGAGGCAGGGCAGATCCTGGTTGCTCCCTACAAAAAGGCGAGTGACTTTAGTGAAGCTGTTTTGGAAATAAGCCTCGGATGGAAGAGATGGATCCACCCATAATGTGGCAGGCTACTGTCTCAAAACCCTGTGTCGCAGAACACGGTGGTGAAATCTTGTAGAATGACACTGATTTCAGCTGACTCAACTTCACCTTAACAGACAGGAGAGGTCAGTACTCTCAGCAAAGTGGGTGTTCATAAAGAGAACATCTACAAGAAAGCCCTTATTAACAGCTCTGCAAATAAAATGAAATTGTACACGTACTATTTCTACTAATTTTCATGTTTTATGGAATTATTTAGAAAAGCTAAACTTTCTAAGTGTGTTCATTTTGACATCTGATATTAGTAAGTCTACTAGCATAAATTCTGCCTATTAAGGTTTTGTTGACATGGTCATTAAGAAAGCACAAGTAATAACCAAATATGAAGCAGAGAGGAGACAGTACATAAATGACTGGTGTGTGAGCAGGGTCGTGTCATGAAAGAGATCATAATAGATTTGAAAATTTTGTCTAATAATTGCAAAGATAGTAATTCCTCCCCCCCCCCCCCCCGCACACAATAAGAATGGATAGGGAAGGTGTTTTTATTTCAGCCACTTTCCCATTTTATTCTCTACCAAAGGTAAAGCAGTAAAAAGAGTATCTCATGGATCTGGGCAGAGAGGGAATAAAGATGTGCTTCACATTAGAATAATTATTATCATTATTTTAAAAATCATAAAGTAGTACCCACTGTTCCACTTCAAAGGTCCTAAAGAATTACTAAACTGGAAATAAAATTAAATTTTTTGATATTCTGCACTATGTGGTGAGGAAGATTTTCCCAGGCAAAATTTAGTAAGTGCAGGTAGCAGAGCGTGGTAAAGCTTCCATCTTCATAGAACTGGTAGTTTCTCCTTAGCCCCTTACTTTATTCAGCCCCAATATTACCTCTCTGGGCACTAATAACACAGATTATTATTTAGCCAACTTTTGTAAAAGCAGCTTGAACAGCAGGGAAGGAAACATACTGAACATATACTTAATAGTGTTGCAGATGGAATTTTTTTTTAATGATGTAAAATCCATAAAGCTGCCTTTGCCAAAGTAGTGAACATAGTTTCATCTCTGGTTATAGTGCACAGAGGAAACTCAGTAACTCAGAATTGATTAAAAAAAAAAAAAAAAAAAAAAAAAAAGGGTGGGAGGTGGGGAAGGAGCTAGTTTGTTTTGTAAAACATTGCTGCCATGCAAAACCCAGACCAGACATCTCTGATCTCATTTTTTATGATCTGTCTTTTGCAGCTAAGCTGCCCTTTGCACAAAACTGGAGACAACTGGATATAAACCATGCCTGCTCCTTTATGATCCTCAGTAGTCACTTGGCCCAAGAACTGCCAGAAATGACATCTCCAGCCAGTCATGAAATTACAAACGTTTTGGACACATTCTTGTAAAAGAAAAACTTTAAAAAATATTTTTAAAGCAAACTTCTAAGTAAGTCCTAAGAAAATTGACCATCTTCATGTTTTATACATGTGATAATAAGAATGAGATCCTCAATAGCTCTGACCATTCACCTGTTATTTTAATATTTATATTAACTATTTTAATTTATTAATTATTAATTTATAATTAATATTTTTTAAAATATTTTTGATAATTCTCCTAAAGGCTGATTAAAATTCTAAGAGAGCACAATCTACAAATATTCTTTATCATTAAGTATTTCCAATGGGATTGCTTTCTCTGACGATGTTCTGGACACTTTTCTGAAGATATCTACAAATAAAACTTGCACCTTAACAGCAAGAAACATCTTTTTAATTTTGCAAACTATTTGAAAGAAATGGAGATTGGGGGGCAACCCGCCCTCCTCAGATATTCACAAATTTTCATGTGGGACTGCAGCATAGTGACAAAAGCAACTTCACAAAGGAGGAAACATTCATTTTTGAAAATCCTTCTTTTGTATTTCAGTTCACACTGTCAGAACCACTACCTTAGTTCCCAAAGAAAGATTTCTACTGTTACCCATCAAACAAAAATTAAAACAAATACAGCTTTCCTTCATTGATATCCAAGGGGGAAGTTATCATTTCAGCACCATAGGTCATGTGTTCTTGTTTTATCACCTAATTAAAGCCAGATCCCATTCATTCTGAACACATAAAATTTCCTATCTGGGTCTACGTAACACTTTTTACTTACAATTGCCTACAAAATCCAAAGACAGTGCTAAAGTTTCTGTCATATAATTAAAAAAATCACTAGGTTGCTATGTTTCACATTAACCAATCCCCTTTTTTCTTTAGCATTTTCCCCAATTCCCACCTTCTTTTAAACACCAATAGTAACACCATTTCATGCTAAATTTCTTTTCCTTTAAAAAGAAGAAAAAGTCTTACTTGTTAGAAGTTAGAAAAACAGCTCCAAGGACAAGGTGATATTATGCAGAAAGGAAGTTTATAATGACAAACTTTTGAAGAACTCTGATTTTAAAACCTGACCCTTTCACAGACATACACACACAGAAGTTTCCACAAACTCTGAACTCATGTGACTAACTTTATCCTCAGCAGCAGCTTCTCCTTTCCTCATGTACTCATATTCAAAACTTCCACTCCAATGTACACAGATTTACTTACTGCATGCAGATTACTTTGCATTTACTTCGTCCTTGTGATCTTTATTGTTTACTTCTAGTCCTCCAGCCCTGCAAATACTTATATACATCAATGCCGTACACTGTATATATCCCAAATAACTGTAGCCTTTTGGGGATTACATCTTAGGAAAGTAAACAACACCACTAAGCTTTTGTTACTTAATTAAAAATTGATTTTCTATAGGACTCAATGGTCTTAAAGGCTTTTTCCAACCTGAACGATTTTATCATGATCCTATGATTTTATTAAAATATTCCAGGTAAAATAGAAGATAAAATCCATGACATCTTTTGGGGATACTATCCTTGTAAACTGCCTTAAAAACTGTCTTGTTTTTAAGTCAAATGTTAATGTCTCCTCAATATTATCTTGAATTCAATATTGAATATGTTTAGAAATTATAATTTTATATAGTTCAGTTAATACTTGATTTTATAGTCGTTTTATGGGAGATATAAATCTTCCCACAGAAAACACTCATATGTTACATTCTTCAGAACTTCCTCACACTTTTCTTGTAAAGTTTTTTTATACTCTTCAAAGAAATATGGGGCTGAAAAGGGTTAATGAACTGAGAATTTCAATTACTATCTTGCATATGTGGAGTAAAATTTTTTAAGTCATAGAACTAAGGTCTGATTTCACCTGGCTGATTTCAGCATCCATGTCTGTCTGTAGCAATTAGCACAAAATTCCTGTCTCACCCATACACTGCAGTGATGTATTCTCTTTTGGGGATCTTATGTTCAAACTGGTTTACAACCACAATTTAGACATCAGGACAGCGTATTGTATGAGCATACAGTAACATAACTAGAGGAGGAAAATATATATACATTCATACATCCTTACTCATATATCATTAACTAGAATTGCCTTCATCAGATTTTCTTATTAAGCTATGGCTAAATCTGGTCATAGTCTAACATAGCATTACACTTAAAAACAGTCAAAAAAATGTCTACCATATCTACAAATGCTCATAATGATTTAGAAGTGACTTATCTGTTACAGTTTGCTATAAAATCTATGAGCAGGAATTTCTCCATTGACAATGTTGGAATAGGCTCCATGTGAAGAATTTCCCTTTCTAGAAACTTCACTTCTATGTTAAAAGTGCACAGGTACAAATTTCACCACTTTGACTTTGTCTATCTGAGGCATCCTGCTTATAAAAATAGTCGAAATTGTCATAGAAGAATTAAAATAACATTTGTTTTCCTGAAAGTGACATATATGAAGAATCAGAATTTGAAGAGCAATGTCTGAAATTCTGTGTTACTTCCTCCTCGCTCCAGTACTGTGATTATATTTAGTGTCTTATTAGTCAGATTGGACACAGAATCTAAATATGTTTTGCACATAAAGAGAGTAACACAAAGTTATTAGGTTTTTGACAGGGGGAATGTTGGAACAAATCTCAAAGATAGTAAATTTTCTTGTCCCCCACCCTCAAAGGCTTTCATTTATTATGTAATTTCATTTATTTCCTTACATATAAAATCATCTTTAATCTATAAATAGAAACATTTAAGTGAATCTGCAGGACCAAACATACCCCTCCATTAGGTTTTCTGAGCATATTTTTTAATGAAATGTAAACAATAACACATGGGAAAAAAAATCACTTTATAGCTCCCTCTTTTCTGGTAAAAGCTCTAGGCTGCCAGCAACTTGGAGTTTGGTGCTTATGTCAAGGAAGCATCTACATGGTTGTTTATTTCAAACACAAATAAAAAATGTTGCAGATTAAGGGTCAGGTTAGAGGCTTTTCACAGCATTCTCAAGAAACCATAGACTACCACACAAGCACGACTTAGCGTATATATGTGCCATTATACCACAATCACTCTGTTAATTAACAGAAAAATGTAACAAATGTTTCAGCTGTTTGATATTTGAGAAATATCAAAGGCTAGAAAGGATTTTAATCTGAACTCTTCTAATATCCTCCTAAAGAGTAAAATATTAAAGGGATTTATAGTCTACAGTAATGGGGGGCTAGCTAAATCTGGGCCAGGGGGGCATGAGCTAGCCTGAGGAACAGTTACACAGCACACTTCTGCACTGTCAGATGCACAGGCTCAAAAGGCAACTGGGAGGAGAAAACTGGTCAAAATTCCCAGTCTTCAGGGCTGAGAGTCTTTAAATGGAAGATGAATCTGTAAAATAATGAGAGGAACATTTTGGAAGTCTGGACATCAGGACCAGAGTGGGTCAATGCAGAATGAATGTACTGAAATCCATGCACTTGGTAGATTTGGAAACCATACTTCAAATACAATAAAATTGATTGCAATCAGGAATTAGGAAATACTCCTTTATATAACAACCGAAACATCCATCTCTTTTCTAGATTATTTGCATGAAGAGTTTTGCATTGATGGTGATTATGTGTTCAGTGTTTGCTTCCAGAAGGTTTGTTCAAAAATCATGATTAAAGTCCTGGTGCAGTGCTGGCTATGACTGAATGATCACTAACATAACACTCAGTGGAAATAACAATGGGGAAAAACCTCAGCATTCTGAGTAACGCTGCTGGGAATAACTGACAGACTGAGACATATCCTCATTATTGACAGAAAGGAGCTAGTCAGATAATACCTCTTCTAACCTTTACCAACTAAAATTCCCAACTCTCTGCAGATTTATACTGTGGGTATTAATGTGGCATAGGTCACTATGATTAGTGCACTATGTCACGTGCAATAGTAACTGTCCTGAAGCGATGAAGAGGAACAAGAGTAACAGGCCTCACTGTGTAATGAGCACAGTATAGCAATAATCATGTAATTAGGGTGGTAGAAGTCACTGAAAAAGAGAGGGTTGAACTTTAAATAAAATTCTGTATTAAACAGAATTTCCTTAAAGGACACTTAAAAGTAACAGTGATAACATCTGCAGAAACAGATGGCAGAAAACACCAAGCAACTGTGAGTAAAATGGAAGAGTGAGAGAGTGAGAAACAAGAAGAGGAGCAAGTATTATTGTAGTAAGGCAGAAAGATGCTCATGCAGTAGTGAAAGATAAAAATGAGGAAATAAGAATAAATGCAAATCAGTTGTGGAACCTGCTTTTAGAAAGGACATGGGAGAAAGCAAGAATTACCAATATAAAGGAGATTAACATTTCAACCTCAGGTGTTTGTTTATAAATGGTGCACATCTCTTGAAATGGAATTAAACAGAACTTTTTTGTAAAGTAGGCAGCCTGTACTCATCTTGATTTTTTTTTTAAAGTAAGGCACAATGAATGTTTGCTAAAACTGCACAATTCTGCTGCGTGGACATGTGAAGATGAATACAAGCTGCAAAGATTAGGCTTTGAATTCAAAGGTGGATTCACTGATCAACGTAAAAGACACATACACAAATTTCATTAAAATCAGTCCTAAATTTGCTTAGGAAAAGCCCATATTTTAAAACTGTGAGATAAGCAAACAGGCCAGTCTGTTCTCGTTTGATGTTCCCATAGAATTGTTGTTGTGGTGAACTAGAGCATTTCTGCAAAAGTGACTGACAGCTTCTGAAATGTCTAAGCTTTTGTGGGAGCTGGAAAGAGAAGGCAGTGACATGGTATTCTAGGAGGAAGTGGCTCTTTGTCAGCAGCAAATTGGGTTCTTCCTCTCACTACCTGTGCTAAGCCATGCAAAACAAAACCTCAAAGTTTTGGATTAGAGTCTTCAGCCTGTTACAGCTACTCTGGAACTGCTTTTCAAAAATCTCCAAATAAGTAATTTTTCATAAGTGAGAAATGAAACATGATCATTCTTTCAAGTCTCTTTAAAAAAGGTTGTAGCAAGCTACAACTTACAAAAGACACCATAAGATCATAGGACAAGAAGTAAACTGTTTTCCACGGTTACTAAAAGTCTTTCAGATTTTGCCCAGGAACTGTCAAGTCATTACCATGAAGAGAAAGTAGCAGAAATACTTTGGTATCTATCCCCTTTCTTGCTGATGGCAAAGTACCCTGTACAGCCTAGAACACAGAACCGCTGGTAATGGAATGGACTTGAACACAGAGTCCTGGTTTTATCTTCACCCATTTCAAAATGGCAGCCCAGAATTAAACAACCAGAATGATACTTGGAATGAAATATACATTATTGTATTTTCTAACTGAAGCACCACAGCACATCTTGGTAGCATTAACCATATGTAAATTCTTCCCTTTCTTACAGGCACATTATTTTTTTTTGGAAACAGAGTAATGGAAAGGTCAAATAAATGACAAGATTTTCTGAATCTTCAATTTCATTTCCCTAGCCCTCCAAATTCCCAATAAATTAAATTAATTAGACATTAAAATTTTAATTTAGTCCATTAAAATATTAAATACAAAATAAAATTTACTAGAGGCTATAAAACATTCTATTTCTTGTGGCTGAAATTTACCCACAA
Source organism: Falco naumanni (assembly GCF_017639655.2). NCBI lineage: Eukaryota > Metazoa > Chordata > Aves > Falconiformes > Falconidae > Falco > Falco naumanni. The sequence goes on from NC_054056.1 coordinate 72,875,866, forward strand.
CGCACTTCACAATCTCTATTCATGCTTTACAAGGAGAAAGGAGGGATCCATCCTTTTGCTTACCTATCTGGAAACAGCGCTGCAGCAGACTTGTTCTGTTGCCAGACTTACACAAACACGTAGATGGGAGAAGTATCTGTACACCTCCTATGCACTTCGAGTTAATCTTCTCAAATATGACCTCCACTCTCAAAGGCTGGTGGTTCCATTACTGCCTTAAAATAGAAAGGCTATTATCTCAGCTCGGCAGCCAAAGAGGGGCACAAAACACCAGTGCCTCTGACTGTGCCCCTGAGAGACCATGAAGTACACAGAAAAATGAGGGCATTAAATATATGGCTGGTCATCTTTTCCCCCATCACAGCTAAATAATCTTACCTCAGTTAAAGCTACAGTTTCAGATATTATCAAACCACAAAAGAACAGATACGCCTCTTATTACTTTGCCCCATTGCCTCATGAAATAAGGCAACTTTTTCAATAAAAAACATGTAGCACGGTGAAGAAAGCGCACTTTTATGCCACAATTGTGCAGAAAAATCTTTTGCTTGCCTGGTGAGTCAGTAGAAGTCTTATTCCTTCTGGGCTGTTCTTTTGCTAATTTATGGCACATTTATCAGAGTTGCTTATGGAATACTCTGTAGAGATGCAGATTTTCTTCTCTACAACATGAATTCTTATCTGGTCAGTAACTCTGAATTGTTTCCCTTAGTGAAATATCATGTAGAATTCTTAGTTTAGTTTAATAACCAAGTGCTGATTTGGAGTTAAGATACAGGTAAACTTTAGCAAGTCTCTTATACTGTGGTTTTGAGAATCAAATTTTAATTTCTCCTACACTTACATACGAATTATTTATTTCAGTTCAAAGATCATTGTGATCAGAAGTTTAGAATAAACTAGAAGAGTCAAATATAGAGCTAGCATGAAGTCTACCTGCTCTTGAAAATATTACACACATACATCAAGACTGCATACAGCTTAAGGTTAAACTTATGTGACATTGTATACTGTAACAAACTCAGAAAGTTTTCCTGAAAGATTTCATAAGATGCTTAATGTATAGCATGTTAGAAAAAACTGATTTGTTAAAGAGAATAAAGTATAAGTGAATAGAGTTCCTTTCTTATTCAAGTCACATGGAAACTAAATACTAGGTATTCATCAGTAATCCAAAAGAAACATGGAAAATACATAATTGTTGGTTAGAAAATTAGTCAGGAAAAGATGCGATTTGGAAACATTGGAAACATTAGATAATACTAAAGGGAAAAGAAATGGTTTTGTATTTTCTTGATTTTAAAGCAGAATGAAGATAAGGGCTCCTTGACAGGTATGTATAACAACTTGTACTACCTTAGTATGTGTTTAATTTTAGAATTAAGGAATTATTCATTTCCTGTTGTCAGTAAAAAAAACAGGGTCATAAAACTTTGCGTAGTGAAGCCTGACTTTTTTTATATCCCTCTTAAGGACACCACAAACCTCTCTTAATAGTAAACAAAATCTTGTAGGAACAGTTTATATGGGAGTAATCATGTAATTTGCCAACGTTTCTCTTGCACATTTAAACTTTTTTTAGTCCTCAAATGGACTGCTCTGTGGGACATCTATTTACTTTTCTCAATACAGCGATAATGAACATGTCTTTTCTTCCCTGAACTCTTTACATTATAAACAATACTAATACCATTTCACTCATTTACTGCTTTGCAGGGTGGGATTTGAGGTTTCAGAATTTTTTAAGATGACTGTTAGTGCTGACAAAGTGTGCCTGGCACAGTTCCAGCTCATTTCTTCCTCTATCAAAACCTCATTTTCTGTAATGTTTCTCCCTATTTGTTTCTGTCAGTCTAGCACTCAGATACACACAATAAAGAGTGACATTCAGTTATGCAGGTGTTCCCATAATGATGCAGGTGCATACATTTAAAGAGCAGAATGTTTAAGGCTGAAAATGAATGGAATTCAGATATATTGAGGATATTCAAACTTTATTTTTAATGAGGACCACGCATAGTGAGGAAATATGCAACAAGAGTAATAAATTAATTACATGAATGAATATTTATAACCTGTAGCTACTGAGCTGGACTACTTCTGAAATTAAAGGTCAAACTCTTTACCTATGTAGCAAGGGAGGGATACTTTCACTCATGCTTGGTCATTCCTCTTTGAACACTTAGTATATTTAGTTGTATTTAGTATATTTAGACACCAGAATCACTAGATAGTCACCAGAGAGTGCCATTGTATAGGGTGTCGTAAGCTCGTTTGATCAGAATGTTATTGTTAAAGGGCCTCTGAAAAAATTCTGTAGCTCTAATGGGCCAGCGTAAGCTCCTTGGGGAGAGCTGTGAGAAACAGCAAGGCAGCGCCCACTCAGCATCAACCTTCCTAGGTAGAGTCAGACTGGTAGCGTTGGCATGCAGGTTGAGGTTGCAAAGAGGACTATGGTCTGGAATACTGTTTTGGATCATGTGTTCACAAGCTGGCGTGTACAGCTTGAACAAGCAAGCTTCATTAAAGATATGATTCTTTCCTCCTAACTGTGTTCTCATACTACTATCTGTAATACACAGGATACAAGTTATTTCAGCATATCGGGTTATTCATTAGGTATTTGCATTCTGCAGATGCCTGGCAACTGTTTGCAATAGCAAGTAAATTATAGAATTTGTCAGTACTACTAGTAGCTCCTACAACTTCTTCCACACACAGACACTAGTAAGTTTCCAAGCCAGTGGCACAGAAGGAAGAGACTGAACCTTCCACATTATGGACAGGATCCTTTTAGAGACAAATTCTCAAATTAAAAGAAGAGGACCTCATTTAAAAAGAGAACTTCCCCTGTCCAAATTTGCTTCAGATATTTACATTCTGAACAAAACAGAGAGGGTTTTTTTTAAAAAAAAAAAATTAAACCTGTTTTTATTGGAGTGAAAATCACTTTGGACTTATACAAAAATGAAGGTTACTCACAATTCTCTTAGGCAAATTAATCTCCATAAAACACCATTATTATTATTTACTTAGACAGGATTACTGACAGCAAGATACTCTTCAATGGCTTCCACAGTACAAGAAATTATATGCAGAGTTTAAATATAAGGAACTTATTTATGATTGACTATATGAACAGACCAGACCTCACAGGCAGTATAAAGATTACTGTGCAGAGAAAAAACCCTGTACAGCTATGGTCAACATTTCACATGGAAAGTAGAAAAGAACTAAAGTAATAGTTTCTGAGTGGAGGCGTTTTGTTTTTTTCTCTAACATCTCCTAAATGTTATCATTCGTTTTTCATGGGACTCACGGAAAGGTGAGGTGCTTGAAGTAAGCATACAAGTGGGAAGGTGATGGTTTCTCTTGCAGCAGTGGAAGGATCACAGAATGTCAAAACATAATTGTCCTCTGTAAAACAACTACTTAAAGCACTACTACTTTCCTACTCTGTTTTTATCTTGAACCACTTAAAAATAGCTTAACAGAACATTTAGCTCTTTCTAAGACCAAGGTCCAATTGCCTCTTCAGGCTGAGAACTGCAACACCATCTTCCAAGTGGATATATTGATGCCTGGGCTCTGTTTCAGTAAGAAGATAACACATATGTAAAAGGTCTGAAAGCTATGTGTCTCCTCCATGGGAACATCCTAGCCACAAAACTCAAGAATCATTCTCATTTTTAACAATTAAATACTTCTCAGGGTAAGTGACATTAATCTTGTTAAATAATCTTAAAATTAATAGCCTCAGCACATGAATTAACAACACACCATTCTAGAATATTTCATAACACAGGAATTCTCCTGGTCACAACACAGATGCCTAAGGAAAAGTATCTATCCTTTCAGATGAACAAAAATAAGAGTGAGTTATAATTAAACGTAACAGCTTTGCAGGGTTTTCATTCCCAGTGTTTCATTTCTGTTCCAGTACTCTATAGCTGCCTGATAATGCTTACATTTAATGGGCTAGTTCATTCAGAGGATAACTGCCTGCTTTGGCCCAGCATTTGCATATACACCCGAGAAGAAGCTATCTGCAGTATCTGAAGGCTGAGGTCCCAGTACTGTAACAAAATGTTGGCATGAAAAAAATCTTATATTGTATGATAGCTATTTATTTTGCAAAACATGATACTTAAAAGTAAATACAGATTTGCTTTTATTCAGCTATTGCCTTTTTGCTGTATATACATCATTAGCATGTATTGCCCCTGTAAGAACATACAGATTCACACTCTGTTTCAACCCAAGTGCAGGAGTTTCATGAAATTTTGACCTTGATTTAAGAAACCTCTGTTTCCTTCTCAAAAGTGTCATGTCAGCACACATGGGAGGAAGGATGGAAGGATGGAAGACCTGGATTTTAGGACAATATTAAAGAGTATAGAAGTTTTTTTCAGTTGGTGATAATATCTCTCCAAACAATCAATTTTACGGATATCTGCTGGGCCTTCTGTAAGATTACTGTCCCTCTCATTTCCAGCAGCCACAATACAGACCTGTCACCATGTTTATCACTTGTGTGCACCTTTCAAGATAGATACTCTCTCTTTATGGCTTTGTACAGATGGGTTATCTAAGGAGAACACACCACAGTAAGACAAAATATCAGTTCAGAATGATCTACAGATGTTGGAATCTCTTCCAATTGCACATGTGCATTTATTTACAACAAGCAAGGGACACACAGAAGACATTAAAATATACTACTTCTTAATCTCTGGACGTGTGGTCTAATCTCTTTAAACTGTAAAGGTAATAAACTCAAACCCCCAAATCTGCTAAATATTGAAACATTTATAAACAGTCCATTAATTCTGTCTTGGCTGTCTTGGTTCCCTGCTTTAAACACCAATGTGCTTCCACAGCACTTAACAGTGAAAGCCCTGGAACCAGAGAACAAGTGCCTGAACTTGAACACAGTACAAAATAACTCTGGGTCAAAAGTTAAATCAGTCAGTACATGATCTAAAATAAGAATTTTAAAAGATATGTTTTGCAACCTAGTTTACTTTGACAATTTCTTGCTTTTGAGATGTACGAAATTATTAGCCACTGTAGCCTAAAGTGATTTAATTCATTTGGGTACTTTCATTTAATCAAAATTTTCTACATTCCAGCTGGAAATTTTTTTTCTTGTTTGTTAGTTGGTTGGATTTTAGTTTTCTCAGTGAGGCCAATTATTCCTTTTTGAATTTTATGTGTGTGACCTAACTGCTTTCATGGAAATAAATCAAAATATTGCAAGGAATAGAAGCACCACAGAAAGTACAATGAACACATTCTTCACACAGAGACTATTAGTAATAATAAGAAGGGAGAAACTAAGACATTAAACATAAGCAGCCTTATCTGAATAGAACAGTCATCAACATTTCCATACACTGCTAGCAGGCCTTCAACAGACTCTGCTAATTCATATTTCCCTGGCTAGGAAATTAGTGCAATGTACTATTGTTGGAGACTATGCATCACAGCACATTAAATATCTTCACACAAAGTATCAAAGTGTACATGTAACCTTGCTAGATCAAAACTGTTCTAAGCAAACTGCTTTGTTCTCACCCCTTGCAAATCAATGTAGAATCACAGAATCATAGATTGGTCAGGGTTGGAAGGGACCTCTGGAGATCATCTAGTCCAAACCACTGCATTACGTAGCAACAACTAAAACATCAGTGTTATCAACATTGTTCTTATACTAAACCCAAAACAGCACACTACCAGCTACTGAAAAGAAAAACTAGCTCTATCCTAGCCAAAACCAAGACAGTATCCACCCCTTATTCGATACCATTTACATCAGGCCACACTTTCTAGTACATCATCTTCCCTGTCTCTTGATATAAACACACAGATACCATTCCCTTGGTCTATGGACCATCCCTTTAAAAGTCCATTGAGTTCTTTTAGTCCATTGACTTCGGCTTCCATCTGTCATAATCATCTTTCAAGGCAGGAAAGATGGTGCAAGGTGTTGGATTGTTGTATGTGGAAGCCAGTTCTGATTTTATCACTGCTGTGCTGGTCTGGTTTCATCGAAGTTTATTCCTCATTAGTGTGGCAATTGGAAGGAAGTCAGGTTCAGATCTCCAAATCTGGAATCAGTTCCTCTTGAGGCACATATCGAATTCCCTTTCCTCACACATTACCCACAAAAAGCATCCAGATCCTTGAGCAAAAACCATCCCACAAATGGGTTTACCTCTGCTTGAGGCAAGAATAACCCGGACTGGTTTCCCCAGTATATTTTTAATGTGCACTACAGGAACTTTACCCCTTTCTACGGGACATAAAAGTTTTGATTGGGCAGGGCCAGCATATTTGGCAGATCCTCTAGTGTTGACTAACCAGGTGGCTTTTACTAAATGTGTATTGCAATGTTTGAAGGTCCCACTACTCATTGTTCTCAGCATGGTCTTTAACAGTCTGTTGTATCGTTCAAATTTTCCAAAGGCTGGTGCACAACAAGGGGTGTGACATACTCACCCAATTCCATGCTTATTTTGCCCAAGTGTCTATGAGTTTTTTTCAGAAATTAGTTCCATTGTCTGACTCATTCTTTCTGTGGTGCCATTTCACCATAAGACTTGCTTTTCAAGGCCCAGGATAGTGTTCTGGACAATGGCATGGGGCACAGGATACACCTCCAGCCATCCAGTGGTGGCTTACACCACTGTAAGCACATGGCACTAGCCTTGGCAGGTTTGTGGGAGTGTGATATAGTCAGTTTGCCAGGCCTCCATGTATTTATATCTTAGTCATCATCCTGTATACCAGAGAGGCTTTAACCACTTGGTTTGCATAATTGCTGTGCATGTTTCACATTCATGCATAACCTGTGCAATAGTGTCAAGGGCAAGTCCACCCCTGGATCATGAGCCCATCTATATGTTGCATGTCTTTCTTGATGGCCCAAGGTGTCATGGGCACACCAAGCTATGAATAATTCACCCTTATGTTGCCAATCTAGATCTACCCAAGCCACTTCAATCTTAGCAGCCTGATTTACCTTCTGGTTGCTTTGATGCTCTTCAGTGCCCCAGTTCTTCAGTACATAAGCATCTATGTGATGCACCTTCACAACCAGGTTCTCCACCTGGGCAGCGACATCTTGCCACAATACAGAAGTCCAGATGGGTTTACCTCAGTGCTGCCAATGGCTCTGCTTCCATTGCTGCAACCACTCCCACAGGGCATTTGCCACCATCCGTGAGTCAATATAAAGGCCATCTTTCTTATTCAGCAATGTCTAAAGCCAGCTGGTTAGCTTTTGCCTCTGCAAACTGATTCAATTCACCATCTCCTTCTGCAGTTTCTGTGACTTGTCATAGGAGACTCCATACAGCCTTCCACCTCTGGTATTTTCCTACAATACACAGGACCCATCAGTAAACAAGGCATATCACTTCTAATGTTCTGGCAAATTATTATGCAATGGGGTCTTTTCAGCACATGCCACCTCCTGCTCTGGTGACATCCCAAATTCTTAACTTCTGGCTAATCCATGATCATTTCCAAGATTCCTGGATGACCGGGGTTTCCTATTTGAGTTTGTTGCATGATCAATGGAACCCACTTACTCCATATAGCATCAGTTGCCTAATGTGTAGAGGAGACCCTCTCCCTGAACATCCAGCCCAGCACTGGTAACCAGGGCACCAGAAGGACCTGTGCTTCAGTACCAATCACTTCCAAAGCAGTTTGGACCCCTTCATAAGCTGTCAGTATCCCTTTTTCAGTTGGAGTATCGCAGTCCTCCAATCCTCTATATCCCCGACTCTAAAAGCCTTATGGTTGACCCCAAGTCTCTCCTGGTGCTTTCTGCCAGAGGCTCTAGGTAGGGCCATTCTCTAAAGCTGCAGTGTAGAGCTCATTTTTTACACCTTGCTCTGCCTGGACTAGCCCAGGGACTACTGCTTGAACTCCTCCCATTTAATTTGTTCAAAGGTTTGTAGTTGCTCAGGACCTCATTTGAAATCTTTCTTCTTTTGGGTCACTTGATAGAGAGGACTTAGAATCAGACATTAATTTGGAATGTTCATTCTCCAAAAACCCACAACACCTAAGAAAGCTTGAGTTTCTTTCTTATTAGTCAGGGGAGACATAGCTGTTATCTCATTGATCACATCCATTAGGATCTCACGACTTCCACCTTGTCATTTTATCCCCAAAAACTGGATATCCTGTGTGGGTTCCCTGACCTTTGGTTTATGGCAAAAACAACTTTCAGAAGGATTTGGACTATTTTCTTCCCTTTCTCAAAAACTTCTGCTGTATTGCCCCATATGATGATGACATCAATGTATTACAGATGTTCTGGAGCTTCACTCTGTTCCAGTGCAGCCTGGATCAGTCCATAGCAGACAGCAGGGCTGTGTTTCCACATCTGGGGTAGTGGATTCCAGGTGTGTTGGACACCCCTCCAAGTGAAAATTAACTGTGGCCTGCACTCTGCTGTCAAAAGAATTAAGAAAAACACAGCTGCAATATCAGCGGTGACAATACCACTTAGCTGCCTGTGACTTCAGTTCATACTGAAGTTCTAGCATGTCTGGCACAGAAGCGCTCAGCAATGGTGTGACTTCATTCAGGCCGTGATAGTCTACTGTTAGTCTTTACTCTCCATTACACTTTTGCACTGGCCATACGGGGCTATTAAAGGGTGAGCAAGTCCTGCTGATCACTCCTGGGCTCTCAAGTCAATTAATCAGTTTATGGATGGGAATCAGGGGGTCTCAGTTGGTGTGATATTAACACTGGTGCACCATTGTGGTAGCAATTGGTACCTGTTGTTCTTTGACCTTCAGCAGCCCCATAGTAGAAGGGTCCTCCAAGAGACAGGGCAAGGTAGACAGCTGCTTAATTTCCTCCATCTCCAAGGCAGCTATACCAAAAGTCCACCAGTACCCTTTTGGGTCCTTGAAATATCCTCTCCTGCGATAAGTCTCTGGCAAGGATGCACAGAGCCTCTGGGCCAGTCACAATGGGGTGCCTTTGCCACTCATTCCCAGCCAGGCTTATTCAGCCTCCAATACAGTTAGCTGTCGGGATCCCCCTGTCACTACAGAAATCCGAATGGGTTCTGCTCCTATATAGCTTGATGACATTAGAGTACACTGCGCACCAGTATCTGTTAAAGCCTTTTACTCCTGCGGGTCTGATATGCCAGGCCATCTGATCCACATGGTCCAGTAAACCCGGTTGCCTCTCTCCTCCACATGGCTGGAGCAAGGGTCCCTCTAATCCTGGTCATAGGATTCTCAACTTCTCATAAAAATGTATTACAATTCCCTTCCCTAGGATCAGGAGTAAGATCAGCCCTTCTACTCTGTCTGGGAAACTGCTCACTGGAGACTGGAGCAGGAACCTTCCTGGAAGAACCTCTATTTATGATTGATTTTCCTTGCAATTCATGTACCTGTGCCTCCAGGGATGAGATTGGGCTTCCATCCCACCTCATCATGTCCTCTCCCCAGTCTCACAAGTAAAACCACAGGGTGTGTAGCACCTATATTCTACCTCTTATGCAGAAGGGCGATTACTGTTAATAAGTGAGAGATGGGTCCATGCAGGTGGGGAATAGGATCTATCCTCTCAGAGTTCCTGAACAGCTGTGACAGGGAGGTAGGGATGTTATCTTTGTATTCCCAGAGCTGGTGAGACACTTCATCCACTGTTGGTGGCTCTTCATCTCTTCCAGTTCATTACTGCTAATGATTTGACATACTGCAATGGTATGCTCCATATAAATTTCCACCATGCGGGTCACATGCATGCGACTTTGCTGGGATCTCTGGGTAGCTGTACATTTTCCTGGTCAAAATAAATAATCTCTTTCATGTCTAATTCCCTCAGATACTGGATATCTCTCTGTATTGCAGTCCACTTGCCTGGGTGAAATGTAATATCATTCTTGAAAGGATACCTTTCTTTCACACTTGACAGGAGTCGCCTCCAGAGGCTGAGGACTTGTGTCCCTCTTCCAATTGTCTTGTAAATGTCTCTAGAAAGTGATCCCAGCTGCCTGGCTTCCCTACCCTCTAATTCCAAACTGTTAGCTCCATTACCCCAGCACTGAAGTAGCCAAGTGTAATGTGCTTACCTGGGTGATGGTTAAAATATTTTTGCATGTCCCACAGTTCATTCAGGGATAGGGATGAAGCGGTTACCTCTTGTTCTGCATCTTCCTTCTGTTCCTGTGATGACCCTGCTTCATCCTTCTTTACTAAGTGAGCTGACTTTTGTGTCCATTTCTTCTTGTGTATACGGGTAACTGACAGGGGCGTGGGCTGGTCCTCTGGTTCAGCTGCAGTGTCTGTCATGGGGGTTGGAGTAGCCACAATGCCTGTTGCTTTGCCATCAGATCCAGAGACCTTCTCTTTCCCTTCAGGGTACTGAATAGTGTTGAACAGGGCTCAGTAAGCATGGGCTAAACCCCAACATGTTGTATTGATTTGTGCCTCTCTGGAATTGCCAGGGTGACAGCAAACTTTTTTCCAAATATTTTACTATTTTTTTCCAATTTTGCATTTGTTCAGGTGTGAAGCTCCAGAACACTGGAGGTGGCCACTGTCCTAGGTACTTGCCCATACTATCCCACACACCCTGCCACTCATAGCTATCCAGTTTCAGGGCAGACCTTTGGGTGGTATTCTTCAATAGTTCAACCTTAAACAAGACCTGGAACACATTCAGCTTTCCTATCAATAGAATCATGCTGGTTTCAACGTGCCAAGGACGTTCAAAATTTTCAAAGTTCTCAATCGCTACTGTAATTAACCTGGCAGAGAAGGGCAAGATGTGGTTGACTGTCTCCTCCACAGACTGGCTTTCCAAGGAGAAAAGGCAAAAGGTATAATTATTAACAGTTCTTATTAGACGATTCTTGAAATATAGAGGTGACAGCAATGCTGAGTGCACAGACCAGATTAATTTCTCAACCAGTGAGTCTATCTTATCAGAAGTCAGCACTGCATAGTGCAACACAATGATAACTTTAGCCCAGGCCCCAGGGACAATAAACAGCACAACAGGGAACACATATCGCAAGTAAAGTATATAGTGCAGCCCTGAGATCATAAGCAGGAACTCTGAGAGCAAAGAAATTAAAATTTTGGCCAGTGATTATTAAACCAACATGAAGAATATTTATAAAAAAATTGTTTTAAGACACTCTAGTCAGATCTGTCGTTATCGCAACCCTTTATGCCCCATGTTGGGCACCAAAAAGGAGTGTTGTGCTTTAACCCCAGCCAGTAACTAGGTACCACACAGCCACTCGCTCACTCCCCACTCCCCCTGCCCCCCCGAGGGATGGGGAGGAGAACTGTGAAAAAGGTAAAACTCATGGGTTGAGATAAGAACAATTTAATAATTGAAATATAATAAAATAGAGTAATAATAATAACCACAATTACAATTGTAATGAAAAGGAGGAAGAAAGGAGAGAGGAATAAAATCCAAAGGGAAGGGAAGAAAAAGAATACAAGTGATGCCCAATACAATTGCTCACCACCTGCTAACCGATGCCCAGCCAGTCCCCCAGCAGTGATCGTCCTGCTCCATCCAACCCTCTCCAGTTTGTATGCTCAGCATGACATCCCATGGCATGGAATACCTCTTTGGCTAGTTCAGGTTAGCTGTCCTGGCTTTGTCCCCTCCCAAATTCTTGTGCCCCTCCAGCCCTCTCGCTGGCAGGGCCTAAACAACTGAAAAGTCCTTGACAGTATAAACATAAACTATCAACAACTAAAACATCACTGTGCTATCAACATTGTTCTCACACCAAATCCAAAACGCGGCACAGTACCAACTACTGAAAAGAAACATTAACTATCCTAGACAAAACCAGGACACTTACTCATAGGGATGCACTGATCTTGAGTTTGGAGGAAGTGATGCTTGAATATTAGTCAGCTCTCTTGGATCCCTCCTATTTTCCAGAGCCCTAACCCATGGAATTCCTCCAAGCAGGTCCTTGAAGAGGCAAAAGGTAGCTCTCCTGAAGCCCAGGGTTGCAGCCCTACTTAGTGCCCTGCTTCCTCCATGAAGGATCCTGAACTCCATCATCTCATGGACACTACAGCCAAGGCTGCCCCCAGCCTTCATGTCCCCAGTCAGCCCTTCTTTGTTTGCTAGTATAAGGTCCAGCAGCACTCCTCATCTTGTTGGCTCCTCCACCGTCTGCATCAAAAAGTTATCAACAGTGCTCTGTAGGAACCTCCTCAGCTGTCTGTGCCTAGCTATGCTGTCTTTCCAGCAGATACCAGGCAGGCTGAAGGCCCCCGTGAGAACCAGGGCCTGTGATCATGAGGCTACCTGCAATTGTCTGTAGAAGGCCTCATTGACCCCCTCTTCCTGAGCAGGTGGCCTGTAGCAAACACCCACAACCATGTCCCCCATATTGGCCTGCCCCTTAGTCTTTACCCATAATCTCTTGACTCATTCAGCACCAACCCCAGGGAGAGCTCAATACATTCCAGTTGCTCCCTCACATAAAGAGCAACTCCACCGCCTCTCCTTCCTGGCCTTTCGTGCATAGCCATCCACGACAGCATTCCAGCCATGAAAGCTATCCCACCATGCCTCTGTAATAGCAATGAGATCATGGCCCTGCAACCGCACACAGATCTCTAATTATTCCTGGTTTTATTCCCCATGCTGGGTGTGTTGGTGTACAGGCATTTCAGAGAGGTAATGGAGCATGCAGGTTTCCCAGAAGGGGTGAAAGAGCATCTACCATGGCCACACACACCCTTGAGGTGGTTGGCCTCCTGGTACTCATCTTGGGAGGCAGCTAAGGAGCATATATTGCCACTCTGGTTGGCCTGGCTTATTCCCCAGTCAGATGTGATGGCCTGAGCATTGACACTTTGGACCCCTCACACCAAGTCCTTCAGTTTAAAGAAGTATTTCCATTGATGTCAGAAACAGTTTGGGCAGAAGTCACAAGAACTGAACTCAATTGTAATTATTTCTAAGAATAAAATTTAATACTCTTCTGTAATTGCAAACACATAGATGAAGGGTTTTTTTTTTAATTGGATTATAGTAATTATGTAATTTTGTCATGAGTTTTGTGGAATTTTTTTGTACTTAAGCACTGTTTATAGCTAGTATTAAAGCAATGGGACGTTTGAGAAAGCAATGTTTCACTTCCCTGTTTTTTAAATGAAAATGAAAGAAAACCATAGCAGGAATTGTGAACTGTTTCTTCACTAGTGTTCTTATCTTTGATTTTCAACATTATACATGATGTGGACCCATAAGTTATACTATGAAGGAAGTACCACAGTTTAGTGTAATACTTGAGCTGATGGTAAAAATTCATATTCAGGTTTTCTTCTGCTGTGAATGTATAAGAAAACAATGTTTCCATTAGCTAAGTGATTTGCTTCTTAGGGTCACTCAAAATACACCTCAGCAACAAAGTTACCCATCAGGAACTTCATGAGGAGACACAGGAAGGACACATATCATAATGTTCATATCAGCTCAAGATTTATTGTTTGGTGGTTTTTTTTCAGGAAACTCCTTTTGCATTTCAATTTGTTGGTTTGCCTTGCAATAGCATATAGTTACAATTTTCTCCTTAAATTCAGTTTATCTGAAAGCTGTCTCAGATGCAGTCCTTATAGTTACACTTTAAGTCCTAAAAGTAGTAAATCATAGATTAGCAATGTTTTATAGTTGAATTCATACATTGCAGAAACTGTGACAGGAAGATTTAATGTCTAGTTCCACAGGTTATTTCACTCTGAGTACACAGGGCTCCTTTTCATGAAAATGTTTTGGGTTTTGCCTGTATGCAAAGCCTGAGAGCTCACTATTTCACTGGTTTTGCATATCCAGCTGCCATATAACAGCCATAAACATCATCATCAAACAACTTGCAATTGTCTACCATGGACTTTTCCCATAGTATCTGTAAACTCAGTGAGGATTAAGTTCTAATATTAAACATGAGATCTCTATTCTTATTAATAGAAAACAATTATTTTGTTTTATACTGATGTCAGACTATTTTTTTGAGAGTCATTCTCTCGATGGGTAGAGTAGGGAGATACTATCTTTTCCTACAACTTCCTTATATGTTTATAAATGAAAAAGTGTGCATGAAAAAGGCACAGAAAGTCTTTAATGAAAGCCCTTTGTCAACTTTTACTATTTTGCATGCTAAAAATAGAGAAAAACAAGGCTGTAAACCACCATAGAATACACTGATAAAGAATATGGTTTGATCAAACTGAAAATAATTTCTTCCTAACTTTATGTTACTGTACATCTAACCAGAAAAGGGCACGGAACTTGGCTGGTTTTGTCATGTGTATTTTTAATGTACACACTGACATATTATATAAGGTCCAGTGAAAGATGCTTTCTTCAGTGAGGAATACCAAATAGTCACCTAATTAAAAAAGGGAAGCAAAAGCATGTTTACTAACAAGGAAAGTCACAAGATGATTCTTACTACAGCAGAGAACATATTCTTCCCATATAAGCTGCAGGCAGCTTCCCAAGGGGAAGCAGGAGTGCAGAGACTGATACCCTAAGCATTACTGGACTAAGAGGGAAAGAGATGGGGGGGGGGGGGGGGGGGGGGGGGGGGGGAAGAGACTTTACTTGGTACAAGCAAATTGAACAATAAATTCTTCTATTTATCCTGCATTACCTTGCAAAGTAAGTGACATTTGTAACTGTTGTCTCTTTTATGTGTTGCAAATAAGTGTTTGTATAGGTATTTAAACTGACTTGAACAAGCTACAGTTTTTCAAGTTAGGAAACAAATTGGGTCCTTCATCCAAGGCTGTTGTGAATCTTTCAACCAGGCCTGCTGGCACAAATGCTTCACCCAGTGTGCTCTCCACTGCTTCTAACAGTGCTTCCCATACAAGCCAGGCAAAGGCCAGGCGATGTGTGGGCACCATAAGGCTCCAGGCAGGTAAAAACACCTTCCAGTGGCTCTTAGTGGCATGGAAAACTCCCTCACATTCATCAGAATGACCTGATGGTCATAAGGAAAGCATCCTGGGGAAATCCAAGCTGTGCCCTAGTGTATCTAAATTTGGTTACTGAAATTTGCTAGCAATATAAATTTGAATTAGATTTATGTTTGATTTATTTCATCATAATATAAATTTTCATCCTCTGGAGATAAACACTTTCTCTACTACTACAGACCATAAGTACATAGTATATAACCTAGACACACAACTTGTAGACAGCTGAGGTTAGCAGAATTTCCATCTCCTAAAAGCCATAGTTAAGGAACTAAGGGGAAAAAAAAAAAGTTTCAGTATTTCTCCTGTTCATCTTTTGAACCTTTAGGTCATATTTTAAGGCTTAATCCTACAATCATGAAGTCTAGAAACTGATATCAGACTTTTCCTGCCGTTACTGAAAATGCATTTTTAAACAAGAGATGCAAAGTTGGAAGATGTTGTTAAATCATAGGCAATAAACATAACAAAACGTAGACAGAACATTCCACCACATCTTTTTCTTTCCACTTATGAGTGAAGGCATTTTCCATTGCTAAATTCACTAACTGAAAGCCTTCATACAGTCCTGACATTTCGCCCTTTTGCAATAGGTCTGAATTTTGCCTTGCATGTGCAATGCCCTGATCAATTTATAATGCGAAGTACAGAGGAGCACACATCAAACCACTACTTGCTAAGGAACACATTTGTTGTGTTGATTCAACACAGACAGTGTTATTTCATCCTTATTTATTAGGAGTATTTCACTGTAATTACTGAAAGATACTGTATCATCGTGGAACAGTTAGGAATGGTTTGAAATTGAAATATTTAAAGTGTGCTAAAAGTACATTTGGAGAATGAAGAAGTATGTTTCCACATTTCTAACAGAAGATTATAGCAAGGGTTGATAAAATGCTGATCTATTTTATTCAGAACAGGCGCCCATTAATCATCAGTAATTTATAGTCTGCATGACTAATACAATCAGTCACAAGAAAGCAACATTTTATATCTTCTCTCATTCAGCATTCATTTGCAATGTTATTTATAATTATCAACTACTTCAATCAGAAATAACATTCCTATAGAAAAGAAAATCTCTGAGTCTACAAAACAGATATTTTTGTATCATTTTCTGAGCATTATTTACTAAGTTAGGGGGTTTAATCATTATTTATATTATAAATGGGCTATCAAACAATGTGTGGGCTGTAACAGTTTCATTTCATGTCAATTATAATGTAAACAAATTTTCATACATAATATTACTCCAACTCTGCTGATTGGAGGCCAGGAGCTGAATTCTGAAAGGAAAAATTGTACTTGCAGAAATGCAAACCAAAACCAGATGCAAATCAGCAACCAGAAAAAAACTACTTCTGTTGCTGTCATGGCCTTAACAGAGCTCAGTTTCTAAGCTCATCAGGATTTAGGAGCCAGTAGCTGGCCTGAAAACTCTGGTTTATAGTGCAGGGTTGGTCAATTTTATCTCCTAGAATTACTCACTATTAATAACTCCTTAGAGTGAAATTGAAGAAAATAACTCAATGAAAAGGCTGAATTTCAGTAATAGAGTACAAAATACTTAACCATTTGCAGTAGGTTTTATTGTGGTTCCCTGTCTAAAAGGTTCATATTATGCTACGATTTCCTTGCTTTTAACATAAGACTCAGATATATACATATTTCAAAGCTTTGAATTTGTGCATTAAACTATAATCTTTTTCCCTTATAAAGTATATGTATAATAATGAAAAGTCAAAGCACAAAACCTTACTAAAGAGGAATAACAGTCTTGAAACCTTTGCACAGTAGAAAGGTTAAAAATACCAAATCCTCTAAACTTCCTTGAGAATCTCAATACAAATTTGGTAGTGTCCGAGCTATACAATCATCCAATTTATAAAACCTTCCTTTTCCATCTTGAGCTTTTCATTTCAAGGTTAAGTTTACTTGCTGTTGCCAAACAAAGAGAAAGAAACAAACAAAAAACTTTTGAAAGTAGAGCGGTTTTGCTATTCAGAGAGAAGATAATTGTGGAGCAATACAACAAATACAATTTCAGGAACAATCTACATTTCCACATAAAAAATTAACTTGGGATCAGAACAGTTTCTAAACTTCACATTTCTCCATAAAGGTATAATGTTTCCATAGATTAATTTCACTTCAACTTGTTAGCAAAAAAGCATGTATAAGCATGATTAGGTTCCTGGACCTTTTTCTTTTTTGTTTGGTTTGGTTTTTTCCCCCACTCTGAATCTGTATTAAATTGTCTGAATAAAAGTACAAATTAAACCACAGCAAGACAAATGCTGAATCAGCACCACCAGTCAAACATAGACAAGTGCCTTTGTCTAACATATTCACTCAGATCAAAGCCTCTGTACTGAGTACAATTCCCTTAGTGTACAATACCATACAAATTTAAAAGTACAGTGCCACACTGTCACTGAGAAAACAAAGAACTAATCTATGTTTTAGTTTATGAAACTTCCTGCTCTTACAACCCAGGGAAAGAGTAGTGAGAAAGATGAAAAACAGGATATAAAAGCCCCCAAAGGGATACCTAGATATCTCTTCTCTCCCAACAAGAACAGAGAAGTGTGTGTGTATGGTGAGACTAACTCCATTAGGACACGTGGCATCAGAGCCCCCTTGCCTCAGTGACAAGGTCCACTGCCTCCCTCCAAGGCTGGGTGCCAGGAGGAACAGAACAAGCAGCTGGCAAAGCACCTGGGGTTGCCACTGCAAGTATGGCTGGAAAGCTGAGTTGAGCATCTTGTCAAACCATTTTGATCCCTAACACCAACTTGCAAACCAATTTTCAGGGTCTGGAGATCATCTGTGATTTCTCCTGTTTCTGACCAACATTGACTTTTTTGTGGCTTTACTTTTAAAAAGCCTGCCTCCCCATTAAAAACTGTGCCTACTCCTTAGAAACCTATTGAAGATTTAGATATATTGCTTATTTAAGATTTAAAAGACTGATGCAGAAGATGTGAGATACTATCTGTTGCTGCCAGGGCTAACACGAACTTGAATTTAGGAAGCCTTCACCATAAAGCAGCCCCCTTTACACTGCCTGCTTCAACCAGGAGTCTCAGATAAGCCTCTCGGTGTGACACTACAACAGCAGTATAAGGGACAACAAGAATGTTGGTGGGAAATGCTAAACCTCACATGAGATTACAGCACACCTGTCCCCGGATTCCCCGTGCCTCTGGGTATCAGGCTTCACCGGCCAGAGAAGCAAACCTTTCCACTCAATAAAACCCAAACGAGTGATGCCACTAGAGGGAGAGCCGACCATATTTATTAATGCTATCAAGCTACGTTGGATGAAGGAGGTGAGGCGTAGACAAAGAGAACCCCAATTAAAAATAAAAATCTTACAAATGTACATGTAGGCTAGATTATGTCAAACATTTGAGAGAATGATAAAAGCAGAGAGACTTACACAGCTTTTCCATCTACTGCTAGCAAAACCAGGTTCATTTATTTCACTCCTGGCAAGTACCTGTTGAGTTGTTCCTAAGAAGCCCAGCAACGACAACTGGAGCTTCTGGATATAACATCACTGTTTTGGAGATCACAGGAGTCTATTTCACTTTTAAATAATCCTCTATGCTAGAAAAGTGGTTTATTCCTGTTAATCTAAACATTCTTTGGAGTAACTGAAGTACAAGACCCCTCTAAATCCTTTCCATGGTGTCTGTGGGGAAGATTTTGTATTTCTCTTTATTAGAAACATTTAAAGTTTTTAAGGGGATCATCAGATCTCTCCTCCATCTTACCCAGTGTAAACCATTCTAATTCCTGCAGCTGATCCTCACACACAGCCATTTCCAGACCCCTGATTGTTCTCATTGCTCCTCAATTCAGTATTCTCCCAGCAGCTTCCTTAAACTGCATGCCTCCAAATGCAGCCAGCAACCTTTATACACACCACTGATTACTGTTACCTGGGTGTGATTCCATATATTTGACTAATTAGGCTTGCAGCTGGGAAAAAAAAAAAAAAAAAAAAAAAAAAACCCAAAACAACAAACCACTGTTCACTACAGGAAAGGTCATCCAAATGAATTCCTAATGTAATAACTGTATATTTGGCAATGACTTCCAATTCCATCTCAAAGTCAAAAAAGGAAAGTATTGACCAATAGTAAAAGCAGAACAGACCCTTTTAGAGTGAAATTTAATAGGTAATTTTAAAAGTGTGTGCCCCCCTCTCAATTTATTCACTTGCTTAAGAGATGTCAGGTTTTATTTTTATCAGGTATCCATTGCTTATAACAGTGCATTCAAGAACCATGTCAAAATGGTTTTCACAGTCAAGTATTGTATTAATTGCACCTCCTTTATGCAAAAGGCCTATTAGTTTCTTTTGGAGGAAGCTAGATTAGTTTAACCCAGCTAGTTCCTGACAAGTCCATGGTTTTATTTCCTAGGTGCCTGATATTGCTTTTATCCAACATTTTGCTCAACATGACATTGAGCATTGTCCATTATTTACAGCACTGCTTTGTGAGACTGCAATGAATCTCATCAAGTCAATTGATTATTAATTAGATCAAGTATTTATTCTCCAATGTATTATTTTCTTATACCCACTAGTGCTTTTACCTCTGCTTCTGACAATGTGTTGGGTGCCTGATTAGACCAAAAGGTCCTTGGCAGGCAAATCTATCCTCATTTTCCTTCTGGTATATGCCCGAGGAATAACCCTTGCTGTTAATTTACAGGTCAAAAGCTGGTGGTAAAAGGGGAATAGTCTCTCCCTGACAGTGAAAACTATAGCAATCAACATCTGATCGTTTATCTTAGGGAAAAGTTAAAACCTGAGTGTCATGGGAAGCAAGAATTTGGGTTTGGAACAACTGAGTGAAGGAAAAACTTTTAATGATACTGGTGGAAATTCACCAGGAGAGGAGGGGGGAAAATATAATTCCTAATTAAGAAAGAATGATTAAGCAGCCACTCACTCCCATTAAGGTCACTAAGAAGTTAAGAGCACTGAGATTTCCAGGAAACTGTTCAACAAATCAGGAGAGAGATGAGAAGTTGTGGATTCTTTGATACTTGGAATTAAAATTGTACTCACTTCCTAACAATCCCACGCTGCACACTTGAAATTGTATCCAATTATAGGTGAAAGACTCATACAAAAAAGCCAACCTAAACCAAGCCAAACAGCCATGCCAGTGTTAAAGTCCTGCTGCAGCCCAAAACTGCTGCAGCCACAAAAGCCAACATTTATTTCTGCTGTTCCGAATGGCAGAAGCCTCTGAGCTGTCTAGAACCTGTTCTGAGAAAACACATAAACTTCTTCATTTGCACATTTTTCAGGCTTTTAAGTTTGCTCTTTTTAAAAAACTGTATTAAGAATAACAGAGTATGTCAGTTCATCATTTATTGTCTGTAAACCACTTTTAACATCAAATGTTAATTTTTAGCATAATATTCTGGAAAACATTCCTGGCAGAAAAATGATTTACTATTTAAACATATTTTCTTTCTTTGATTTTTACATTTACAAAAATCATTACTGTGGAATTCTTCTCTTTATATATGTTGAAGTCTACCACATAATCATTAAAATGCTTCATCTTTTAAATCTGATTCCCCAAGAATGCTGACATTTAAGCATTTTGGAAGGTAAATAATATCTTTTTTTCATTTTGGCTGTTGAAGATGGCCAAATTCTCCTGAGATTTAAAACTCAGGAAATTTTTGACTCGGCCGAAGCCAAATCAGATTCTTGTCTGATTTAGCCTTAAACTGAAAGAAATGTTAACCTAAAGCTGATCCAAAGCAAAATGCTGGATTTGTATCTCTTTCCTATTAAAACCCAAGACTAGTCAGAACAATTCTCTATTCATGTTACTATTGTTTCAGGGGATTTTGATGGTGCCTTCTGTAATCTTATTGCACAAAAGCAAGAGTTGATAGTGTTTATATGCCTTTGAAATTTCATGTTTTATTAATGTTATTTGTGTATTATACTTCTGGGCTACTGTGATATGAGCCCTTGGGAAAATTAAACCCTTTTGCTGAACAGACTCCAAAATAGGTTTGGAAAGCACTACCACAATCCGTGTTTACTGAAATATCACCCTTATTACTTTTTTTTCCATTATTAGTAGGATCAGTGATGGATTTGGCTGCATCTGGAGCAAGGATTTAGCTTTCTAATTTAAAGAATGATAAACAAGGGGAAGATAAACAGCTATGCAAGAGAACAAGGTAACACGTTTTTGCCATTTTTGGCATTAGTTTAACCATTGCCAAGATGGTGAGTGGAGGGGGTCAGGCAACTGTCAGAGAGGAACAGATGGACTAAACAGCAGAACACTTTAAACAGTTTAGAATGTTAAAAAAGTCAAAGTAGTATGGTGCGTGGGGGAAAGACATAGAGAGGGAATTAACTGGCTCTTTGAAATTGCTCAGCAGGTGGTTAAAATTACGTGGTACATGTGATGTAAGAGTTTCCTGGAAAGAGTTACCTCCAAAAGCAGCTTCTGCAGACTGTTTCTGACCTACCCATTTTTGAGCAAAAAGCTTTCACTACAGCAAAGCTTCACACCAGTGAGCTCATCAGAGGTAAGTTTCATGCAGATACCCAAAATGTGAGTGGCTGATGGCTACACTTTTAACTACACAGTTAAAAGAGGTCCCTCTTTACAGCAAAATAAATGTGTTGATGGTTCTTCAATTTAATCCCATTGTGGTTTGAATGCTTTCAAGAAAGAATCACTTACAAATATTGTCTAGTTCAGCTACAGTTTTTTAGTTCCATATGGTGTCATTTTAGACCCAAAGAAATTTGCCATAACCTTCATTTAAACCTACAAGCCAGACTGATCTTCTGGATATTATGTCATAGAGACATTGACTGAGAATTAGAAAAGCATAAATATTACAGAAAACAGTAATTTATTCTGGGAATTCTTATAAAAAGAATACTTTTAATAACACAAATTACACTGTTACACCCACTTATATAGCATTTATTTAATGGGACTTTTGCCTGCAGCTTGGAAAAAGATTCTCTGCTCCAAAACTTTGATCGCACTTTCATTCAGATTTCTAGTCCTCATAAGAAATGTAGCAGCTTTTCAGCCTATTTCCTTATTATTGACAATTCCCTGTAGGAATCATAAGAAAAATGAAATCCCATTATAAAATGGGATGCTCCTTTAAACTCTCTGTGGTTTTCTTAGATTTGGTATCACATTTCTAAAGATGGAAAGTGTTCGTCAAAAAGCTTCCTTCCAATGGTCCTATGGATTGGGATTCCCCTATAAATACTGAAGTTCAGGCTCATTTACTTTCTTAAAAAAAAAAAAAAACAAAAAAAAAAAAACAAACGGGGTGGAGGGGAGTAGAGAGGTCAATTCTTCCAATTCACCATCATTCAGAGACTGGCAGGTAGTAAACAACGAAAATGATTATACAGAAGGAATGACAGACTGGAATGCAATATTCCAGAGCTTTTTTTCACCTGCAGGCAGGCTAAAGTAATTATTACTGTTCTGTTGATCCCTCAAAGACATTGTAATTTGGAAAAAAATAAATACTAAGTACACTGGGGAACAAGTCTCAGGCAGTCTTGCCACCAGTCAGACATTAGTGGTGAGTCATGAAACTCTTAAAAAGATAAAATAATGCCTTGCTTGCTAACAACATTGCTTTTACTAATTAAGAATAATTTCTTAATTGATTCTTAATTGTTTTAAGCAAGAGCTTTAATCACAAATGTAAAATTTAGCAAAATAAATATTATTTCTTTCTACTTTCATGATTCAAAAGGAGCCTGGTCTTGACATTTTCCATCACAAAAATGATAGGAAATGTGGTACATAAATTACAGTTTTGAAAGTTTCTGCATTGCTAAAAGAGACTGTAAAAGGTAGATTTAATATCCAATATACTTGAAAAATGTAAGTACATTGTTTTATTGATTCAGTATCAAAGACCATTAAACTGTTTCCCCATGCAGTACCTTAGTACCTTTATTTCCATTAAAAAGTTGCTTGTTGGGTTTTTTAAAATACTAAATAAGCCATGTTAAGAAAACAATGATTCATTATGTGATTCTACACAAAAGAAACAAAATCTCTTTTATGTGTTTAAATATCGAATTAATCACATCAACACTCTGAAATTTCACTTACATGGAAGTGACAAAACTGCTGAGTACAGGTGCAGAAAAGAACTGTTAAATTATCTCGTTGCATTTGGCTTGTGCATAGGACTGAGAAAGCTATTTCATTTAAGATAAATTCACTACTTCCCCAGAAGTCTATTTAATAGTTTCTAAGCATATTTGAGATAGAGACAATGACAAGATTTACAGAGACAAGATAATGGAATCAACACGTTCACCTTAATTTAAAGCACTAGAAAGTTATTGTCTTTGTTGTTTGATTTCCCCCCTGCCCCCTGTCCAAAATGTTGGCATTTTCTTGACAAAACAATAAAGGACAAAATGTTCATGGTTTAGCCTAGGGAGTAGGGCTGCTTTTCCACCTCAGCCTGTAGCTTGCTGATAAAGATCCCCACAGAACACAGAGGCTCAAAGTTCAGCTTCTGTTAGATTATGGCACACTAATCCATGGGAAAGCCCTATTCACCAGATGGGACAGCAGAGTGCTTTCAGGCACTACATGTTTTAAGAACTAAACTTTTGCCAAAACCTCTGTATAAAACTCCTAAGAGTACACTGTGGAATAGCCCTAACAGAAGGAATTGATGGAAGGCCTTAAAAGATTCTTCAGATTTTGGATTCTCACATGAGAGGTAAGAAACCAGAGTTTAAACGAAGCCCTTTCATCATTCAGGCCAGGGATGTGAATCATGACCTACCTCCACGCAAGGATGTTCCTAGTCATAAGAAAAAGCATAAAGCAAGTTAAAATTGCTTTCAGCCAAGCAGGTAGAAAACTTGAGTTTCAGACTTTTGCCCGTAAATTTTAATATTTTTAAAGTGACCAGGTTGCTCAATTAACATCTCCAATGTTTTAGAGGTGTTTTATCTAAGTGCACGGGATGTCAAAGAACTGCTTTCTTGCAGGCTGACAAGTGCTTAGATATATATGTAACCTGGAAGTCTGAAAGGCAGAAAATTAATATCTTAGGAATTTACATATGCCAGTGAAATGTACTGTAGTTATTTTTCTTGTAATCCTGACCATTGCATTGTAAACTACAAATTATGAGTCACATACTCTATCTCCTTGTGACTTGGAAGAATGCCATTCATCCATTTAGGTTAGTCTCTTCCCACTGTCTACCTTGGCTATCTGGATAGAAGTAGAGTAAGTTACAATTAATGTTTTGTTTAGTGCTCTGCACAGGACACTTCTCAAGGAGCCTGAAATACTGAAAAACATAAACTAAATTCTTAAGAACATTAATTTGGAGAAGCTGGAGCATATTTGCATAATCCAAAAGAACACTGAACTATAAGTCTACCTTTGTTAAAACCAGTGGTCTGGATGAGCAAGGATGAGTCCCTTTGAGACTGTCAGACTGACTTCCTGATTATTGCCTATAACCATATTACTTGCTAAGGCCTATTCTTACAAAAAGAGTCTCTGTCATTATTCCTATTAAAAGATTGTTTTGGATTGTCTAGTTTTCAGGCTAAAGTAATTTCTGGCAAGTTTGTACACAGTTCTTGCTGTGCCTATTGCACCTTATCTCAAATACCTCTCCTTCCACTAATATATTTTTAGGCAGTGTTATGAAAAATTGAATTTGATAAGGATCTGGTCAAACAAGAGCATTCAGATCTCTTCCCTGCTTCATCCTAATAGCCCTTTCTCACACTTACTCCAAGCTGAGTTCATCTTTCTTGAGTATCAGTGGCCATAATCTTAAAAAGCATTTCAGAGGAACTCATATCTGTCCTTTCTACAGTGATGCTACATGTGCCTACCTCTGCTGAGGTAAATAGTGCCATGAGATGGTAAACGCAATTTCTATGACATGACTCATGCTCACAAGATAACTGAATCACTGTTTCATTTCCTTCTCCCTAGCTGTTGAAAGCCAAAAAGTGCCTACTTTACATCTGTTCTTTGCAACTTTGCCACTTAAATATTATATTTTACACTAATCACTTCTATTCCAATTCTGTTCCTTGAGGCTTCAGGATCACCTAGATATTACTTATCTTTGAGATCTCAGATGTCCTTTATATTGATCACACATCCTAGCCCTGCATCCTCAGCAAATTTCACTGGCACACTCAATAAGTGAAAATAGCAGAGTTAAGCTCCCTGAGGATTCTGTTTAATACCTTTTCTTGCAATCAGTACTTATCTTTCAGTACTGCCAGGTTTCCCCTCCTCATTAGCTGGCTCCTAAACCATGTTACTATCAAGAATTTAATATTCTCTGCCCTAACTAGTCATTTCTCATAAGAGTCTGAAGTTTTGGGCACAGCAGCTTGATATTGTAGTGAGTCAAGTATTTAAAGAAGGTTAATATTTCTTACGCAGCTAACTGATCTGAGCATAGGCATAAGGGGAAACACACAAGTATTGCAACACTCAGAAAGAGACCAAACAAGCTTCTCTTCTCATTACTTAAAGAACAGGCTTTGTGTGTCTTAAAATACATCAAATAAACAGTTTGTCCAATAGAACATCACATATGTTCCACTTCTCCCCATAAATAGTACCTCCCTCGCTGCAACTCAGGCTGGCAGATCTATTTCATCCCTCCATTACTGTCATTTGGTATATGTTAAATTGTCACCCTTTATTTAATAAACAATAAATGCTCCCCTTGACAGAAAAAGATAAAGATAAAATAATTTGGTCCTCAATTTTCAACTTAATTCTTTTCATCAGAAAGATGGGACTGTCCTTCAAAGTATCAGTTACTTCTCTAGCTCTTTTTCATGAGTATTTAGATAGAAATATGTAAAAGGTGTAATATGAAGTCTTTCAACAGAGTTTGTTTATTAATTTTCTCTTTCCAACCAGTTTCATTCTGCCCTGTACTGCACAAACCACTACATAATTATTAAATCTCTATCTCCTCCCATTTTCTCTAGTGTGAAACAAACTTATCAACATCTTTTGAATAGCATTAGTCTTTCAAAGACAGGATACTTTTGGTCAAAGAATAAGGGGCGAAAGAAAGAGAGGTCAAGACAGGAAGAAAGATGTACCTTGCTTTGCTCTGGTTAAACCATTTTGTTCCTTCATAATGAACTACTGCATTTCTTTGACTACTGGGTAGGTTAAGGACTGAAGGAAGAAGCAAAGTAGCACTGTACAGGTTTGCTTTTTTATGTTTTTAAGAAGAGGCAGTCAATAGGAGAAAACTTGTTATTTTCACTTATAGTCAGGCACATACTGAAACTGTTCTTGTAGATAGGACTTAACTGTGTGTGTTTTCCTGCTTTCCTTCACTATCTGGTACTCACATTTCTATTTCTCATCGCTTTGTAACTTTTAACAAATTTTAACACTTGAAAATAAGTCCTGACAGAGATATGTGTCTCAAAATACATTAGAGATGTGCAATTAATAAGTACATCACTAGCTCTAGAATGAATTGCTATGCAGTCCAAGAAAGATATTATTCTTTAAACACCTGCAAAAATAAATCTGAATATTAGTTACCGTGCACTATGGTGCTCCTCCTTATGTTGTACTTCCAGCATTTTAAATTGCAAATAGCTCATTCAAAGCTGTATTGTTCCCTACCATATTCAACAAAAGTAAATAAGAAGGATATGTTAAATGTCAGGATTTATGCATTCTAATGTTTCTGCATTTATTTTGTTTTTCACAAGATCTTGTCAACAAGCATTGCTAGTCAGTACATTACTGCTCAGTCATGAAATTAGTATTCAGTCTATAAAAACTCAGGATAAACAGGGAATACGTAAGCTCTGCCAATCAAATTTCAACAGTCTTTTTTAGAGATGCCACAAGCTGTCTGGTTAGGTAGCTTAAAAACACCGTGACGAAAAACAGAAAACCTCTACCCTTTTCTCACTCCATCAACAGCCCCAAAAAAATAAAATTATCTACAGATAAATTCATCAACGAAGCTGAGATCCATAGTGAGCCCATCAGAGTTCATGGCTAAGTTACCTGAATAGACTGGCTAAACCCTTTGCCCCTCTGAGTACTAATGTCCTGTAACAGCAGTGCTTCAGCTCACAATTTCAAAGAAAAAGTGATAATGGCCTTGAAAATCATTCATAATTTGGTAACAAATACTGAAGGACAGTGGGGAGGTAAGGAATCTTTCAGTCTGGAGTTGATGGAAAATCGATTTTACTTTAATCATATATATTGATGTTGCAAATATTGTGAGGATATTTTAAACAAATGTTACAATGATTATTGCAATGGATCCAAAATGACAGTAACAGTGGTTGTTATGCCTGATTTTTTTTTCTACAGAATGTCAAAACTCAGCTGTATGTTCTACCAGCTCTGCTCCAGCCTTTTGCCAAACTGACTGGTGGTTCTTACACTCCAGGCAATGGCAATATAGTTGTTAGTTTCAGCTAAATAAGGGATTTTTCAGTGAAAGTTTTTTCCAATAGAAAGGAGGAGGAGGTAGTTCCACTGATTCACATTTACTTTTCTTCTTTGGTATCTGGTTTTATAAAAACTCAACTACATTTGATATTTCTTTGTAAAGAAAAGAAATATTTTCCTTAATAAGCCCTTTAAATATCTTTTCCTAACACAGAACCCAGATTTTACTCAACTCAGCTCCTTTCACACTTAATTACTGTGTTCTACATTCTAAACCTTAAGAAATTACCCAACAAACCCCCAAGAAACAACAGAGCATAACAAAACTTGCAAAGTTGTTTGGAACCATCTAAAGACATCTTTCTTGTGTAATGAAGCATCTACATGCCTATCACTAAAGTTATTTTTCCTTCATTTGAAATCAGCTTACACCTACCATTGACAGGTTTTCACCAAAACTGGTAAGCCAAGATACTGGCAAGCCAAGATACTGGCAGTCATCTTCTTATAATTTCATGCCATTGGTTCTTCATTCATTACCTTTCCTGTCTTTACCATCTCACTCACAGCCTACTATGTACAACTGATATGAAACTTACCTAAAGCCTCTTTCTGCATGCAGTCAGACCTGGAGTGTTTGCATGGACAGATGCTCATAGCCATGGTGCTGACTGTGTCACAGGGGTTTTTGATCCTTTTGCACAAGTCCACTTAGATCTGCTATTTAACTAGCACAAAATGCTTTCTTTAGCACTTCTATGACTTGAGTGTCTGACAACTCCACTTTGAAACTTTCTCCCTGTCTTCACAAACACTGGAGATTCCACCCAGTATTTATATTCTGAGCTTAGAGGTGTTTTCTTGCAACCAAGAAATAAAACTCTTATAAATTAAAGTCTATAAATGTATGAAGAGCACAAAAAAATCAGCACAGGGCACAAAAGAAACTAAAGGGAAAACATGACCTTCTGAAAGGTGAAGTAAGATAATTTTGTTCTGACGAATAAACTCATATGTGCAGTAATAGAGTATTTTTTTATTTAAAAGAACAGCAATTTCTGTAAGTATTCAAAGAAGTACTCATCGCATAAAGTGAGAGTTTTGAGAGTTGCAATGAACTTTCATGGGTTTGGTACATGTATGATCCAGTCTTGGTAAGCATAGAGCATATTCAAAATAGACAACAGAACCGAGTTTCTAGCTGGGCAACCTGGTGCAATTCCTTTCCCTTCCACTGAGTCTACAATTTGTGTGGAGCTATGAGTTACAGCTTGAGGGTGCATTTCTTCACATGTTCTTTTAATAATTTAGAGATGAAATCAAGTTGGCAACTCAGTGCTCAGCAAGAGATTACAATAAATCTCAGAACATTCTTGCTCAAGGGTGGCCTTCTGCTTGCCTGAACACTAAACCAAAGCTGCCTGAACAGACTGTGCTGTGTCTGGAAGGTTAGTACTGCAGTACTTTCTAGGTACAGAAACTGCCGTTTTTGTCACAGTGTGACATCTTGTGGACTGCTGGTAGTACTACGAAAGGACTCAACCTAAATATTACTCACATTGAGTAAACTAGTACACGGAGTGCCTGTTTCTTTTAAAGCTGACTGGGTTGTATATACAGCTGTCATCTATTTATGGATTAAAAGCATTGCTGAGGATAAACTTGGGAGAAAGGAGATACCTAGGTAAAATCATTTAATGTACAGGCACTAAGCCCTGTGATGGGAATGTGCAGGACTCAGGAGAGGAGAGTACCCTTGGTCGCTCAGCACCTTACTGGCAAGGGGCAGGCTTCTAAGACTGGCTTGTTCCCATCCTCAGCCTACTTTTATCTTAACCTAGTTTCTGACAAGCCGTTAGAAAAAAGGATAAGGAACCCTTGAATGTTGCCTGGTAGGTCTCTTTTTCCAAACTTCTGACTAATGAAGAATGGGAAAGCACAGGCAACATTGAAAAGCTTGTGTTTTTTTCCCCCTCGTTGCTAAAAATGGAGAGTATTCAGGATTATTTTAAGGTTTAGAGCATGAATAAAAACCTTGCATGCAAGACACGTGAGCTTGCCTGGTTGTATCACTGGCCTGCATCACTACCTCCTGATTAACAGTAATGGAAAAAATCTGTCTGATTATTAAGCTTCTGAGTACACTTGAATACATCCCCATATGCACTTCATATAAATCTTTCCTGACTGACATATTCAAGGAAAATCTGGTGCTTTATTTCAAATAACAAGTCAGCACTTAGTTATGAGCCAGCAGAAAGGTTGAACTGTATGAAATCGACATAGTCTTTTTTTTTGCAGGAAATGAGGTCAATAGTTCTAGACAAAATGTTTCTTTGCTCTCAGATCCCTCTGTTGTTTTTTTCATTTTGCACATAGGGTCTCCAAATGTGTTCACTGTTTCAGGCCACCCATTAGCTCATCAGGTGTTAGGATGCACCATATGCCATTCTAAACGGCAAGGTATTGTGAAGTGTGAAGGTGGACAAGGAAAGGGAAAGGAGACTGTACTTTACAAAAGAAAAACAAAACCAAGCACTATGATTATTTAGAAGATACTTTTTAAAAAAAAAAGTATTATGAACAGATATATTCCACTGAAACTGTGAAACATTCTACCATTCATGAGGATGAATGACTGAGATACTGTTTTTAGACTTTTCCTCCATAGTTGAACTTACTTTTACAGCTTTGATTGGGCAGGGAAATGCCAAAATGCTCTGAGAACTTGGCAGGAATTTCCTATTCTAATTTTATGGGTCTGAGACAGGTGGAAATTTTGGCTGGGTTTATAGCTTCTGGATTCCTAGTCTAAACAAAAGGAAAATCCAAAGCTTTCTCTTCTCCATCAGTTTAATAATTTCTTTTTTTTCTAGTGAAAAGTTTCTTCAGCTAAGAATTGCTTTCAACTTAAAGCCTCAGCAAGTACAGAGCAAATGTTTCAAAACTAGGATAAGATAAGATTGGGCATAGGATTTAGTCCAAGATTAAGACTTCATTGATAGTGAGTACACCTCCACAGCACTGGAAGGCCAGGCAGCTATCATACTTTAGACAGCAGCTAAATTCAGCTCTCAGTCTCAAGTTGAATCCGATGTTATACTAGACACAGAGAAAAGGATGTGTAACTTCTTGCATAACTGTCAGTGCTGTACCAGTTCTGCAGACACATAGATTAAAGGCGACCAAAAATCACCAGACAAATACAGCACAGTATCATGGTATCAGGGTTAAATATGATTACTAAGGGGGGGCGGAAGATAGAAAGGGAGGAAAAAAAAAGAGTATCTTTTCAAGGATATGATACTAAAGTAACTGTACTCTGATTGTACTCCGTTGAATTTGGCCCACATTGCATATTTAGCATGGCACAAATAAGCATGAACATAAGGGGAGCTAAGAATGATGATGTAAAACACTAAATCTAGCCTTCAGTGGAATCTACCAGCGTCGCAGGGTCAAAAGCTGAGCTTTGGAGACCAGGGAGAAAACCGGCCTTTTTCAGATATTTGTAAAACTAGAATGTTATAAAATCTCTTTGACCCCCTGTCTTAGACATGTTTTCTAGTTCTCAAGGGATTGCTTAAGGAAAAGAAACAACAAAAAAAAATATGTCTCATAGCTTATACATATTTATGACTAGCAGGCAGCTGAAAGTTAAAAACTTGAATCTGTATAAAAAAAGCAATGGTAATGATTTAGGAATCAGTAAGGTGATAAAGACCAGAAATATTAAATCAGAAATTATCAGTAATTATTAAAAAAATAACAAAATGCAGTTCAGTCTTAGGATTTCTTCCCTTCCTTTTCTATGATTTTGAGTGGTTCTGCTAATCATTAACCCCTTCTGCCTCTCTCCCCAGCTGCTGGCTGCAGTGTGCACTGACTGTTGGACTTGATCAGACCAGTCTGCTAGCTCTAAGGTCTAGAGAACATTAAATCATTCTGTTGTTGATCCTAGTGGTCTGATACGCATCTTCTGTGCTCTATGAGGATCTGAACTTTTGCCATTTCAGAAAAGGATTTCCCAATAAGTTTGGAGGGGGTGCAGCCCCTCCCTGAGACGAGTAATTCAGGGATGGGTACCCCCTCAGCTGCCCACTAGCCAGCACAGACTGACTCAGTGCCTGGCAGAGAGTCTGGGTGGAATTCTGAGCAACCTGCTGAAGACAAGCCATCAGATCAGCTCTTCAGAACCATGGGTACAGGGTTGTACTCTGAATCTATATATGCACAAAAGTCTTCTGAGGAAGAAAAAGGCTTGACAGGGCCTGAGAGATAGCAAATGTTTCGCAGAGAGGGTACTGGTAGTTGAGCAGTGTGCAGTCTAAGGTTTTTGGGAAAGTACCAGGGGGATATGGATATAGAGAAGAGGAGTTAGGATGTAGGGAATGTGGGGAGGGAAAGAGAGATGACTGATAACTGTTTCTCCATCCACAGTGTATTTCCTGGATAAAAATTAACTATCTGTTATTAGCTTTTATAAGCAGCTTTTGCTAAGCAGTCACCAAATGAGGAAAGCAGACAAAAATATTTCCAACAGTTAGCTGCTCCGAGCACCAGGATGAAACTGCACAGATTAGAGCAGCATATCTAAACCAAAGTAGCTTCTTGATCACGGGCAGTTATACTTTGCAGTAGCCTGGTGTTTTCTACTGCATACTTGCAGAGGGTATGCTCACTTCTGATAAACTGAAATCATGGTATTGTTTGGAGTTCTGCACAATTAGTTTACTGGTGGAGACATGCTTAATATAGATACACTTTAAATCCTAACCATTAAACAAGTATGATCCAATAAAATTCTAAAGTCTTCCAGGGTTTCTATAAGAAACAAAACTAAATGGATAATACAAAGGGGGAAAACATCCCTCCATCTGGAACCAAATTCCATGCAAGAGGAACAAAATTAAACTAGAAAACATACCACTTAAAGCTGAAGGACACCTGATTTCAGAGAAAAAAATAATCTTGTGTGTTCTTGATTACCACCAGTATGATATTCATAGAATCATTTAGGTTGGAGAAGACCCTTAAAATCAAGTCCAGCTGTAAACCTAATATTGCCAAGTCCACCACTAAACCATGTCCCTAAGTGCCACATCTACACACACATCTTTTAAATACCTCCAGGGGTGGCGACTTAACCACTTCCCTGGGCAGCCTGTTCCAATGCCTGACAATCCTTTTGGTGAGGAATTTTTTCATAATATCCAATCTAAACACACACACTCCACCCCACCCCTGATGCAACTTGAGGCCATTTCCTCTTGTCCTATCTTGTTACTTGGG
The DNA here is from genome assembly GCF_017639655.2 of Falco naumanni. Classification (NCBI taxonomy): domain Eukaryota; kingdom Metazoa; phylum Chordata; class Aves; order Falconiformes; family Falconidae; genus Falco; species Falco naumanni. The sequence goes on from NC_054056.1 coordinate 72,908,672, forward strand.
AGAAAAGATGGACATCCAACTTGCTACAAGCTCCTTTCAGGTGGTTGGAGAGAGAAATAAGGTGTCCCCCTCACCTCAGCCTCCTTTCTCTCCAGGCTAAACAACCACAGTTACCTCAGGTGTTCCTCATAAGAGTTGTGCTCTAGACACAAGTTGCCTCAATGCAATATTTCACTGTTCTGAACAAATACTAAATACCAGATCAAGTTGTACTTAATTTGCTTATGATTTGTACCAGGTCAAAGGCAATGTTCAACTTTGCATGACTGTGAAGTCTATGATTTTGCTCTAAATTCCTGACCAATAATTGTTTTTAAATGCTTACAATAGAATTTTATTTTTATAATTTTAAAAAGCAAAGCATAACTTTATAGAACTACAGAGAAAGTGATTGCTATAATATTTGGACAATGACTGTTTCTGTCTGTGTTTAAGCAGCAGATCCGAAGCATTGCAGTAGGTCAGCAATACCATATCAATCATTTTTCCCCAAAAAAGAAGTAAAATTGTATAGACATCTCCTGTCTGACAGAGGTAGTCAGAAATGACAGAATGAACTTCACGATTTTTCCCAAGTTAGTTTAATCACTCGCATATGTTACAAACCATGCACATTTCCCCACCCCCCACCCCCCCTTGGCTAAGAAAATTGTACAAGCATTGTTTTAGGGCTAGTAAGAAAGAGATAGCTCTCAACAAACATGCTTTAAACCTCAGTCATTTTGTGATCAGACCATTTAGTCTTACTTGTTTGTTTTAAAACCAGATTCTGTTAGCGGACACAGATCAGGCTTGAGTCGTTACAAAAGATGTAAACAAACTGGATAGAGTCCAGAGAAGAGTAATAAAAATGATAAGAGGTGCAGAAAATGACCTATGAGGAAAGGTTGAAATAATGGAGCTTGTTTAGTCTACAAGAGCAAAGACTGAACTGGGACATGAGCACAGTCTTCAAATATGTATAATGCCTTTTTTATAGAGGACAATGATCAACTGTTGTCTATGTTCACCAAGGACAGTGCACGCAATAACTTACAGAATTTGCAACAAAGGAGATTAAAATTTGATATAAAGGACAGATCTCCAACTAGAGCTTGCTAAATTACAGGATTCCAGGTTTGGAGGAGTTTCAAAAGGCTTTTCAACAGTAAACAGAAGTTTTGGACTGAATCAGAATAATAAAAATAGTACTGCAAAAATTCATAGCATTAAGGTAAATGATAATCTGTCAAGAAGTGTTAAATAAGATACAATTTATCTTAAAACTTTCTCTTAGTTTTTTTTTTAAAGTTCTATTAAAAACAGTTCTAACTGCTCAAAAAACTTGGAGAGGCTCTCTAGGGTCTGGATAAGTCTTTTTAATGGTTGCTATTCTTAAATCTGATGGGATTACTCCATATGTAGCATATTTTATATCTTGCTCACACAAATATATGGTATGTGGCTACTGACACAGCAGAGTCCTTTCATATACAGTTAGAAGTGAAGCCCTTTAAAACAAAGAGAAAGGCTTTGTTCTTTAATACTATGTAATAACAATGCAGAAAATATCCATGTAGTTTGATTATCTTACAAACAAAGTAAGTATACACATAAAGTGACCTCCTTTGGAAAGAAAAAAGACTTAAGTCAAATTCCAACCACTCATTATCAGAATCTCTGTGTGTAAATCATTAATAGCCTGTGAAATACTTATTTAAATAAAAGTCAGCTTTGCAGTTTATTCAAGAGGACATTAAACCTAATTGGCTTCAAAAGCTTCTCTCCCCTGTATGTAGCTGGGATAGATAATGCATACATATACATACCTAAAAATCATACACACATTTCTAATACATATGAAAATACTAGGTGGTATGTATTACATAAGCATTTGCTGCCTTTTCCCTAGAAACTGTTTATATTAATTTCAGTTGAAGAGGAAACAAGGGTATCTAGTGGAAGTCAGTCTAAAGATTAACTGCAGTCCTATATAGGCACTGCATAAATCACATGTGTCTATTATTAACTTAAATAGAGCATCTAAAAGTTAAAAAAATACATATTTTGAACACAATTTACAAGGTAAAATTTGGAACTATAAACAAGTTCAAACATCTTTTCATACTGTCAAGCTGAGAAAAAAGTGTTTAATTTTTAGCATCCAGTTTAAGTGTTCACAATACATTTCTTACACATAATACGGATATTATTCTTGGAAAGACAGCCTAGCACCTGAAAGATGTTAAAACACAGAACATGACTGTTAGGATAAAAGTTATGGCAGTTAATGGCATATGGAGTTAGGCCAAACAACACTCCTTACACTAATACTCCTTACAGTTGCTTGCCTGCAGAAGGAATAAGTTCAATATTTGGAATTAAACAACTTTCATTTGGACCATGGGCACAGGAGCTGAAGTTAGGATTAACCATTTATGATAAATTCTGGAAGTATAAGTAGCAGCATCCAATCCAAATGTCCCCAGTAAAGTAACATTCACTATGTTAGAATATCTGCTGCATAAACCTGTCTGGAGTGCAGTTGAACTTGGACTGTTTCAGCAAGCTCAGTTAAAGGTGGGAATCTACTTGCCAGAAGCAGGAGTTTCTTTGAGAGATGCTCTTAGTACATATAGCCACAGCAGACATCAAGCATTTAGCCTAAAGACTTCTTAACTGTAGCTACAGCCACAAGGTGCTCTACCCTACACGTGGTTTATGGAAAGACATTGCCTCTGTTCGCCTTACTTTGGGAGTGCCTCTTATTGGCTTAGAGAGCATGCAGGGAAAGAGGGACTGTTCCACCACTGCTGCAGGATGCAACTCGCCTGTAAGCCTCCCATGTAGCTTAGCAGCTCTGCAAACTGCAGTTAGGAACATGCTGAAGGCTGCTGAAGTGTGCCTTTGCAACGTGTGCTCACATTATATCATGTGTTTTCACTTTGCTATGATGTAGGAAATCCTAAACCATCCCAAAGCCATTGAGACACCCAAAATCTGCAGCAGAAATAAAGTGGTGAAAGGATCTTCAGAAACACTAATGTTCTGTCTAAACAGAAACTTCAATGCATGTTTAAACATTTTGATATATATAATGTTGCTTTGTTTATAGACAAGCATTTCAGGAAAAGGAAAGGGAAGCATAGCCACCTAACCCAAGCGAAATACAAATACTACATTGATAGAAATTTCAGAAAAGCACGGTGCCTTAGTTCATAATATTAGATTACACCAATTTGGAGGGGGTGACACATTTTTAGTACATGTTTTATATTAGTCTAAAAAAATCTAGCTTTAATCTAAATTACCAGAGTTCAACTCTGGTGTTACCTATTTTGTTCTCTATATCTAAGAGAACAAAATAAAGAGAATAATAAAACAGTTCCAAGATGAAGTGAGGTACCTGGTCAGGGACTAGCTGCTGCATGGTGAATACTTAAGCGTATGGCTTATGTTATGCCCTGTAATATTTTAACATTGCAAAAGTGTGCAGTTCAATATGGAATATATGTTGAAGCAATTTGTTTCTTAAGGAACACTGCCCTATTGTCATTTAAATTTACATAAACACACTGGCAATATAAATAGCTGTTAAAGTAGCTCTTGCATACATTGTAAAGCTCTCCTGTGTTGTCACTGAAGATAAAATTTGAATTAGACATGACAACAGCCCTACATACATTTCAGAGGAGCTCTATACATGAAAGATTTAGGGAACTCCACAGGTAGCATATCAGCCAAACTCAACTAGACCAATACTTTAATTTTCCAGCACTAACTGCAGCACCTCCCCTTCACAGAGGATTTGACATAATGAGTTTTCTCTTGGAACATGAAAGATATTTGTGTTTGCACAAGGATCTACATATAAGAAAACCTGAAAATACCATTAAAAAAAAAAGTAAGGTAAACCAGACTTTTATATACTTGCAAAAGTTGAAAGAAACTCAGAACTTAACAATTATGCTACTAGATCATTTTGGTGAATCATAGGTAAGTTGCTATAGGTGAAGGTACATCCTTAGCTGGACAGTTCATCTGAGATACATCTGGCCAAATTACTGACAAATTCATCTCCAATTAATTCCAGATGTGGATCTGGCCCACTGTCTCTGAGTTAAATCCTCCCTTAATAATGACATTCATTGTCAGGCTGTAGTAGTAAATGCTGGCTTTGCAGGCTTGAAAAATCCCAAATTATTCATCAGACTTCTATATTCAGCCATCGGACAAATTGGCAAGAGCTATACTATAGAAAATCTAGCATCTCAACCCTGCATGAAAAATAAAAGTTTTCACAGGTAACTGTATATAAAATGAAAACCAGATACTAGTTCTTGGTTGTCTGTGTGTATAGATACTGATGGTTGTAAAGACCTAGTTAAAAAGTTGGTTCCTTGGCAGTTTAGCATTTAGGGGAAGTGAGTGAAGGACCTATTATCCTTGTAGATAAGTCCATTTATTTGCAGTTACACTCAGCAGAGCACAATTAATATGCCTGCCATTAAAAATTTGTCCGTGAATGCATAACTATCAATGAAACTGATGTAGCAAATATTCCTCTTTTTCTAGATGCTATTTCCATCATTATTTTTTTCTTTTAAATTGTTCTCAGTGTTTTATTTTAGTTTCTTTTCTAGAGAAACGAATTCTTTCATTCGGAAATGGAGAGGGAATCCAAAGGCAGCCAGAATGAAATTCGCTCGCTTAAACTTGCTTTTCACAGTAAGCTTCCCATAGCTGATCAAAAAGGCTATAAATTCATGAAGGCTAAGGGGGCACCTCTGACCAGTGACCTTCCTTGAAGGACCATAGCACACAAGCTGAACAGACAGACAGATACAACCCCTCAGAAATCACTTAAATGTAAAAAGAGAAGTTCTATCATCAAAATCTGTATTCCTACTTTCATTACAATTTAAAATTACTTCATCTGTGATTGTAATGGGTTGGTACTCTCACGTATTGCAGCAAATCTGCACCCAGGTAAAGAATCAGATTTAGGTTTGAAGACTGACAATGTAAACACATTCCAAAACTCTGCAGGTTTTCCTCCTGCACTGCATTTTAGCTGTAGTTTATTAAAGCTCAATTAGCGTCTAATGAATGCTCCCACTAGTCAGTTTGGCTAAAGAAATCCAGAGTTTACTTGACATTTATCGTATTATTGTATTTTATTTATAAAATAGAAAAGATCATAGTGTAACAGGGAATTTATTAACTATTTAAATACTTACATCATCAATGCCATGATTAGGGCTGGTTTTGAGAAGGCTGGCCTTGGTATAGGGTACGCTGTCAGTTATTCTTTACATTAATGTATGCTATGCATTCTTTTCAACGTTTTCACATCAATGCACTGCCTTAGGGGAGCGCAAAACAACAGGGACTTAGTACAATGAGATAAAAATATAACTTTAAACAGAGATATACTGTGAATCTCTTAAACATTGTGTCATTAGTAGAAAGATCCACATAGGTTTGAGCTAAGCAGATGAGCACAGTTACATCTTGCTGTGTTCCTTCTGGGATTCTTAGCACCAGACCTCCAACAGCAACTGTACCTATGTAATAAGAAATATACTTCATCCCTAAAAAACAGGAAGAATGTAGTTCTGTAGCCAGCCCAATTTTATTGATAAAACAAAAAAGTACAATAACTCAAATACTTTCCTGGACTAGTACCTTTCTTATGCGTTTTTCTTAAGATTTGAAAATTGGTCATGTGTTAAACCATACTGCCTTTTGATAAGTTTCTATTCAATAATTTTATTGAAAATGCTTATTTTCCCCTATCTCTGTAGGAAAGTATCTTCATGGATATATTAATCTGCATTACTTTTAATTTGTTTCTTTCTAAGATTTTAAAACCGTATACTATTAAGGTCAATGGATAAAGAATCTAGTTCATAAAACCAGCACAGCAGAGGCTGTAAGTTAATCACTGAAATGAAAAATAGAAAAAAAAAAAAAATCAAACCTAACTATCCTACCTACCCTACCCTTCCAAATAAGGACTTAAAAAAAGGCACCGACTGTGAATCAAAAACTGGACAGTATGGAAAACAACGCAAAAGTCTAGACGGACGTATGGCAGCTGAATATTTAAAGAATTTCTATGAATATTGATTAGCTTTAATTTTTTTATTCCTCTAGTAGTGTGCATGTAAAAGCTTTGAACCTATGCTTTGCGCTACACTTTGAGAATCCTCAGAGATAGCCCTGTCTCCAAGGATGTAACCACAACACACACAAAGTTATTGTTTCAGTTCTGCTGTTAGCTGGGCTGACTACAAAACTGAAGATCACTGACAGATCAGTTTAATAAACATATTTTAGAAATAATTCTAAGGTGGTATGTCTACATAGAAGAAATGGTATTATGGCTAAACAGTATTTGATAATGTAATTTTCAGGCAAATGAAGTGGATCTGTTTTCCAGCTTAAGAAATGTGACAGACCTGCAAGTATTTCTTCCTGCTCAGAAAGCAAGCTATTTCACATCTTTTGCTTAGTCTCGTTCAAAGAATTGAACTAAAAATCTTTAAAGTTATTGAAAAGCCACTTACATTAGAGAGTAAGGAAGGAAGATTAAAAAGATAACATACAGGTAGAATAAATCCATCACATGAAAAAACAGGAAGGTATTTAATTGAACATTAGAGTCAAATTGAACCCTGAATGACCTGTGGTGCTTTCTGTAAAGACTGGAACATGGTTCTCCAGGAAAGCCAATAAAGATAACTTCTAATGTCAGCAGCAGCAGGAAACTGGAATAGCAATCACTATCTGGAAGCTTGATTCTTTTTAGAAGGAGGATTCAGGGAAGAAACTAAATTGCAAACAGATGAGAGAAGTTGTCTCTTCAGTTATGCTATTGATTAGATCAGTCTACATTTTGGGACCTTAAAGATGATAAATGCCAGAGAAATTTCAGCCAGTGTCTAAAAAGAATTGCTTTGGCAGTCTAATCAGCAACGTGTAAGTAGTTACTGATCAATTTTGCATGATTTTAGGACACATATCTGCCTGTAAATACTGAAGGAAGCACCAATTTGATTAAAAAATAGATTAAAAAACAAACTATCATTGTTTTGGAAGATGCTTCACAACCAACATCACAGGATGTTTTAATCATCATTATATAATCATATACAACTACGTTTAATTCTTTAAGAATCACCATCAACAGATCACTAGTTTTGGGAAAGCCTCTGTTGCAAGTGTCCTCACAGCTTAGTCTTCATCTGGACTGAAGGAGACTCTCCAGCCTTCTGTTCTGCTCAGTTCTTACTGACCTGTGTTCCTCTGTGACTTCATGATCCATCCCTACTGCTTATCTTAAGCTATGTATTAAAAATCTCCTACCTGCCTTACCTATATACGAAAGGCTGTCCTGCATGACCATTTCTACATCTGCAGGAACAGCTTCTACTGACTACTTACAAGTACAGTTTGATCAGCAGAAACCACCTGGGGGCGTTGCTGGGGCTGCCAGATTCTCCACACAGGGTATCAGTCAACACATTTAAGAATAAAGAATGACCTATAAGGGGCAGCCTGAGGGAATCTTCAGGACTGCCTAAAATTCCCACCTGGAGAGTTCAAGTGACAGCTAGTCAAGTATTCCTTGTGAAAGTAGCTATAAGTTCAGTCAATCACTTCGTCTCAAGTCAGTTCAGTGTCTTATCTATGTGATGACTAGGAGGGGAGTTTCTGGACTACCCAGGGAATTAACAACCTAAATGTACAGGGTGTGTACACAGGCACTACCCCACTGCACCACAGCTGTAGTTATAGGGCAGACCTAAATGTCATCCTTCCACCATGCTTACAACTCAAACTCTGCAGTGCTATAGCTCCTGCCACAAGTAGCACTTCTCTTTTTCACATGGGTACTAGTGTAACAGTATATGCACGATTTCCTTTCAGCTCTCAGTACAGACTACCAAAGCATCACACAGTTTCAACATTTTTCATCTGGATTTTGAATGATAACGTGCTTATCATTTTCTGGGGGCATAAACTGTATTTTCATCTTTCCTACTACTCGATAAGCAAATGCCGACAGCTTAATAAAATGGTAGGACCACCTCCCTGAATGTTACTGTTCCAAATTTTCACTTGTGTTGGTTTAAGTGTGAAAGCAACTGACCATTACACTGATAAACGTTACCACTTGGAATTTCCCATCAGTCCTCATCTAGGCATAGTCTTATGTTTTATACTATACAATTTAGATTGCTTTGGGAACCCAGTTCTTTGGCAAATTATTTGTAGTGTGAGTATACATCAAGTATAATATTAAAGTACAAGGTAAGAAATGGTGTTCCAAGATGCTAAAGTAGCATAAGTAATATTTAAATTTAGCTTTGTTATTCTATCCTTTAAAGTTTGTGCTTCCTTCTCATGTATCCTATATCTGTATATTCTTTTTTCTGCAGCTGCTATAACCATCAATAGAAAACTATGTTTTACTTACCTAGAAAGACATGTTTTCTACCAAGTCTAGACTTCAGCGTGACTGCTGGACTATTTCACAGTGTTGACTAACAGGTTATCTTCCCTCTGAAAGGGCAACTCAGTACTAATAGCAAATCTCACAATTCTTTTTTTCTTTTACAGACGTGATTCTACTGACAGAAATTCGGAATTTGCATATCTTTAAGTTTATCATTTAGATTTCCAAGAACTTTTTCTCCCGTACTTAATCTTAAATAATTGTTAAGTCTGCAAAACTATTTGCAGATCTATCTCTCTAATGTCTACCCAAAGTTGTTTTACATTTTCTGGTGAATACGTGCCAGAGAATTCTGAGTTACATTCATCTATAAATGTTCCATTAAACATTTTTACACTAGAATAAACAACTGTGATAAAATTATCACTAGATAGAAAAAACATATTTTAAAATTGTAAAATTAGAAAACCTTTGCTTTACAAGAAGATAAGACTGTCTGTACCCTGTTCCTGAATCATATGTATCACATAGCAATAAACCAATCGGTGCTCCTACAGATTTCTTGCCACATCCTCCTGCAGTTTTTAAGAGGTACAACTGGGATCTTGGAATTCACAGTTTTATGTACCCAATTCCAATGGCAGTCAATAAAATACTATACCTAAAAATCAGGTCCTTAGCATGCTTCCAGAGTACATAACTATAGACAGATTAAGAAAGGAGAAGAGCTATTGATTGCAGATTTTTAATTGGAACTGGGTTTTTTCTTTTTTTTCATTAAAACAGTCAGGCTTATACCACACATGGCTTGGCAGGGCAACTTTTTATCAACACATATTTTTGTCTTCATACCTGGTCAGATTATAGCTGCCAACACATTGTCACTCAGAGAATGCAGACTGACCAGCCAGCCATCAAATAAAACCTGATGATATGCTGTGATAGCTTCAGCCCTGTATTCTAATCTGTAAAAGCAGTGTAGGAAGCAGATGACAGGGAGGTATTTGCAGTGCTCCTAGCATTAGTCGGGGTTGATAAATAAAAACCTTTAGTATCTGTCTCTCTTATTTGACTTGTGCACATTTGATGTAGCTAGATAAATGATAGATTGGCAAATCTTTTCAGGTATGATATTTTGTTGGGTTTTAGTTTAATCACTCTCTCCTTTTAATGTTTTTCTAAGTGATCTAGTTTTAGCTGGCAAAAAGCATCCAAAACTAACTTCAGTGGAATCCAGTTTTTCCCTTTAAGCATTATGGAATTTACATTTCCGGCCTTTTGGAGCTGTACCCTTCTTTAGAAAGGTTGTAAAATCTCTTTGTGAACAAACAGAAGGAAAATATTCTAAGAGTGCTTTTCTCAAAAAGTAGACTAAAACACATGAAATCAAATGTTTGGTTAAGCAGTAAAATCTCTCTGTAAATGTTGTGCTACTGCATCAGAGGCCACTTGTGTGTGGGGGTGGGAAATACATGTTATATTTTTTCTTCCTTCTCTATTTATAAAGTCTTTGGGAGAAACACTGCTAGTACGCTCTGAATCAAAAGACTAAAAGTAGTCAGTAGCTTAATTCTCAATAGTGAGCAGCAAGAACTTTTAAGAATATAAAACCAGAACTCAATATGGAGACTTAAAGCAAATTTAAAAATAGAATAATTTACATTCTTTTGGTGAATTCAGCCAATAATTCTTACCATTCACAAATAGCTTGTCTTCTTGACACATATTTTTGAGAAGAACACAAAAAGGAGCCAAAACATTTAACAGATCATTTTTAATTTGATGTTTCACTCCCACAGCCAGTTGTCCCAAAACACTTTCTGCCTTCTAAAATAAGATTATTGGCTTGGTGAATGAGGGAAAAGCAGTGGTTGTTGCTTATTTCAACTTTTTTTTTTTTTTGATATTTTTTTATACCGTTTCCCACAACACCCTCACAACTCTGGAAGTAGAGACTAGATAACCAGGCATTAAGGTGGGCTGAAAACTGCCAGGCTCAAAGGATTGTGATCAGCAGCACGCAACTGAGCTGGAGGCCAAGCAATACTGGTGTCCCCCAGGGGTTGAAATTGGGTCCAAAACAGTCTAACATCTTCACTAATGACATGGATGAAGGGACAGAGTGCAGCCTCAGCAAGTTTGCAGACGATACAAAACTGGGAGAAGTCGTTGATAAACCAGATGGATGTGCTGTCATTCGGAGGGACCTGAGGGCTATTCTCAGTAGTATCTGGTGACATGACAAGAAGCAATATGCACAAATTGCTATACAGCAAATTCCCTTCAAATATAAGAAAAAAAATCTTTATTGTGAGGGTGGCAAAGTATTAGAAAAGGTTGCCCAGGGATGCTGTAGAGCATCCATCTTTGGAGACACTTGAAACCTAACCAGATACAGTCTGGTAACCTGCTCTAGTTGGCTCTGTTTTGAGCAGGCGTGTTGGTCTCCAGAAGTTCCCCTCATCCTCAACCACTGTGATTCTGGTTCCTGCTACAGGTTCCTTTGACCTAGGAGAACCACTAATTTTCTTTTAGACTGTTAAACATGACTCAGTACAAGCCATGGAAACCTTAAAAACAAGACCACTAGAAAAGCAAGAGAGAGAAGAACTAAAGCAAATCAGACCTCACACATAACATACAGTAGAAACGATAATGAAACTCGAGCAAAGAACTTTATACTCAATTGAACTGTAGCAAATAGACTTCAGGAAAGATGCCCTGTCATCCTCAGACACTAGAGGACTGCCAGGCCACCTGACCTGTAAAATTGCTCATTAATGTTGACCAAGAGAGACAACATTCATCAACAGAGATGTTTAAGTATATGTGGTATAAGTTTCCTGGCTCTCTAGCATACCTAAACATGTAACGAACAAGGCTTTAGCAATGCGGTCCCTCTTGAAGCAAGAAATGTTAACTTGGCTTGAGATTAGGACACACAACTATTTCTTGCACCATCAAAAAGCAAAACCAGCAAATGAACCACAAAACAAGATTGTTTTGAAGTGAAAACTTCTTTGGAAGTCAATCTCATAATCTAAAGTGTTTTATTATAAAAAAACTTGGCTGCATCACTTGAAAGTAAAGGATTTAATTAGTTGGGTTGTGGTTTTTCAGAACCTTTTAGGAAGCCATGCTGTTGTTCATTTGAGTACATGAAGGTGAAACAGTGAAGATAATATCTGCACTCATCTCTTAATAAAAAGAGGATAGAGTATATCATTTCATACTAAAAACCTACCTGCAAATTATTTTCTGCAGATAGGTTTAGCTAGTTTGCAAGATTTGTCTAGTTTTCTATCTATTCTCCAGTATTGCTTGTAGTAAATTGGTGTAACAATTAAAAAAAAAAAACCTGATGAAAGATATACAAACAAGCAGATACAAAGAATTTACTAGTGAACACCAGCACCATCCCTTGTCAGGATTTGGCTGCATCTTTTGTGATGTGAGAGTTTGTTAATTAAGTCTGTGGATTTTCCCCAACACATTACTGAAGCGATGGGGAAATGAGTGCAAGCCAACAGCAACTTTCATCCCAGCACAAAGCATTTCTAAGGAGACAAAGCAGTAACAAGAGTACACAGACAGATCATATAATTAAATTGACCAATAAGGACTCTCAAAAAGTTTTCAAACGTAATATAGGTCACAGAATAACTTATTTTAGGACAGAAATATAGCAGTTATCTGAGAACTTGACAGACATTAATTTTGGAGATCAAAAATAGGTAGTGCTTCACCCAATGATGACACATATTAATCAACACAAGGATTTCCAAGAAAAACATGCATATCAAACATAATCCTGCTTAGTCATTCATACATTGTATTAATTGAGAGTAATATATGTGTATGTGTATATATATTTATGACTACCACTGTGTATACATTCCCTTCTCCAAATGAAAACTGTAGGAATTGTTGAGGGTGGGGAAAGCAGAAATAAGAATAAAAATAACTGTCTTTGTATCATTTACATGCCTGCAAGCAACAGTTTCAAGTTGGTGTTTAATACTATTGAATGAGCCCACATACAGAACAGAAATGCCTGAGCATGAGACTCTCATCCTAGCCTAGGTGAGATACCCAGGCAGGTAAGATATTCAAGTTGTGGGAAGCAGGTACTACAGTACAACTTCAGCAACCACCCATCTCCAACAACTCACATCTGTGCTGTGCACAAGGTGTCAAGTAGGAGAATCGCTATACTAAGCGTACTGTAAGAGGTGCCTACTGGAAGTATTCTGCCATGTTTTCCAAAAAGACAAACCTCTGTGACTTGAATTCTTGAACAGGTGGTCTGTGAACATTACAAAGGTCGTCATCTTTTTATGGTTCCTTTAAAGCTGCAAGAACATTTCCTCAACAGATCCAGCCTTTATGCCTTGGAAGCCTAATCCTTGTTGTAAATCATTTAAGGAGGTATTCACAAGGACAAGCTGTGATTTAATAGATTTTTTTGTTAGGCTTCTCTCTGGTTAATGGTGAAAGAGGAGGTCATTCAGAACCTTGTTCAAAAGGTGTACTAAACTGTAGGAGTTCAGAGTTGTTTGACTAGCTGAGGTGTTAGCCAAATGTTTCTGAAAAGAGGATGTAAGCTTTGGTTTTTCACTGCTGGCTTTCTCTACTTCAGTGCTATAAACTTTTGGAATAGTTCACAAGGTTAATTTGACCTACTGTTCCTAAGCATCCAAAGAAAACTGTGGTCACACACTATTCTACCTAGCATACTGAAATTGAACGGAAAAACTAAAGAACAAATGTGAAACCTACTATATACTTTATTCAGTTTTCTACTCCACGGAAGCAGTTACATGGGGAGATGTGTGAGATTTTTAGTTTGTTTCTTTTGAATGCAATGATTCATTAATATAGTTTAGTTTCTTGCAAATTAATTATGTGTTTTGTGAATGTGCACATTTCCTAATTACTCTTAATGATTTGTTGTTGCTTGGAGATTACCTCATTTTTCAGCTCACACTTCTCAGCTTCATGGTCTCTAGCTGGTTATGTGATTTATATTTCATATCACATCTGTTCTACTGTCCAGTCTGAAGAGGGAATATTTTTAAATATGGAAAGAATGAACAGCAAGCAACCCTGTTTATCAAAAATTATCTTTGCTTGTGTGTTAATACAAAGAAAATCCATTTTTAAAAACTCTTACAAAATCCTGTTCACATCAGTTTTGAAAAATAGTCTATTGTAAGGAAGTATGAACGGAAAAGGCGTGAGTTCTGACATGCCTGGGCTGCCCCCCATACGGCTGCAACCTTGGCTATCTGGTTGAAAACACAGGGCACTACTAAAAGCACAGGAGTCCTCCTGGTGCAGTACACCACCTTCCTGAGTATTCACTTCTAGGAAGGAATACCAAATAAATGAGCAGAAGTTATGAAGACCTTAATTCTTATTTGATATGGTTCAAATATGAGATACCACATCACAATGCAAACTTCAATCGTGAACGATGATTTGCACGGGCAAATCATTTTGCAATTTTCTTTTTTAATATCGGGAACTTTAGCAAGAAAATATATATAAGAATTAAAAGAATACAATGTAACTTGGATCTCAAAGTTATTGTCTATGACAGCTCTGAAAATAATAGACAACTGAAAGAGAATAAGATTAGGTCTCACTAACACTTTTACAGTTCACTCATTTATTGGTGATGTTACTACCCCATGACAACCCATCCTTTTCCCCTCAGATTCAGAGATGAACTTCACAGGATCAACTTATTAGGACGGTTTAACTTTGCCAAAAGGGAAGTAAGAGAATTGTTAATAAATTTTACCTTTTTAGTTGATAAAAAAGGCAGTGCCAGTCCATGCACTGCACTGACCAGCACTAAACACTTGTCCTGCCATGCTCTTGTTGAAGCATAATGGTTATGTTACCTTTTAATGTAATCATGTAAGGTTTTTTATTTGCTCTGGTTCTAATTAATAATGACATTCATATGAGGTTTTGTAACAAATTTTAAGCTGAGTTCAAAAGAACATAACAACAGATGTGTGGATCAAGTTTTCTATCTCTCCTAGATATTAATGAAACAGTTATGTTTAAAAAGCATACTTCTGTACTGAAGCTAAAAAATTTTTAGCTTCTTAATGGATTAGGGTGATCAGTAACAGTTTTTGTCAAGTAATAATAAAATATCTATAGATATCTGCTGTAGTTCCTTGTGGAAGTTTCTGCTAGCTTCAGATCCAGGTGCTGAGCCCCTGATGGGATGTTCAGGCTTACAGGAAACAGCAGAGCAAGATGTAGTCCCTCTCACATCAGTTAGCACAGCCAAGTCCTGCTAGGATGCTGCTGCCTGGCCCTGGGGGTGAAGAGAGGACCTGTATCATCTCCCCAGAGCTGGGGAAGTGCATTTTGTGTCACCAGCTGGAGGAGCCGCAGCAAGACGCGAGCAGGCTGCGCAGCAAGAGTGAAGAGATTGACAGTGCCTTTGCAAAAAATCTGCAAAGATAAAAGCCTGAGCCATGCAAAGCCAATGTAGAAGCAGAATGATTTTGGAGGCCATTTGAAATACACATACGTCAATGCATATAGCATAGGGAATGACTAGGAGTCATCTGTGGACAGCTACAGAAGTATGACTTCATTGGGTTTATGGAGACATGGTGGTATCTCCATGTGACTGGAGTGCTGCAACAAAGGAATGTGTAGTTCTCCAGAAAGGTGGGTGGGCATGGAGGAAGGGTTGCATTCTTTGTAGAGATATGGCTTCAATGCACAGAGCTTTCCCTTGAGGCAAGTGACAGAGTAGTTGAGAGCCTGTGGGCAAGGATCAGAGGACAAACCAGTGCAGGTAAAATTGTAGTAGGAGTCTGCTACAGATGTGATCAAGAAGACCAGGCAGACGAAGCCTTCTTTCAGTAGCTGGAGAAGGCCTCACAGTTGCATGCCGTGGTGCTCATGAGTGACTCTAACCACACATATTCTGCTGGAAGGGCAATACAGATTTCTGGAATACATCAAAGGCATTTTCTTGATGGAAGTGATGAAGGAGCCAACTTGGGGAAATGCCCTGATATACCCACCCTATAAAACCTGGGAAGAGCTGTTAGCTGAGGCAGCCTTGGCTACAATGACTGCGAGGCCACAGTATGCAGAGAGCAGTAAGCAACACAAGCAGCTGAATTACAAGCCCAGACCTCAAAAGAGCAGATTTTTTGCCACTTCAGGGACTTGGTAGGAAGAAACTGTCCAATAGCGCAAAGGGGATTAGTCAGGAGAGATGGCTTACCTTCAAGGACAGATTCCTCAGAGCACAGGAACAATCCATTCCAACATCCACAAAGTCATGTAAGCATGGGAGAAGGCAAGCATAAATGAACATGTTGCCCCTCACTGATCTCAAACAGCAGAAGAAAGTACACAGAAAGTGGAAGAAAAGACATGTTGCAGTACAAACAAACTAGTAGGCTGCAACAAGGCTTTACCATTGGTCAGATGCTACTACCTGTGCTATATGTCCTTCCTCCAGAAGTCAGACCACACTGCCCCTCCTCCATCCAATCCCTTCTCCCACACCTCTCAGAACTATTTAACCACTTAGCTGGAACGAGCTACAGCTGCACATCATCCATGTAATCAACCCACCGCCTCTGAGGCAAGGCCACAGCTGCATGTTATCAATGCTAATCAACCCACTGCCTTCATTCCCCTACAGGAGACAGGTTTCATGGGAGGAATACAAGGACATTGCTTGTATGTATAGCAATGGAGTCAGGAAAGGCAAAACTCAACAGGAGTTAAAACTAACAGGAGAGGTGAAAGGCAACAAGAACGGTTTCTAAAATTACACTGTTAGCAAAAAGAAGGCTAAAGAAAGTGTAGGTCCATTGCTTAGTAGGGCAGGGGACCTACTGAAAAGGGACTGGGAAAAGGCTGGATACTCAGTGCTTTATTTACCTCAAATTTATCTACTAAGGTGTGTGCTCAGGTGTCCCAGGTGTATGAGACTCATAGCAGAATCTGCAGGAGTGAAGTGGTATCTACAGGAAGAAAAAGATCATTTAACTCACCTGGGCATACACAAATCTGAGGACTTAGATGAGCATGCTTCCAGGGGTGTTAGAGGAGCTGGCTGATGTTGCTGTATCTATCACTTTTGAAAGGTCAGAGTAATTGGGAGGGGTTTCTGATGACTGAAAGATATGCACATAATTACATTTAAAAATTCTAGAGAATGTTCTGCAAAATCTGGAAACATATTTTGAATTTTAACCAGAGTTAAGAAGTTAACGTTACTTTCATGTTTTAGAAGAGAAAGTACTGTATCAAAACAATAAAGGGGCGGTTAAAGAATTAGGTTCATTACAGCAAAGAAAAATATTTTTCTGGAAGTGACAGCTAAGGAGATAAATAAAATATGACAAAGAGTACAGTAAGAGTAGAACAGAGTATCTGCATGGATTTTCCAATAAAATACATTACCAATGGTTATTTATTGCTAAAAATAAATATTATACTGCTTTCTAGTAATTATTGTAATTGTAATATGCTTTGGTTCCTTTGAAAATCAAGATTGTAAATAATGTTATACCACATAAATATAAGCATTTCCTTATTAGAAAGAAAAAAATAGGGTTGAATTCAACACTTGTATTATCTACTTAGCATTGTCAGTCACTGTTATGTGTTACTTTTGATAAACTTTCAAATGGAAGAATATTCAAAGCTTATCTGAAACAAAATTTTAAAACTGCTATATTTACTTATCTAAAGATAAAAAGGAAAAGGAGTATGCAGCTATTATTGAATAACTAGTCATTATTTCTCCATGTATGCATGTGAATGTGAGCTTTAGAAATGCATTTGCTTTGAAAACAAATTATTGTAAGAATGTTTCCTTGTAAGCTTTTACACTAGCTGCAAGCTGAATTTTCCATTTCTTAGCCGATGAATATCACTTACCTCTTCCTCAGCAGGATGTGTTGCTCCTACACATTATCTGCCAAACTATCTGGCATATTTCCAGTCACGGAGACCCAAATTCTGCTAGTTAATTTTTGTTGAGTTGGCATCCATGCATATTTGCCTGTAAAAATATGATTGCTTCCTTCCTTCATTTATTTACTTCCTGACTTTAATGGTTTTGGTTAAAACATTAGTGCAAGTGCCAGAGAAGTTATTGCTTGAAATTAAAACTCTATGACCCAGAGATTCAAAATATCAAGAGGGCATGTATTTTTATATAATCGGAAGAAAACTCTTCCTTAGCTTTAAATGTATATATTTCTACCATGATAGTTTACAAAATAATTTGTATTTTTAGAAGATAAAATGCAGTGCACTGTTGATATTATTGTATAAAAGCCACTAGTATCAACTAAAATGAAACCTTTGTCTCATAGAAAACATATGAATAAAGTTTACCTTCTTTTAATACTGCAAATTCATTGTCACAGTATGGCAGTGCACTGCAAAGTTCCTGAAGACCGGTACTAACAGGACAAGCTGCAGGCATGGGTGAAGTAGGCAACTGCCTGGGCAGCAGGGCATTTACTTATCCTGGTAGTACCAAGAGGGTGGCACCTGGGATGGTTCTGCAGTCTTAGCTCCTAATGATGCAGTGCGGAGAGGAAGGAAGAATAGAATCCTGCTAGTCAGCTAATATGAGCCTGGTTTCTCAGCAAGGGCAGGCCCAGTCCAAGTCTTTTGCCTCTCTAGCTGCAACCTGGGAGAGCGTGTAAGGCCAGTTGAAGGAAGTGAGTAAAAGTCCAGGGCAGGAGAGAAAGAGGAAGACCACAGTTAGAGGAGATGGGAAGGCCTGTAAGGGGCTGGGGCAGGAAGGAGATGAAAGTCCTGTGCTCTACAGGGGCAGAGGAACTGGTAAGGAAGAGAAGATACCCACCCCACACTTAGTTTCTTCGAAACCCTGTCCTCAGTGAAGCCTACCAGGGCTCTTCCACCACAGAAAACCCAGTCTGATTTGAAATCTTATTCATCTAGCTCTCACCCAAAACCCCTCTGATATTTTGTAGACTCTGTCTTTATCACTGTATGCCCACCAGCCTCTTCACCAAATCATGTATTTCATTTCAGTACTACAGTGAGATGGGTTTTCTCAAAGAGGCACTGAACCAGGCATGAAAAACAGGTGCTTCCTTAATGCTCAGGAGCTGTGCTGTCAGTGGATAAAAAAAATAAATGCCCTCTGGTCTCCACAAAAGTGACTTCTCCAGCTCCTGTCTCCCCCAGCTTCTGCTGAATCTTGGGATGTCGTGCTGCAAATTCTTCTACTGCTTAATTGATGCAGCTGTAAAGTAAGTGTTAGACTGAGATATGGACTCAAAAGGGAAAAGTGATTCAACTGTGCAAAAGCATTGATGTATTTTCTGCCTGGGAGTTTTAGTAGTTTGAGTTTTGTTCTGTGCTCATTTCAGCTTTTAAACATATTTCCTTTTATAGTTGATGTTTGCAAGGAACTTAGAAAAGCACATATGTGTCAATGGTATGAGGCTAATGACCTCTGAGCCCTGCTTTCTGCCATGTAGGGGATGTTTGATGAGGTTTATAAGCTTCACAGACCATTGAAAGAGATGTTGATGTGGGGAACGAGCAGGGAGGAGAACATGAAAAGTTAAAAATGAATTTGTAGTAAGGCTGAAAACAGTCTGAATAATGAAAGCCATTTTAGACCACTCAGTTGAGGAAGAGATCAGAACTGGGTGACTTGCAGACCTGAAAAATGGGAGGGAAATGACAGACCAGCTGAACTGATAGGAAGGTCTGATCCACAAGAGTGAAATGAGGACCACACACCTCCAGAAGATATGGGGTAAGGGGAAGATGTCACAGTTCAAATCTCTGCTGCTATAGATGACGGAGATAGGCACATCACCCTTAGATAAAACTTTGAAAGAAACCTTGGTTTCTTATGAAACCAGTATTTGGGCAAAAAAGGCTCAGCCCCTGAGAGTGACTGCAAGCCACAATAATACGCTGATGTGTCCAGAGAAACTAGAGGTGGATTAGCCAAGCTACTTGAGTCAGTGTCTTTTTTTCTTACACAAAATACCAGTGCTTACTCCTGAGCTCCTCCACAGGTGGACGTCAGCAATAATCTTTTCACTACCTCCTTCATGGCTGGTTCCTGCACCCTAGATGGTTTCCAGCTTAAGCCAGGTCCACAGGCCAGATCCTATGCTGGAGAGATATGCCCAAAGAAAACAACCTGCTCTCCTCTGTTAAACACAAAATCATTATCAGGTAAGGCTAGTGAGTGTTCTCTCCCATTCTTCTCCAAGATGTGGTAGACAAGGTTTCAAGCCCTATTTTGGGCTCAGGACCTCCATATGAGCTATTTCTTACAGAATATGTATATGGTTCTTCTTCCAATACCCAGGAACATTTGGGTTTGATCACCCACATTGTTCAATGGAGACTTGCATAATATTTCAAAAATTTGCAACTCCCTTGGCACTTCAGCCTTCACAAGTGCTTTGACCTGGATATCTTTTGCCAGGAGCACAGTTGTTCTCAGGTTATCAGTTTATTGTTTGGAAGAATCTCATCTCTGAATGTCCTTTGGCAAAGTTTCCTCCTGGCCTATGAGGAATCATAAAATCATAAAAAATATAATAGTTTGGGCTGGAAGGGACTTTTATAGGTCGTCTATTCCAACCCTCCTGCAACAAGCAGAGACATCTTTAACTAGATAAGTTTGCTCAGAGCCCCATCCACCCTGACTTTGAATGTTTCCAGGGATGGAACATCTACAACAGTTCTGGATGAAACAAAATCATGCATTTAATTCAGTAAGATTTGTAAAACTTGTAGCTCTTTAAAATATACCAGGGAAGGAAGTTATTTTAAGTAGGATAAGGGGTACTGGTAATTATACATGAGAGTCTAACTGCTGCCCTGTAATTAAAAAAAAATATTAAAAAGACTTCAAATAATTTTAAAAATAGTACTAGGCTCTGTTCCAAATGCAGGCTTATGTTGCTGCTCAAATAAAGGTAAATGAAGAGGTCCTTTTGATCCAGGGTTTCCCATGGCTATTTTGCAAAGGCTTGTGAATAACAAAAAGTATAAGCCTATTGTTAAAAAGCAGCAGGCAATTAGAACAACCCCTGGGGACCTGAGTCTGATAAACTCTCTGAACTGAATTCCTGTGGCTGTGAATAGGGATTCTGTCTCCTTTTTTATTCATTCAGTGATTGGGGAAGTAAAGAATAGTTGTAAATTTACTGCTGGTAAATAAACAGCACTGTCAAAACCCAGTGTATTCATTCAATGATCACTTCCTTTTCCCAATTGGAAATATCTATGGTACAAGATTTTTAGTTGACAACTCAAGAGGAATAATACTACTCTTAAAATAAAAATATTTAATTTTCTGTTCTGTCTGGATCTTCTATTTTGTTACAAGTTCCATGGTGTTGTGATGTTAGTGTATTTTGAATAAGAGATGTAAATGTAAATCTTTCCATCTCTTACACTAGTAATGAAGGAGGTAAATTCTGCTGTCTGGCAGAGGCAATCTCATAGAGATATGATATAGTTCTTTTTTTCATTTGGGTTACAAGATCCAGGCCTCTATTTGGTACTGGAATTCACATTTTCCTTGATCTATGGGAATATTTTATGTATGTTTTCCATTATTCATCAAATGTACTGTTAGATATGCGCTTTTTTTACAGAATCAGGTTTTAGATCACACTCCTTGCAGTGCCTGTTTTTTTTTCTTTTTGCCTCACTTCCGTAAGTGCTAAATCTTAAGGAGTACATGCATGAAAAGAAACTGACTTCCTCATAGGCCATGACCTTTCATGCATAATATAAATTCACATATTATGATTATAGTATAGTTACAGTCATTGAAAAGTACTGCAGAGAGCTATTTGACATTATTGTATATAGAGTGAGGGCAAAGGGAGTTGAGCTACAAAGAGAACCAACTGTTTTTATTAATGCACAATTTCATAACTAATCATTTTGTTGAAGCATAACATACATCTTGTGAACTGATGTATTTGTGTTAGACATTTGTAAATCTAACTAAGCATAAACACTTGACTTCAAAGCATTCCTGTGAGAGAATGATCATATTTTAACAATATGCTCAAAAAGACTCGTCTTTTTGTTTGAAAAAGTTATACCTGAGGGAAGAAGTGTACTATGAGGTATACTTCTGAGTATTAGTATATATAAACATCTTGCTTTGGCTGGCTAAAAAATATATTAGGTAAACCTAGTCTAGCAATGAATACTTCAGCAATCTGAATTATGTTATTAAGCAGCACTAGAAAACTTGTTTTGCAAACAAAGAAACAGGAAAAAAAATACCCCAAAGTTTCAGCTTTTGCATTCTCACTAGATGCTTAAATTGACAACAGCACTTCAAGACCAAGAGACATAATCATGTTTCTATGCGTTATCCAAGCCACAGTAAATAATGCATACATATATAGCCCATGGGAAAAGAAGAGACAAAGTCATTAGCTTGGAAGTTTGTTGAGTCATTTTGCACTGAAGTTGACAAATTTTACCTACTTGTTTCTGTGAAGCATGGACACTGGGTTAGTGTGGCTCACCTGACAGGCAGAAATGTAATAATCCTCAAATTTACTAGAGGTACTAAGTTGGGCTGTTAAGAACAGTCTGTATCAGATAACATTCTTAGCTCTGAAGCAGGCTTGACAGTCACACCAATTTCAATAACCATTTGCTAAAACCACTAATCATTTTCTTTGGAGGATGTGCTGGATATGTGGAAATCCAGGAAGAACAACCACTGTGTGCTGAGGGCATCTCTACCACTGTTAAGCTGACGTCTGACTAAAGCTGGGTTGGTGTACACTGCTTTTGTAATGAGATTGATGTGGAGGAAGGATTGGACTTGTGCAATCAGTTTGCACACTGAGGTGTGTCTTGGGTTTGCTCCGCAATTTACCGCGTCTCAGTGCTCTGTAAAGAGCACAGGCAAACATGCCTTAAGACAAAACTTACTTAGGAACTTCTGTTTCAAGAAGCTGAAGATGACCGCGTAGATGTGTTTGAAAGAAGTGATAAAAGAGAAAGAAAGTGATTTTGTGAATATGTAGTAAAGACTGTCAAACAGGACAGGAGGATAAAGTAGTGCAGTAGGAATTAGCGACACTGGAAAGCAGATGTGTCTCCGCTATTTACTGGTGCAAATCAAGGGGAAAGGACTGTAGTTTAGATATGCAACTGTTTGGGTGCAGTCTGCAAGTATGCTTATGCAGCAAATTCACACTAAAAGGAACTCCAGTGTACTAAACTCTTTCTGTTAACTCTATGCAAAATTCACCAAGTGGAAAATGTAGAAGGAAATCATGAGCTGTTCAGTTTCAGAATCTCCAGTCTCTGATGTTGTCCTTCAGTTAACTCTTGAAACTCATCTTTTTGGTAATATTTTGGCTTCAGAATACTGGAAATTATACAGGGATACTCCAAGAGAATGTATGTTATCTGGTGCTGGTCTACTTTATGTCAGTACTTACTTGGTTATGTCTTGATACAATCAAGCCAGATTGATTTTGATTCCTATTCTGTTTAAGGATATCTTTTATCATGATAGCATCAGGTATCTTCATTAACAAGACACCAACTGACTTAAGAAACTTAAGCTTTTTCATCAGTTCATCAAGCCTTGAAATTACACCAGTGCATTTTTGTATCTCTGCTAACGTTACCTTAGCATTTCTGTTTGCAAGACACATGGAATAAAAAAAAATAAAAATCAAGAGCATTACTGAGAGACTGAGAGAAACAACAAAATAATTGTTCTATCTCTTTTTTCCTATTAATCTACATACAAAGACTTAACTATCCTGAGAGAGATCACTAGCTCAAAAAAAGCAAAATTCTACTCAGTCTATTTAAACATACAGTGAGAGCAAGTTAAAGCTGGGAATACAAAATGAGGGTTAGCAATATCTGGCTGTGTTATGTGGCTACTATGGTTGCTACTTTAAGATCCTCAAATAATTTCCAAATGCAACTGTAACTTGCATTCTATCAATGGTGGGTATGTCCCCACCAACCAGAGATACTCCTTCCATCCTAGTGTTTTTTCAGTCATCTTCTACCCACACGACTTCTAGAGCTGCTGTTTGAATATAAGTGCAGGACCTTGCTCTCTTGTTCCTAGTCCATGACCAATCGTCATCCATATTTGTAATATGAATCAAATCCAGAAATTTGATTAAAGGTATTATATTATCTTCGACTCCTGGTGCATAAGGCTTAAATGTCAAAGAGTAAATAGAAAAATACCCCATTGAACAACCATAATGTTTTTGGAATAAATTAAAACATGGAATTTAAAGAACCGAAAACAACTAAAGCCACACAGTGACAGTAATCTCTGCTGAAGAAACTGTTTCTTCATTTGTACATTTTGCTGAATTTACAGTGTTCTTGGCAAGCACATTTGCAATTTAAGAACTGAGAATAAAGACCTGCTTTTTATTAATTCTAACTTACTCCCCTGTAGTCACTGTCTTGTTACCCTCATTCTCGCTGCTCACTACAGCAGGTCAAAAGTTTTGATCATTGTAAATTTTAACACAAAACGCAAATCCATTTATACTTGCTATTTCCATCTTTATGAGATTTACTGACTCTTTCTTTCAATTATTTATGATGGTTCTGTGCTGTAGGCCAGCAACTGCCAAATACTTCTTTCCCATCAGATTTTATGGGGAAGTGCTAAAACATCTCCAGGATTTACTAAAAAATTCCCAGTAAAACTGACTGTCTTCCAAGGCCTATAGGTGTTAGAATGCATACATAAGTTTAATACTGTTTTTATGGCTTATTCATATAAATATCTCAAAAGATTCAGAACTGACATAAACAAATAAGCTGGAACCCTCCATGGCTGTTTATTAATGATTTCTCATTTCAGCAGTTACTTTGTGTGGAGAATCAGTACTTACGGATCTTTAGCGATGGGTGTGAAGACTCAGTCTTTTTGTTTCTCTCTTTCCAATAGTGGTTAAGTTCTAACTCTTTTTTGAAGAGACCAGTTGTGATTGGAAATTCAATTAGTTCAGCTTAGTTATGAAGGGAATGGTCTGAAAACAGGCCTGCCAAGCAAACATCACGGTACCCCTTGTGACTCACAGCTTCTTTTTCAGTCAGGCCATAAACT
Organism: Falco naumanni; assembly: GCF_017639655.2. Lineage (NCBI taxonomy): Eukaryota > Metazoa > Chordata > Aves > Falconiformes > Falconidae > Falco > Falco naumanni. The sequence goes on from NC_054056.1 coordinate 72,933,268, forward strand.
GCACGTGACAGTCTTTCATGGACAAATACATAGCATTCCATGAGACACTGGATTTTGTGCTTGAATGATTCAAGGTACAGTCCTTGCTTCACAAACTAAATTAGGAACAATATGATTTTATTTTTAAAAAGCAAAAAGTTGTGGAATGTTCTTCAGAACCTAACTGCAGCCCCTATAACATCTGAAAAACAGTGGAAACAAACTCACTCCTCATCTACATGCTCCCATATGAATCAGCCACTGGCCATCAGGGTTTGCGGTGGTCCATTTAGGCCTTCTTCTTCTGTCTGGTCTATCCATTATACAATCGAGTGAACAAAAATATCTCTGGGCAGCAAGCAGAAGCAGGCAGCATGGAGGGGCAGCAAGTGGCACTCAGCCATGGCTTAGTGCTGTCTCCCTCTAAGAATCTATCAGAATTCTCAAAATACAATTCTACAAAAATATTGTGCAGTTGAAGGGTCAATTGTTGGTGGATTAGCACTTAATTCCCTGGAATAGTGACACAGGAATGAGCTCATTAAAAACAATATTGATTCCTGGAACAGGGTATAGAGACAGCTACTCTCCTGCTGCTCAGTTTTGCTTCCCTCCTGCAGTAATTCTCCTACCCCATACATTCAATTTCCTTAGACCGTGGTGTCATCTGGCAGTAGCTGTACCTTTAGCAGCTGTTGCTGGATGTACCACACACAGATCCAGCCAGCACACTGTAAGGCTCATACCCTCTCTGAGGTCCAGTTGTGTTTCTTTGATAATGTACATTCTCCAGATGCTTGTTGCTCCTCTTCCCCCATCCCTTCCTAACCCATTTCTGCTACATACAAGGTACTGCTGGAAGGCATTCTGTGAGCTCCATGTAATCTCTTTGCCAAGAGGTAAAATCATCCAGGTTAATTTTTGCTATTTTCCTTACCAAATTGAGCTGACCTTGGTGATTTTGTCAACATAACTCTTTCAAAGTTCATCAAAGAAATGGGAGGACCGTATATTCCACCTAGCACGCAGGTTAGAAGAATGAACACCTTTAAGACTACAACTTTTGGTCAAATTATTTTATCAATAATTTTAACTGCTCTTTAAATTACTAACCGGAAATGAGCTAAAAAATTAGATGTATGGTCAAATGAAAAATTGCATGTTGAAAATCTTTTTTATCTCAGAAATGTAAATAATTCCTCATAATTGGAAAAAGACTATTAACTTTCGGTTTTAGCACCTTTCCTACTGGATCTTCCAGAATTTTGCCTTTATTTCCTTGTAAGATCAGTTATGACAGAACTTGTTTTCTGATGATGAAAAAAATGTAATTATTCACCATTTTTTAATGTAAGACCCTCTAGAACTCATTTCTTTCAAGTGAAAACTGTATTTCAGCAGTTGATCTAAAATGAAAACTTTTTATTCTTCTATGATCTACATTTCTGTTTTATAAAAATTGTTCTCAATAGTTGGTAAATAGTGGTTAGGAAGGGTATTCCCACCAAAACCTTATACAATTACAAAGCCTTATGACAAAGTTTCCTTAGATGTCATTTTCAGTCTCAATATGTCACCTTCTCTCATATCAAGCACCTTTTTAAAACAAAATTCCTGTATCCTCTGCCTTGAAAAATCAAACTGTTTTGCTAATAATTTCATAAATGTAAAAGAAATAAAAGGAGAAATCTTGCAGTAATTTTTCATGTATTCATTTCTGTGATCCATTTCAACTCTTCCCTTTCTGCTGGCACATACCAACCACTACCTATGCAAGGAAACAAAACTTTCCAAGATTTAGTCTCCTTGGCTTTGTGTGTGGATGAGAAAAATGTTCAGAAGAGTAGTTTTAAACTCTCAGAAGAGGTCACATGGAGGCAGTTGACCACAATACATTTCAGGCATGGATGTTAAGCAGCTCACCTTGGGAGATTACTTGATGTTGTGCTACAAAGAGGAGGGAGTGAATAACTGAGTAAGATTTGAACTCTGGAAAATGCTGAATGCAACTCAATGGATCAAAGGTAGCTCTATTTTTAAACAATCAGTGACTCTAAAATTGGAGAAATATATAGTCTGTATAAAAATGAGATGTGATTTGAATGCAAAACCAGGTTAGAGAGTAGAAATCTTATATTTGTGAACTATAAGTTTTTAATAATGAAAAATTGTATGCATTTAGAAAATACATCAAGACATGAAATTCAAAAACTTTAAAGCCTTTAACAAATACAAAAAATATCCAGTTGACAATGTAATTTCAATGGAATTAACAGTTTTAGGGACAGTTAGATATTACTGAGAAACCAAAATACTTGCCATGTAGATCCGAAGAGCCTAATTATCTGAACCAATGCCATAGAAATAAGCATAAGAAAATGGATGTCAACAGAAGGCAGGCATATGGTTAATATACTTAAAATATAGAAAAACTCTAAACAATTGGCTAAACAGTGTAAGATACCCAAGTTTAAAAACACCCTCCTCTTCCTGAAGAGTAATGGTCACACAAGTACTGAATGATGCATAAAAAGTTTGGAAAGAGACTCTCCTCCTGCCCTTGCCCTCAAAAAATCACTTTGCTTTCCTTTGACTGAACAATCCCTTTGACTGAGGGAGAGCTTTCTCTCCAGAGCACTGGGACAATCAATTGAAGATCTTAAAGGCAAATTTTAACAGCTTAGTGGTGAAGGGGTCTGTCGGTTGTTTGGTCTCCTAGATTTGAGTTGCCTGTCATTCAGAAGTAATCAGTGCACCCTAATAATGTTTGCTCTGCTGCTGTAGGAATGGTGCTGCATGTTGTCAGGTTACTGAGATGATTTTAATATTAATCACTATATAGGATATAAAAGTCCAACTCTGCTGCAGTTTGGACTGTAATGTATTTCCTGTAACAGAAACAATTACAAAAGGAAAACACAAGACAAGAAAACACAATTCTAGGCTATGTTTATCAATTCATGGCTATTTGAAAATCCTCATCATCCTGGCTAAAAGTGAGGCTGACCATTTAACCTCTCCTCCCTTCTTGCTTCTCTCATGACACAAAAAGCTCTGGGAGCTGCCTATTTCTTCTTCCTGCTATTAAGAGATGGATTTTTCTCTCCTTATTGCACAGACCATATGAGGGGCAGACAGCTGTGCTTTTCTATCCTTTAAATTCTGCTTCCCATTTACTTATCCCGTGTAAGAAATAATGATGTTTACAAATTGAAACTTCAATAGATTAGTTCATTTTCTACTCCCAAACTTATTCAAATAACTAATATTCCTATTGCATTTGCTTAACTTAGACCATTTCTTCCTGCCTGTCTGCTGTTTCTATAACCAGTTAGTGAAGAACCATGAGTTTGACTGTATGACCCAAAGGTTCCTTCCAACTTTAGCTACCCTGAAACCATCAATAAATTTCACACCTTGAAAAACAGTGCTTCTAATTATCCTATTAAGCTCTAAAATATGGGAAAATTACATAATTAAGAAGTCCTTGTGTTGCTTCTGTAACATGGAAGTAGTGGAAACTAAAATTTTGAATAAAACAAGTCTAGTAAGCATCTTGTTTGAATGATTACTGAACCCACCAAGGGTTGGTTTATTTCATTTATGGCTATGCAGATCATCTCAAATTTCCCCTGTCCCAATGGATACCTACATCTCCTCTCCAGTTTGTTTGCCTGAGGAAACAGAGACTCAAAGGTGGATTATGACTGAATCAAACCAGCTCTACTCTTCTATCCCCAGGAAATTCAATTACACGTTTCCTCTATGTATGAATTTTACAGCCAAGCTATACTTGACCCTGTGACAAATTTTTTTTCTTGGTATGAAGCATGGTGCTCCCATCCTCCCAGAGTTTAGTGATCCTGTTCTTCCTGTACAGCAATTTGGCAGGCAAATTGTATGCTTATTAAAAAAAATTGTCCAAAAATACATGCAGCTTCACATTTTGAGTAAATTGTAAAAGAATATTTTTCCTACAGTATTGTACATCATTTGGATTTTTTTTCCCACCATTAAATATCCATTTGTTAACTTCATTTTCTCTAGATCTGATCATCCAGCTGAAGTTTTTATTTAGTTTCACAGTCTGACCGTACTACCTGGGACTACTGTGCCAATTTCACCTGTATGTGCATCCATTTTCTCTGAACTACATCCTCAGCCTTTTATAAATTTTATAAATTTATAAATTTTATAAATTCAGTTATAAATCGCAGCACTGAAACATGGTGTCTACTCATACCCTGCATCAAAAAGACACAGCTCAAGTCTATGTAAAGAAACATGGAGTCTGTTTCTATGGGTGGCTGCATTGCCCCTAATGCTAATTGTGTTACTGAGGGCTGCAGATACAGAACTTGAGCCAGATTGTTTCTATTTTCCCTCTGCCATCAACTAAACTTCTCAGGCAGACTTCATTCCAGCTCTTGCCTTACAACAAGAAGTTCAGAACGCAGCTTTTTGGAGTTACAGGAATTCGTATGTTTTTCAAAAATTTATTTTATTGGAATGTGCTGGCTGGATGTCCTTAATACTTCAAGAGCAGACAGCCACCACACACTATGAAAGAAAAGAAGAACTCATTTTCTTCTAACCAAGACTCTTCAGGTTCTTCTTGCAGGTTTTGTTCTTTAACAGATGCTTAATTCACAATATATTTTATAAACATTGCATGGTGTTTTTGCAGAGTCATGTCTGCGTAGCATAAATAGATGACTCTTTCACGTCTAAAAAGCTATAAATGCATGTCATAGGAAAGAAGCACTGAATGGATTCATGCCAGTGGAAAAAGACCTTTTAGTTGAGCTGCATAATGTGAAGCTATACCATTTTTGTTTTAATAACACTTCCCCTTCCTTCCAGCGTAAGTGTGTAACTAGGGACAGATAAATCCTTTTGTCTGAGATACTTCTACATCACTTTGAAACAGTACTTTAGGTCTGTGATCAAATGGCACTGGAGAGCATTTTTCATGTGAAACTATGGATCTCTTTTTCTTTTTCAACACTAAAATGAGAGGAAATATTTCTTTTCCTCCAAGTACATTCAGTGTTCACTGTTCTATTTAGGTCCAGTCTGTTATGTGTTTCAAAGCTGCATTTGAAATTTGTGAATTAGCCATGCTACCATGTGAAGGACAGTTTCCTGATGGTGGGAAAAAGATTAAAAGAATGACAGCTCTCGAGGTTTAAGTGGTGCTGCAGGGTATTAAGCTCCATAGAAGAGTCTGAACATGTCAGAAGTGTTATGTACTTTATATTCACGGACAATTTCACAAAGGAGTTGATCGTGCTGTCCTTATGTTCTGAAAGGCAATAGGAATGACATGGTTACCAGTTTAACGACTTTGTAGAACTGGGCCTGTCATGTTGATTGCTAGAGAGCTCTTTGTATGGAAGTGTTTTAAGGCAAACATTCTTGTAAGTATTTGCTATTAAATTGTTTAATAAAGACCACATTGAGCTTTTAGTCAAGCCCTGTAATGTTCTCAAAATACTGAAAATTTGCATGAATGCCTTGGGGCAAAATGCTAAGCTGATATAAGTTGAAAACATCCATCGCAGAATTTAACCCTGAGTAATTGACTAGAGTTGGCATAATGGAAAGAAACAGATTTACCACTTCAGCTATATAGACCTGTGGCAGAGAAATAATTGCTGCACTTCTTAATATCTTTCCTAAAATCATATGTAGTATTTTATTTCATTAAAATTAAAAGAAAGTTGGTTATCCTGTATACTAACATGTAACTCTAATACTAAATTACAGGTGGGGTTTTCTGTCCTTTTGTTTTGAATTCCTGTTTGCAAATCTGGCCTGTCATATAAAGAAACACGCAGGTTATTAAAAGTTATATGGTATTCCAGGTTGGGGCTTATTCATTATCTCTAAGTGAAGCTGTCCCACTTTGTTGGAAGCACCTAACACACCTCACCAGCAATCTTAGATGTTACATCACTAAACAAGTTTGGGTTTCTTTGTGCAATTACCCACCCCTACATGGAACAGTTTCAAGCAAAAGAGCTGAGAGACCCTGTTCACATACAACTTTGCCCTCTGACTTGGCTATGATGAGCATGAATTTGGCAATGAGGAGCATGAATCATTCCAAGACATTGAGGGATTTCCGACTGGGCCTTAGAGTGATCAGAACTGACCTAAGAAGTTGTATTTTTCTCCCCTGCTGTGTTTTATTTGGGGATAAGCATTATATGCTTATCCAACAGAATGCCTCTCTTCTCCACAGGGTCTGGAGAAACATAAATCTACCCCACACATTTACCTAAGACATCTGAGAGTTCCTCTGCCAGCTCTCCAAGCTCACAGACACAAGCCAGCTGTGGTCTGGAAGCTATAGATTCATTTCAGCATGGCCCTGTGCCCAAACTAAAACATCTTGCCTCAGCAGAGCTGTTAATGCCTAGATGGCTGCTGGGCTGCAGGTGGTAAACACATCCAGCTGCAGCGCGGGCAGCACAGGATCACTGCCCTGTGTGTTTCCTGGAGACCTACCTCTGTTTGCTGGTCCCCCAGCTCCTTGGGCTGGTGGAGTCACCAGTTCTGTCAAGATTTCAGCAGTGCTGTACACACGAAGCAATAGATGGGCAGGCACCCCTGGGAATGGTCTGCTGGAAACTCTAACACCTAGAGAAATTTAGTGTTCCCCAGGCACAGAAAAGGTTTAGGGGGACAGGTAAGCACTTAGGACAGGAGCATCTTTGCCTCCTTTGTGCACCTAGTCCACGGTCTTGTGAAGCAGCCAAATAACTTTAGATTACAGGCACGTTAATACATTATAACCTTGAATTGCATTTAGACTAAATATTCTGTTTGTGCAGTGTATAAACTAGTATATTCTGCTCAGTCTAACTAGGATGTGAATGACAAATTTAGAGAAAATGTGGAACTGTTAGACAAAACAAAAACTTATTTCCACCTGGTTTGTGCACAGCTACTACACATACTTCAGAGAGTACGTATAGTAGAAATGCTCTTGGTGTTCAGAATCTTCCCAGACAAGACAAGCTGACATTTCTAATACATTGTCTGAATAGTTCTGAATACAGAGTCAGTTTGGGGGGAGATTTATTTCCATGTGATTTTTAAAAAAATCACATGAAGGTAACACACTATCCTGGCCACATCACTGACAAGAATTCAAAGTTTAATTTTTCTGGCTGGGAGTCTTCTACTGAGTATTCTGGGGTTTTAATTGCAAGTTTCACATTCAGATCTGTCAGTGACCAGATTAAGTAGTTGTTCATTTTTTCACAATTTAGGTGGATGAATGAAAATGAAGAAATATGCCTACAGGTATTTGAATGATGGTGTAATTGCTTAGCAGATCACTTAGCGTTTCTTACAGGCCTTAGATTACTACTGGAATTTTATTTGCCTATATGGAAGTACTGCAGCGCTCATATATATCATGAATGGGAACAAACACTCTCACTTGGTACATTGCATTAACCAGATAGTCATGAAATAAATCACAGAAATATATTCTTTTATTTAGTAGCAGCAGTGTAGCATGATTAAAGGTTGGACGGGTATCAGAAAATCTCAGAGGTCCGAGTAGACAGCATTAGTAATCTAAACTGTGCCTATGCTGTTCTTAGTGCTGTGCTTGAGGAAAAAAACCCAGAATAATTGGTACTACACCATGATTGAGATATTAGCTATTGCTGTCATTATCATTTTGCTGTTTTGAAAAACCTCTAATGATGTCATTGCAAAGAATTGAGACACTTTATATTTCATGTATGATAAGGCATGCAGATCAGATGGGTCAGAATGATAATACATTTTAAACCAGACATTTTAAAATGTCTATGCATACTCAAATACTACTTGGGTAACACCATAAATATTTCAAAATTCACTGATTACTTTACTCAGTGGAGTTCACTGATCTTTTTCCATAATTCTCTATATTCCTATGTCTGATAAAGTCATATGCATATAAGCAGAGTATCTGTGCATACTGTCTGAAACAGGTACAGCATAGGTTTTCAACAGATGTTTGTCTTAGTCTGTTCTCTAATCCAAGATAAATTGTGTTTTTCCTTACAAGTAAGAATATTATAATTCATAATAATTTGTTAATTCACTGAGTAGAAAATGATTAAAAATATAAATTAAATGTCAAAGCATAACTAATCAGCTGAAAACAATGAAACTTTCTATCCAAAGGAACTTTGTTACATTTTCAAAAATACGTTTTCATTTTGTTGCTACTGAATATGGATGCTTACACACTAGGCAGGATCATTTAGCCATATCAATAAATGTAGACACCTGAGATTCCAGTTCTATACACGTGCAAGAACAATAAAAACATAAAGCTCAGTACTAATCTACTAGTAACCTGCTCAAATATGAAATATTATTTCTGTTTATAAAATAATTTTGAATAACTGCAGAGGAAATATAATTTTCTTTTATCTATCCAGCATAATTTCATTAGAACTTGACAAGTTGCAGTCAATATAGTGGGCCAAATCTGATCTTGGTTATGTGCAGATATTCAAGTGATACCACTAAACTAAATCTATGTAAGTGAATCAGATTTTCATCCAAACTTGGTACCACTAACAAGGAAGTGTTTTAACAATAAGAGGAGTAGTTCCATTTTAGACTCCCACAGGTATCTGATACACATTGGGCTATGAAATATGAAAGAGGATCTATAAGGGACCTCATGTTTCTGGATTTGGGACCAGATAGGGTAACCAAGGGCACCTAGAACAATGTGAGATTCCCGTCTCTGAGACATCTCCTTTGTGGTTTGGAAGAGGAGCCATGCTTAAATACATCACTATAGAAACCACTGTATCTCAGCATTTGAGACTGCTCCAAATACTTTTATAATATTGACAAAATAAAATATTGAAAAGCTACTTAGAACATGCCAGTTACTTTTAAGTTACAGCTGTAGGTTTGGTAAAATGTAATTTGAAAAACAAATGGAGGAAATACTGACAAAATCAGTAGAAGTTCTTCTTTACTTCTGCAGAAACAAAAATTCACACAATCCCTCCAAGAGCTCCTCTTAAGCATTGCTGCTTTTTTCTTTCCTCATACATGGAAGTGCATGAATATTTTGCTGTCCCTGATCATATGCATGAAAGTATATTTTAACCAGCAAACTTCAGACCGGTTTGTGATTAGTTTAACTTCAGCTTTGCCACTACTTGTGTTTGAGACTCTCTCACAATTTCAACTTAGGTATTAATTCTTATTTGATTTTTAAATCCTTAATTATAGGTGTAGTCAAGTAATACAAACACATTAGTCTGTGACTTTACCTGCTGCCAGCCTTCTAACCAGCTGATGTCCTTCCATAAACATATATCCAAAATAATAATATATCTTAATTTCCACTGGCATTTTACTACTCTGCTCTGCTGTCATATTTCTCTCATACCGGTGGTCAAGTTTCTGGAGCACAGGCTCTTTTATTGTACCCAGATAAGCTTGATACAATACAAACATTTGTGGATATAAATACAGTTCCAACGTTTTATCATACTACTCACACACCCGATCCCAGGGATTTGGCTACTGGACTTTGAAACAACGAAGGTAAATATGGCAATGACTTTGCAGGACATCAGTAGTTGTGAGTTACAACTGAAAATAAACTGCTACTCAGACTCAGGAATGCAACCCTTCGTGAGGTGGTTTAGAGAATGAAACTGAGCAATGAGTATCTTAAAGAATGGATTACTACTGAACCACAGAAAGCATTGCTCTCTTACTGTTTCTTATTTTCCTATGCTATTATGAGCTTAAAAGGATACATTTTGAAAGACACAAATATAAAGAGATTTTAAGTGTTTGTTCTACTATTGAGCACTATAAAGATGATCATTGTGAGCCTAGAACAAAAGCAGTGACTACATCTCTGGCCACAGTATAGACTATATTATTGAATAGAAGCCAAACAAAGTGCTCCAAGGAATGAAACAAGATCCTGGAGCAACCACTGGCAGTCCCTCCTTCCTGCCATTACTCCCTGAATTACCTCTATGAGTTTGTGTTTTGGGCAGGGAAGAAAGCATGTCCAGGAAATCTTGGGAAAGTCCTGTGATGCCCTCAGCCTGCCCTTAGGAAAGGGAATGCAAATGCAATCACTCTTTATCTCCAATTTCTGCTGCAGATTGGGAAGAAGGTCTGCAGTGGGGTGAGGGAGGGACTGGGAAGAGGTCTTGGGCCAGGGAAGAGAGCAGGGCATCTATCTCCAGGCCTCTGTGAAGACAGCTGAGGAATGAGTTCAGTGTGTGCAAAAGCTTAACTTTATCCGTCTTATACATTCCTTATATAATCTAACGGAGCTCTGTAATAGCGTGTGCAATCTTGAATGTCTTATTAACCAAAATAGAGACATTGCTTGCCAACTGTGCTTTTCCAATCTCCCTCAGCTCAACTCTGCACCATCTGTCTTTAAATCATAAATATACTAATAACATTTATCCATTCAAGTTCTAATCGCCTAGGCTCACTGATCTCTGTGTTACCTTTGATTATTTTTTGACATTGCATGTCACCCACTCATCAGCTGCTGTTGTTGGAATACCACACAGAAAATAAAGCCATTTAAATTAAATGAATGCACAGTTCATTGGAAACCTTATAAACTCACACAGAGACCTTCTTGTATATAACACATTGTATTTTTCTGTTTTGAATAACACTCAGATCATGGACTCATACCCAGCTCAAGTCCACTGCACAGGCCAGGTGCAGCAAACAGAGATAAGCTCTGCAAGATCTTCTGGGTGGTAAGAGCTACTGAGAGCAGAATCTAATTCAGAAGCAATGGCTTTTAGGTCATGGTGTCCATTTTTTGCTAGAAGGAGTGTTCCCTACAATATACTTTTCTAAATAATTGTTCAATTAACATTTAAATATTCTAGCAGTAAGGCCTCCACTGTATTTCTTGGGAAATTATTCTACAGAAATCTCTACAAGATAAAAACCTGAACGAACTCACTTTATGATTTTTCCTTTAGTTTTTATGTTTCTCCTCATTCCTCAATTTGAAATGAAAGATGCTCATACAAATGCTAAAAAAATTTAGGACACAGCTGTATCAATCAATGGTTTTAAGACTATATATTGTTTTTAAAACATTTTACCATCTACTGTTGCTCCAAGCCAGCTTCTGAAAAGACAAGCAAATCAGGAAAAATGAGAGGCTGAAGAATGTCAAGCAGAGAATCCTCTTGGCCTCTTTATACTTTCCCATCAATACTTCCAGGTCCATATTTAGCACACGGCTCTTCCTAGAAAGTCTGGTTCTGACACGGTAATATCTCCTGTGCAAATGCATATGTAGGAATATACACATCTGCATAAGACAGGAGAAACAAAGTAAATATCCTGAAGTAGAAAGGATAGAGAACAAGCAGAGAAGCTGGGAAGCAGAAAAAAGACTGAAATAAAAGGCCAGAAGAAAGGCTGTCCTTAGTAGAATGTACCCAAATATTTATATTCACTCCCTATGGAAAAAACACACATGTTGCATCCTTCTTATTCACAGTGAAGCATTTCTTTTTCAGCATGTGTGCCCGTTGACCATCTCCATGATAGTGCAAGCAAAGATAGCTACATAAAAACAGAAGAGTAAATTCAGTGTTATTCTCTCCCTACTTTTCCAGCAATACTGTGTTCGCCTAGTAAGGTTTACATTTCAGCTGTCTTCCCCAGTTCCTACGCTTACTTTTGGTGGCACACATAGCTTATTCTGCAAAGAGCAGTACCAAAGCTGCTGACATGTATTCTTCTACTGTTCTTCATAGTATTTTTAAATTGTTTTAGAGATTTTCATAAATATAATCCTACATCAGCTACATACAAAAGGCCTACTTAGGAGATTCTGTTATATGAACTGGTGGCACAATATTAAAGACAACAAATGGGGAAAAGTTGATGAGTAAACATCCGCAGAAGAGATGGAAAATGAAAGACAGACCATTGCCTCGTATGTGTGATAGTTTGCTCAGATTTACTATATTTGTTTTGAACTGTATTTTATATCTTTTGAATTTTAAAATTAGTACTTTTTTCCCTGAAAGAAAATTTAAAATCTTGGCTTTATTATATTTGAAAATATTACTGTTATCCCATTTTCTTCTTATTAACTTATTCCATGCTGAAACGTTTATTGTGGTGTAATTAATCCCCTGAGAAATAAGTAAAGCCTACAGCACTTAGGCAGATTTCAGATTTATATCCCTGCCAAAGTAATTCTAACAATATTGATTCAAAGCCCGAATTCCATGCCTAAATTTAAAGAGAAGACAAACCAATGACTTGTGGTTCAAATCAGCCTTGAGATACATACATTATGTTTTGCATCAAAGTCTATATTGTTCTGTACAAAATTTAAAATTGTATATCGATACATTTTTTTCCTTACAATTCAGTTTCATTCTGAAAGCTATGGAACCAGATTCAAAACCAGTTATCCTCGAAGTTTTAAAACCCTAACTTTTAAATATCCTTTCAGTACTGAAATTCTAACTGGTGTTTAACAGATGTAAACTGCTTCTCAGTTTCAGTTTTTCCTGTTCTCAACAGCTGATTTGGGCCTGACTGATCTGAGAGTCCCCGACCTGGCCAGAACAGCCCTTCACATGGCTTTCAGGGAAGGTCTGATTTGACACAGTCCTACACAAGGCCTGGGAAAGTTCTGACCCAACACAAGACTTCTTCTCCCACCAGAAACTATACCAAACTTGATAACTGAGATTCAAGTTTACACTTTTGAAATTTATCAGAGAAAATGGTCCTCCCACCAAATAATAATCTTCTTTAAAAAATTCACAGAAGGCAAGACGGCTTTACAAACAAAGCTGCCATTACCAGCTCTGCAAATCTCTTTCCATCACATAAATAGTTACAACAATAGCATAGAAGATATTTCCTTCTATATAATGAATGTGGAATTGTTGGCCTATACAGATTTCTCTTGAGATTTATCATGTTGTTAACAGCCTTGAAAATAAATTCTGTGTCAGTTCTAAAACATAATGTAAACTGAAAGATTAAAGTTACATGATTTCTTCTTCTGTCTAGTAATTGAAATGAAGCTCAGATACCAGGAACTCAAATAAAACTTAAGCACGTGGTGTGGCAAAGCAATCTTTTTAGATAAGAACAGGTATTCGTAGTTCAGTTGAGAGCTACAATCACAGCCATGGAAAAAAATGAGAAAAGGCAGAGGAAAAATGTGTTTTCCTCATGAAACAAGAAGTAGTATATGTCCAAAACTGAACGTGTCAAAAATGTGAAGTAGAGATGTGCTGTTGAGGACAGTGTTTACCAACGGCAGCTATTTTGTCTCTCTTTCTCTCTCCTCCTTTGTGCGGTGTGACATGGGGTATGGCTCATGCGTGTGAGCGGAGTGGTTGTATGGCCATCCATCCATACAGTGGCACCCAGTTATGTGGAAAATGGGAGCTTCAGCCAGTCTCCATCCTGGGAGCTGGAGCTCAGGTGTTTTACATCTATGATCAGGGCTCAATCTCCATTTCTTGTGAAGCATCACACATTCCCTCTTCACTGGCCCACTGAAATTCATCACTGAAAGACATATGTGCAAAGTTTAAATAAATTTGTTGGGTTTACCCCTGAACCATTCAATTTGCATATTTTAAAACCATATTTTTACAATAGGAGTTTCTAAACTCTCCCCAATATATGTATTTTCAAAATGTTAGCTGAGTGAAAATTCAACTAGTATGAGTGATCACCATTCTGTAGCAAACGCCCTGATGCATCTCAACTGAAGTAATTGAGATGCACTATAGACCTACTTCATAACTTTAGGCAGAGAATGTAATAGGCCAGTCCACAGCAAGTGGAGAGAAACTGCTCTAAAACAACATTCAGTGGAATTTACCTTTCTTCCTTACCACTAAGAGAACCTAAGGCAGGTGTCAAAAAGTTAGGAAGTAGAAAAAACTCCCCATAGACTTCCTATACAACAACGGTAGAGCTAGTGGCTAAAGAAGGGGATTTCATTAAAAAACAAGCAAAAGAAAACAAACAAATAGCAGCTCCACATACACAGATGCACACTGAGGAGGGTGACATAGGCACTACCCTCTAATTATGACTCAAAACCACAAGCCCTTTCCTGGAGCCAGATTTTGTCACCAGCCTATTCCTTTCCATTACAAAGTTGGTAAGAAAAGGATGCAATTTATCAAGCTCCATTAGATAAAAATATTTTATTTTATATACACACACCCCCCAATCTATATTACTGCTTCATTTTTTCTTATTAGAGTTGAATCTATACCAATGGCTCACAGGGATCCTTCAGCATGGGTAGCTTTCTCTCTCTGAAGTTATTTCATGTCACGTTTCACTATTTCACAATAGTACTTTCACTGTTATAGTGCCTCAGGATACAGAAAGGCAACTATGAGAATAACCAATAGCCAAATCACGCACATTAGGTAGATAACAGGGGTTGGTCCTCCCATTAATGACAATTTCATGTAGAAAGTACAGCAGAGCCTAGAGACAGCAGCATGGTCCAGGGAGATGGAGAGGTTGCTTCAGGTCTGTTTTCCAAATCAGCTCCATGTTTGAACCATGGGCATGCAGAATTAATGGAGCAGTAGTATCCTTGCTGACTGTAGGTATTACATTAGGATTTTGGCCTTTTCCAGGCTTAGCAGATTCCTTATAAATACTATGTGGTTTATGTCATGGGACAGATGCTACAGGGTCTTAGAAATATTGTGAGGTGAGATTTTATGTGCCTCAGAAATATACTCATTTCCAAGACTGCTAGCAGCTAAAAAGTGACTTTTAAAAAGTGATCCTAAAAAGGATCAAATATAGGCCTCTAAGACCATATTGTCTCTGAATTTCCATTTCTTAGAGGTATAATACAGTTAACACAGACTTTCCACCTCAAAAATTTAATTGTGAGGATGAATAAATCAAAAACTGAGAAGTGTCAGATGGCACAGTAAAAGCTGTTTCAGTGTACTAGAAATAGATTCACTTTTGTCTTCGCTTAATTTGATTTGTAATGAATAAGTATCTTGAGTAAGAAAGATGGATTTTTGATATGACAAATATTAACTGCATTTCTGTGTATCATGGTTTAATCCCAGTCAGCAACTGTGCCACGCAGCTGCTTGCTCACTCCCTGCCCTGTCCCCCTGCTGGAATGGGAAGGAGAAGTGGGAAAAGGTAAATCCCATGCGTTGAGATAAGAACGGTTTAATAATTGAAATAAAGTGAAAAAAACCAAAACAGTAACAACAACAATAACAACAACAATACTGATGCAGAGGAGAAGGAGAGAGAGGAATAAAACCTGAGGGGGGGGGGGGAGGAGGGGGAAAGTGATGCACAATACAATTGCTCACCACCTGCTGACTGCTGCCCAGCCAGTCCCTGAGCAGTGATCGGTGGTTCCCAGCCAACTCCCCCCAGTTTATACACTGAGCATGACATTCTATGGTATGGAATATCCCTTTGGCTAGTTCAGGTCAGCTGTCCGGGCTCTGCTCCCTCCCTGCTCCTTGTGCACCTGCTCACTGGCAGAGTGTGGGAAACTGAAAAGTCCTTGGCTTAAAGTAAGCACTACATAGCAACAACTAAAACATCCATGTGTTATCAGCATTATTCTCATACTAAATCCAAAACACAGCACCACACCAGCTACCAGGAAGAAAACTATCCTAGCTGAAACTGGGACACTGTGTGAGCAGCTGGACAATACTGTACAAAGTGATACCTGCAGGATGAAAACTGAGTATAGTGTTGTGCATATGGCAATGTACAAATCACAGAAATATTAGCTGGAAGAAACTTCTGTAGGTCTAGTCCAATCTTTCAGAGCTGGGTTATTGCCAATGCTAAATCAGGTCTGTAAGCAGAGAGATCAGATCTAGACCATAGAGATGTGTACACATATGTATATACATTTGTATGTATAACTACAAGATTACTGGTGGATAAATACGCAGAAAACAAGTAGAGGAGAAAGGAGAAAGATATGAGGGATGCTAAGGATACAAAGAGAACCTATAGAGCCAGGTAATCTGGAAAGCCATTGCTGCAGTGAGATGGCATGACTGTGTTTTCACCTGTTTCCCTTGCAGCTCCCATGCAGACGATGTGCTGGCCCAGCAAGGGCAAACATCCCTCAGTGCCGCAGAGGGACATTTCTGCTGCCTCGTCATAAGCTGAGATGGACTGGGGCAGTGGGACAGGACAGGCTGCTGGTGGCCTTGCCAGCTCCTGCAGCCAGCAGGTCCCCAGTGCTCCCCTCACTTTGTCTGTAGGTTCAGATGGCTCTTGCATCACCCCCTCACCACCTGTGAAAACCAGCCCTCCCTCATGGTGCTGTCAGCGGCTTTTCCTGGCTCGTCTGTCACAGCCAGTAGTTTCTCATGTCCTGTTCAATTGCCTTTGCTTCTAGCAAACTAGCCACTGCCCTGCAGCGCCAGTATGGCAGTCTGAAAGAGGCTGTAGTCATGTTCTGCTAGTTGGAAGAGATCCCGGAAACTTTTACGTGAACTAAGCACAGAAGAGTCTCACACTGCCAAATGTGACTGAGGTTGTCTGCAGTATCCTTACTTCAAGCTCATGAAAGTGCTTGCCTTCAGGAGATGGTAATACCAACTTGTTGAGGAAGCCAAAACCAAACTTCTCATTGTATATATTTTTTTTCTTAAATTATTATATTAAAAAAGGTGGACACTAATGAATACCATGACAGAAAGAAATACTACATTTCAGACAGCCACAAGAATGACATTTATATCTTCTGGTGGTAAAAATAGGAATAAACCCCGCAAACAGTATTTATTTTTAAGCTACTCCATCCTTAAGGAATAATTAACCTTCTGGCTTAGGCAGACTTTCCTAGACCAGCTGAGCTTGGAGATTCCAGGGTAAAATGGCGTTAAGACACACCATGCAACTTTGCTTGACAGCTAAAAATGTCAAATCTATGTAATTCTGTAAGCTTTACTTACCCACTTAGCCCAAGCAGCCATCCATTTTACCAATTGACCTAGAACACATTGATTCTCTTAATGACAAGTCTATTCCAGCAAAGTATTGTATTTTGCCAGTTTCTTTATATGTCAGCCATGAATTTTTCACTTAGCAGTTAAGAGTTTTGTCCAGGCATAGCTAGTGATTCCTTTTCCAAGTTGTTCATCCAAAAGTATACTTTGAAAGCAACTCTACCATAAACAGTGAAACTATCTTCTGTCTTAAAGGCTGGCGTCCCAGGCAGGTTCAGCAAGTTCCAAGGCCATGGTCCAAGTTCTGCACAGCTTACCAAAAGATGCGCATGGAACTACTCATATTACACACAAGTTTGTTTAATAATATCCTAAAATCTGCATTATGGTATTGTTTTCATACTGTCTACCTGTTCTTGCAGTTTTCTGACATGTTAGAATATCCTTCATAAGGCAACGCAGTCAACCCTGATGATCCAGAGCACTGGAATAATCTAACTGGAGTAACTGGTTTTCAGATCACATCTGTGTTACAGAATAGAACATTTTCCTAAGTGATGACCTATATAATTATCCACAAGATCAAAGAGTCAAGATATATGTATTACTATTACAGAATAGGTCTGGCACTGTGAACGTTGTGGACAAGTGGTGCTGAGTGCCAGATGGTATAACTGTAATGCTAATGTGATTTTCTTCTGCATGTAACCGTAGCTTTGCATACTTTGAAGACACACACCACTGATGTGAATTAGTGCAAATCTGCCCCCTGCAGTCGCAAAGCTTTTGCGAACATGGCCTTCATGTCTCCTCATGTTTTGTATCAGCTGATCCTTGTCATGATTCAGATATACAAAGGATATATGGTGCAGACCTCTGGCATGCAGGGGCTCAGATTTGGCCAAATGGGAAGGAGGCCATGCAGGACACAGAGAAGGTTACTTTCATCACAAGCCAAGACTGTGGGAACTGTTCTAGACATTAGCAGACCTTTCTGTAGAAGAAGTTCAGCATGGAAGAAGACACATAGACTATTCCATGACAGCCAAAGTAAACATTGCTAGCAGGACTCCATTATTTTTCTATTTTTTTATTAGACATCAGAAAAATTTGCCCATGTGATAGTGACATATATAAATTCAGCACACAAAATACCACCTTTCTATTCATTGGCAATACTTTAATGCTGTCAAGAATCCTTTCCTGTAGTGAACAGTAGGCCAAAAACTATTGTATATTTCTTTTTTAAGTATGTCATATTAAAGGAAAGCAGGCAGAGAAAAAAATAATCAGAAAATTCTTTTGAAATACCAGAGAAGTTGTGGGTTTTTTCACAAAATTGTTAGGTTGACATTTTTTCTTAAAGCCTGAGTTTGATCCAGAGAAAATTTAATGTCACAGTAGGGCAAGAATCCCTGGGTGTTTTGCGGTTTGGATCACTCTGGAGAGTCATTGTCTTTTCCATTTCTCTCTCCATAGCAATTGTACAGTGCTTGCATAGCTGCTCATAGTCAGACACAAAATGCATACACCAAGTATAGCATTAGAATAATGATGGGAAAGCATGGAAGTGTTTTAAATATTTTAAAATGAAAAAGAAACATTCACTGTGTTCTGTCAGCTTCAGAAAAAGTTAAGTTACACAGAACAGTTGTTTCTCCTATCTGATCTTCTGTCACATACACAGCCACTAAGAGGGAAAGCCAAAACTATGTGATATGTCATTACCTATTAACTCAGTCATATAAAAGGGATATTTGGCTTGTTTGCATCTGTTCTGTGTCTAGAACAAAGCTGTCAAGAAAGAACAAAGAACCTTAATTTTAATAGTTTAGGGAATAGGGGAGGAGAAGTGTCAATCAAAAGTTTTTATTCTTTACCCTGGAATAAACAAGTGGTTTCTGATAGAAGTGCCTTTGCAACTGAAATTTCAGATGCATCAGCATTATTTGTATGTTATAAGTAAAACATCAATAAAACTGCATTTTCTTGTAACCTAATTATAGAGTCGAGTTGTTGCCAGTCTCCTCCTGGAGTTCTATTTAGAAAGAAACAGGCAGAGTGAATAGCACAGGGTTTAAGGCCTGAAGGGATCATTAGAATATCCACATTTTATGAGTCACAGGCCAAGACATCTTAATATGTTTAGCTACTTACTAAGCCTAATAATTTATCAACTTAGTACATTTTTTAGAAAAAAGGATCTTTAATACTTTGCTGATGTTTCCATAGAATCCATCATACCTTGATTAACTTTTTGAACAGAACATTAGTGATTTAGAGCCATTTCAAATTTGAATCTGCATAACACCAGCTTCCAGCTTTTGGTGGTTATTGTACCTCTCCATACAAATTTATGAAGTCCCTTTGTGCCTTTCCCTTGGGAAAGTAATTAAACATGGAAAGCTATTCATTACGTGGTAGCCTTTAAAAATCAACTAGGCAGACTAAGCCCTTTAATTCTGTCATTCTAACATATACTTTCCAACCCCCAGACATTTGTATTCCTTCTCTGTTCTCTCTCCACTTATGCCACATTTCTACATACCTTGGAGCTGTACAGATAAGATACAGGTATGGGACTATAAAGATAAAACAAACACTGTGATACAACATATCACAATGGTAAAGCCACTTTTGTCTCTCAGTAAAAAGCTTCTTAGAATACCTAATATGAACCTAGAACTCTTCCTAGAATTTCAGAATTTAATCCTTCATTCTGTATATATGGTCTGTATTCCATATTTCTAGATGTGTAGCTTCAGTTTTGCTAATATTAAAAATATATTAAAGCAGGCCTGCCTTATAAATCAGCCTGGTCATCAAATAAGCCATATAATTCTCAAATTTTTGTGATTACTTAACATGTCTGTTGCCAGCAATAACTTCATACTTCCAAATCATAAATCAAAAATATTTAATAGGCTTTAAAAGCATTAATTGCTGTGTAGCGCCTTTACAACAACTCTCCCAATTAATAATGAGCTATTATTGACAGTTCCATCAAGATCAGTCTGATAGCAGTCTGATAGCTATTTGTAATCTGTCTAAATGTGCCTTTGGATTCTACACAGACAAAATATAGCATATATAGAACACAGAAGAAAATATGAGATTGTGGAAATGATAAAGTTTATTAAAATGAAAAAAAAAGCACATATTGACTTCTTCCATAACAGCTTGAATTCTTGAATTCACCAAATCTAGCATATAAAACTTATATGGATAAATGTGTCTAGATTTTTTTTTTTTGGGGGGGGGGGAAACCCAGTATGAGTTCTTACTTCATGTTGTGTTCCCAATATAGCCAGCCTAATTGTCAGCTAGGATCTCATAAAGCTGTGAGGCAATGAAGTGAAGAGACATGCTCTCCTCCCACTTCTAATCTTCTGTTTTTCCCAGACTGGCAGACTGCACTTACTCACATACCCGAGTTTGCACTGGGTGATGGTAAAAAGGTAGAGAGCATATACTGTTTAGCAAAGACTACAGCCACAGAAACACAGTGCAGCCTGATACCAGAATGCACTTTCCAAGATATGAAGTGGGATTGGAATATCTTGGTTAAAAGCTGTGATGTTACTGATTTTTTGTGCCCAAGCAAATCTCCTAATTTTCTCCCCATTCACCAGGTCCCTTCTTTCCTACGATTAGATGTCAGAAGGTAAAATAAATTATCTAACTTTTAATAGTGAGGAAGAGTTCTCAGTCTCCTTGTAGAGAGTGAGTCAAGTCTCAAGGTCACCTCCAAGTCTTCTTGTTAACATTGCATTTTCTTTAGTTAACAAGTGACAGGAATTCTATTTAGGAATGACAGATTGGGCATACAGACAGCTTCTTCTAGCGAAAGTTTTGACTAGATCTCATCTTCCTTGAGATATTTTGCAAGTATCATGTTGCAAGTTATTATTAGACCTTATGTTGATTCAAAAATAAAAATTCCACATGACAAAAATATTATCCTACATGTGCCTCTTCTAGTTCAAAGCTAGCAATCATCATGATAGAGTAGACATAAGTTATGGGATTTCCACAAAGGAAAGAATACTGGACCAGTGAGAGAATGTTATAATCCAGCTGTAGCAATAATTCCAAGTAGCTTTCAGGCAGCGAAGTCTTAATAAACTTAAACACTTGTGTAAGCCAGATTTATTGAAGCAGCTTCACATATTGTTGTTCTGGTTTAGGGTTTTCTATTCTGGGCAGAGCACCAACTGGAAAGATGCCTTGGAATATGCACTCCCCATTCCGCCAGAAAGTCTACTGGAAACATCACATACCTTTTCCTCTGCTTTCACCTGTCCCCCCACTGTATGTATTACCAACGTTAAATAATAACATAGATCACTATTTTATGCTGGAAAAGTTAAAATTAAAACAAATCCAAAGGACTGTGTTTTATTACCAAAAGAGGATGCATGTTACTGAGCTTACACCTGAGACAGCAGGTTTCCAACAGCTCCCTCCATGTGTACTTGCCTTGAATACAATATCTGGAAAAGCTTTTAGTCCTGTTTATCTGTTTATTTCCTTTTTTTTTTTTTTTTTTAATTGTTAGGAAAGAGATAAGTTTGCTCCAAATATTGCATCTGCATACTTCATGATATATTTTGTCACTCATTCATGCCATCTTGGACTCCCTTCTCTTTTGTTTAGTATAATTTGTCCTATATTTCTCCCTCCAGAGCTCTAGGATGGCTTCTATTTAGATTTTACATTTTCGACATTTCAGGAGCTTTTTTCATTTCCATGATCACTTGTTCTGTCGAGAATACAGGTTTCTTTCTTCATCCCTGACTTATTCAGAGAAGTTTTTCCATTGGCATCTGCATTTCCTTTCTGTTTACAAATTTAAAGGCATGTAATTTAATTTTGGGAATTCTAAGCATTGTTCCCCCCCTTTCAACATAAACCAGTCTTCAATTCACCTCTGTTCTTTCTGATAATAATTTGCACATATGAAAATAAAGCTTACTACTCTTCCAAAGCACATTAGTCTTCACCATACTCTGAGGTCTCCAGAATCTCAAGTCCAGGGATATTCTAGCTCAGTTTTAGTCCAATCAACTCGAAACCATGCCTGATATACATTGCTTCGTTTCATGCTAATAAAGCTTCTGAGTTTCTTGCTTCTTCTCCAAAAATCATTATTGTGATGAAAAGATGAAGAGTGTGATTCAGTCAGTCCTTGTATTATTCAAAGTGGATGACAATTAAAACTGAAAATTCTCTCAGATTGTTACTATTAGTCTTGATGAAAAACAAATAGAAAAATCTTTCAATCCAAAGCCTTCTTTAAGCAAGGCAGTGACAATGACGCTGTCACTCTCCATTATATTTGCACTGGGCCGGAGGAACTGCTCTCCATCCTGGCCTGAGGATACCAGGCAGTGGAGAACAAGTTAGGTCCCTCAGAAGTCTGGCACTCAGTCTAGTGTCACCCTTCAGCCATGAGCCTGTGTACGGATTACATGTAAGAATCCAAGCATGGTTATGCTTATTTTGTTTGGGAAAATACACTATAACTCCATAAACTGACAAAATCTAGTCTCACCAAGAACAGTTCAGTCCCATATAAACTTAAAAACACATTCCTGTTATTCAGGTAGCAACTACATATAAGCCAGTGACAAGTGACATGTGCTGTGCCAGTCGGCTGTGTACCCTGGCTCTGTGCGTGATTTGGCATCTTCAGTCCTCTAGTGTTCAGAACCAGTGTTTTTATGCTTTCTGCCTGACTATCACCTGTAAATACACCATGCGTCCGCTTAACGTGCCCCGGCAGCCGCACAATTCCTGTAAGAGAGGTACAAGTTAATCCCGGGGTATGTAGGAACTCTTCAGGAGGAGACCCATTTCCTCCCATCTTGCAAACCTCAGTCTCTGATGCCTGTACTTTCATTTATTGTCTTTCTTTGCTGCATAAGAATGGGAGAGACCTCCTGAGACACAGAATTTAGCTGTTATAGGAAGGCATCTTATAATCTTTTCATTCATAAACCTATTGAGTCCCATCACAAAAATGCTTAAAATTGCCATTGGAAGGCTGTTTCAGAATCTGACAGTTAAACTAATTAGGGTCTTAAGACTTCTTAAATATGATCCTGAAGTTTGTCCATAGCCAACTCCTAGAGTTGTCACCGTACAGACTTCAGACAGTGAATTATGCCAAGGAGTTAGTGATTTATACTGTGTGGGAACTGCAGTAAAGATGTCAAGATCATATGTGATAGGATGGCAACTGTGACATAATGTTTTCAAAAGTGAAAGTCTAGTCTACTAAACTCATTGCTCTGTCTTTAAAATGTCTTCACCTACTCAGTCCAGAAAGCCTCAACAGTTAATGTATAGGTCCTTGGACTTGCAGGTTCAACTGTACAATGCTATCCATAAGTTAAATAAGCCCTGAAGGACTGTAGGAATTAAAGTGCATTTTTGACTGCACATTTTAAAATGTCAATGCTAAACCTAAATTCTACTGTCTGTAGAATAAAAGGTGCTTCAAGAATGAAGAAATTGTGTGGTTCAAAGATAGACTAGTATACAGAACCATAGCTAAGAAATAACAATATGAGCTTTTGAGTATTAAAACTGTTTAAGAGTGATTACTGAAGAGCTTCCTGATGTTTATAGAACTGATGTAGCTGCTGTTCTGCATCCTTCTAAGAAACCCAACAAATTCAGTTCAACTCAATATTTCAAAATCTTCAATGCTATCAAATGCCTAGTACAAACACAAGTAAAAATTAATAAGGAGCACTCCAGAGAAGATACATCCGGTTTAGAATGGGCACCATTTTCTTCTAAGTTACACTGAATGGAAAGGGGCAGTTTGGTTCTGTTTTTTCTAACCAGAGATATAATCCCCAAAACTTTCAATAAATTAGATACAATCTATAAAAGTCAGGAAGTTTCCTTTCTGAATAGGTTAGTTCATGATGATAATGACAGATTTTCTTACATGAAGAAAAGTCAGTCCAGATGAAAACCTCAGGAAGTAAATTGTGATTTCCCCTAGCTGTCTAGTATATTTGGCTCCAACCTCTCATCTCCAGAACCTAGTAAAAGAATACTTGGGACATACTTCCATATCCCAGCAAGTGCAAGCATTTTGTGTTTCACAGGCTGGGATATAGAAAGCAAAATGACTGGCAATCATGGAAAAGGATTTGATCCTCTTCATCTAGACTGGCTTTACCTGGAAAGAGATCTTTGAATAAGGCACATCTTTCTATGCCAGTCTGGCACTTTTAAAAATAATTTGGGTGATACTTTACAATATATTTTCAAAATAATTCCTCTTAAATACCTGCATAAATCATGTTCAAACATCCCTGGCCACATTTGCAAAACTGAGTAAACTCAGATTTCACTGTAATATTGTC
This sequence comes from Falco naumanni, assembly GCF_017639655.2. Taxonomy (NCBI): domain Eukaryota; kingdom Metazoa; phylum Chordata; class Aves; order Falconiformes; family Falconidae; genus Falco; species Falco naumanni. The sequence continues at coordinate 72,957,641 of NC_054056.1, forward strand.
TACACTTAATTCCAAATGCATTTTTACATTAAATATTTGGGTATAAGAAATAACCATACTCCTTGTCCTGCACTATGAATTTGGGGGGGGGGGGGGGGGGGGGGAAGTAGGACAAACTGTCATTCCTATAAGAGGTGCTAAATTGCTCAAGTTCACAGAAGTTTAGAGATACAAAAACATTTAAGCTGCATTTTCATATAGTACATTAACTTGCATCATCCACTAATATAAGGACAGACAAAAAAAAAAAAATCTGCTCAAAGTGCTTTCATGACAGCACTATAACATAAATTTATTGTGTCCAATGAAAGATAAGGAAATCAGTATTGCTGCTGGTTGGAAAAACATGTATAATAAAACCTTAGAATGAACTTAAAAAGTAAAAAACAATAATTACATCAGTATATTGGTTAAAAAGATAAAAGCAAAGTTATAGATTAAATAGATCAACAGAGTAAGATATAAGGTACACATACATAAGCCAGTAGGTTGTTTGGTAAATGTTTATATATGTAGCAGATGGGAGGAAGGATGAAGACACTTTGATTTGAAAATATTCCTAAGTATACACTACTGTCAAGGCTCAGTCAGCTCGTATAACCTTATTTGCTCAGTGGGGATTTGACTTCGAAGTGCAGAGAAATTCTCTCCTTGGAAAAGCTCTCATACGTACTTCTGAAAGTATTTCCTCTCAGTATTTAGAGACAAGGTATTCAACTGTACTAGCAGCACTATTTGGGAAAAGCAGACAGCAGATTAAAAAAAAAAAATCCCTGAAATAGACTGTCTCATTTTTTAATTACAGTCTTATAAAACAGATATTGCCAATTTTGCTGCTAAAGCACAGTTTAAATGGAAATGATAAAATATGGGAATAGGGACAGCTCTTATTTTACTATGACTGGAAACATTCTTGACTGTGAAGTAATGCTGATGGATACAGACAGAGAGATAGCTGTGTTTATCACTGTATATCAGACATACAGAAGCTCTGAGAGAGGCTTAACTTTAAAAAAAAAAATTGTGGCTTCAGGTTTGTGATGATTATATACAATTGACAAAGCCACAAATTGGCAGTCAGCCCAGCCTTATGAGGTGCACTAGCAGTTTTACCCCCACATTTGTCTGCTTCAAGTCTTTTGTTTCTTTTGCACCATGAGCGTTCAACAAAATGTTTCAATCCTCCAATCAAAACCAGTAATCAAAGTAAATTAAACTTTGCTATCAGGCACTAGCACAGTAGAAAGTTCCATTGGACACATGTATCAGCTTGCTTATGAGTCTCTAAGGCCAGCTCCTGAGAACTTGCAGCTTTAAATAGTTAAACCCATAGGAACACAAACCCGTAATTGTGTAAATAGCAGCTGATAATTTCAATGAAGATGAGATGTTAAAAAAGGGTCACAGCAGAAACACAGTAAAGCATAATGAAGATGTACATTCTTCTGCTGGACTGATTATTCTTTTTACAGTACGTGATGCAATGGACAGACACGAGGGTCTACTGTTAGAGTGATATGGCAGAATTACTCATGAAGGATATTTCAGTTTTACCTTTACCACAGTACATTTAGGTTAGTCCAGATACTGTTCATTTCAAAAGGTCCAAGATGACCTCTTTATTGACATATATTAACACATCTTTGTATAAGAAACCGAGTATGACAGACTATTTCAAAATCATTAACTTATGGACTTAAATAATTCAACACAATTTAAATTACATATTGTTCATTAAAAGTACCTATTCTGTACTTTGTCTGAATTCCTGCACTGCAACCTTCAGGATAAAAATCCAGGCATTCCAAAGTGATGATTCTTCATCTTCTTTTCTGAGCTTCTTAATGAGAATAGGCTACAAAGATTTTTTTTTAAAATCTGCTGCCATTACCATCTGCTGAGATTCTCAGTCTGAGCCCTTCTCTTTCTAGCCAAAAACTGGCAGAACACCTACGGCTTTATGGGTGTCTTCATCTCCAAAAGGCAAAGACAGAAGGAAAATACTGAAGAGCAGAACTGAATTGCATACTGCTCCTTGCAGGGTATAAAGACTGTCCTCCGGTTAGATCCCACCATAGTCAGGCAAAGACCACCTGTGGCTCTACTCCTACCCTACACTAGTGTTTCTGTATGAGATGAAAATTTCCTGTTTCTTTACAGCTCAGCAGAGAACAACTGTATCAGCTGGGACGCTGTAGCTCTCAGGAATCCAAATGATCAGTACCTGTGTCTCTTCTAGCACCTTCTTTCTTATCCTGTGCTCTATAGCTATCCCCTCTGCACATGCTATACATTAGTGTCATGCCATTTTCAGTAGCAGCTTTGGTATTCCCATAGGGATTTCCCATGCAAGCTATTTCTCCAAACCAGTATTCACATTAAATCCTGTCAGTTCTTTATTTCTATAGATCCTAAAGGATCACTTCCATGTTGGTGCATTGCTACTTTTGTTCTGCTCACTCCAGGTATCAGGAACATTACCAAAGAGCACCGAGTACCAGTTCTACAACATTCCCAGGAAATCAAATCCACAGTAAGAAATACGGAGTTTCAGACCCCCTGACAGAGGGAGTGCTGTAGCACAGAGCAAAGAAGCTCTATCAGCCATGCTGGCAGAGCTGGTATATCTCCTGCTGAGCTCCCTACGCAGTTGCAAACAGTTGTCACAGCTTATTTTCACACTCTAGTTTTTAGACATTGGTGCAGTCCTATCTGTGCACAGAATGAAGATGAATGGCGTATGTGACAGCTTGGTTGCTGGACCTATTAGTTTTGAAAATTTGGGTGAGCAAACATCAGCTTGTCTTGGATGCTTGGAAGAAACCAGTATTTATGCCCCTATCCCTTCATCTGAGCAATCTGCAAAGGAGCTACGGAGGGTAGGTCCACCCACATTTCTAACTAAGCATTCAAGGGGCCATGCAGAAAATATATGAATTATATGGTTCTTCATACCTTCTAGTCAGCGCAGGGACCACAATGTAAGGCAGAGGTATATTACTGGGAGAAGTAGGCTTCAAAAGGTAGAAGAAAGGAAAGACTGCAGTTTCTTCTCCCTCTTAGCCCTCTCTTATAACCAAATACAAAATATACCCCTCTCTTAAGAAGGAAGATCAAAACCTAATCAATCATTAATATTTTCATTGCTGATAAGAAGTCACTCTGAGTATCAAAGATGAAAGTCAGCCTGTAAAAGGTTGCTAACACACCTTAAGAAGAGCGACAGGGCAATGACGAGAAAATTAAATTCAGCGTAGATAACCATAAAGCAATGCATATGAGAAAAGTCATATCACATACTTATGCACACAGATAATGATGGGCTTTGAGCCAGTATTTTCTACCAAAGTGTGCGATCTGGAAGTGAAATATTTCCATGAAAACATAAGTTAATTGTTCAGCAGTAACCAAAGTGAATGTTCTCTGCTTCTCCTTTCACTGTTTTTAAGTCCCTTGAGGAGAGAAAGGAGGGATTTTTTTACAAATTGAGAAGAAAACAAACCAGAGTGGAAATACAAAAGCAGGACTAAAGGCAGATGCTTTTCTTGGAGTCTCTGATGTCTACTCTGGGCCTCATCCCTTCTCCTCTGTGTGAAGTGTTTTGGCCGATAATCCTTCTATGAGGTACATTAATCACGGAGAAACAAGGCTATCCATCCCACACCTCCCCATTCCACCACCAGAATTTCCCATATACCACTGTATCTTCAGTATGAATACTGCCTCCAACATGGATTAGAATCAGGCTTGAAAACTGCTCTTACCAAGAGAACATGATGGGGAAAAGTTTGAAAACCAACTATTTTAACCACAAATACAAAGACCACAGGACAATCTTCCAGCCAGGACTACAAAGAGAGTAACTACTTCAACAGCTGTGACTCAGGAGCTGGTCAGAAACTGCTACTGTAATATACTGTTGCCCAGATAGAACATGGTACTTACTACCTGCAGAAGTTGTGGACTGGAGTGCCTGGTGCATCACAGGACACTGCACAACTTTGGTGCTAAAACACACTGAACAATGTAGAAAGAAGAAACAAACCTCCTTTGGATAATATGGTAGCTGTTTGCTATTTAACAAGGAATCCCAGGGCAGAGCTTCCCTGCTGTTCTGTAGAGGGAAAAGGGATGGCCTTAGAAGTTAAGGGACTCAAGAAGCCCACACTGAGGGAAAGGATAGAGACAGCATCTGATCGGAGGGAATCAGTTTGAATGGTCAGTTAATCACAAGAATTGCGATTTGGGCACAGTAATCAATGTGTCAATTACTCTGGGCCTGACCATAAAAACCTCGCTTCATACCAGGCTCTTTGTAAAGCAATCATGTAAGCTTGAAATAAAAGAGCTCAGACAAATGAGTAGCAAATGTTTTCATCACAATTTGATTTAAATAAAAAAGACATAGCAATTGTGCTTTAGATCCTTCCCAAATAGTTAAGCTTGATGTATCACCAGCCAGATTAATTCATTATACACCTTGGGTTTAAGATATACATTATTTTCTCTTCTACTGGGCTATTTTATTACCTTCTCTTCATCCTCACAGAAACATTTCTATTGTTCACAGTGGGTGCATGAAGCATGTTTCTTTGCACCTCATTCGGCTGAAGAATTAAATTGAATTAAGAAGAACTAAAACTGAAAAAAATTGCCACTTGCAAATGAAATGCTGTCAAAAACCAAACCCACAGGTTTTAAGTTCTCAGTGGAAAATTATTTCAAGTTCACCAGATAAATTTATATATTAAATAAGTAACCTCTTAATAAATCTAAAAAACCCCTCCGGGAAAATAGTTTATTTTTATGTTCTTTATTCCACCAAAACTGCATTGCAGTTTTCCAGTCTTTATATTTACATTATTTGCAACTCTTTCCATAAGTGCCAGTACAAATGTAACTGATGAAATCCAGAAGAGTCATACAAATGTTCCTGAAAGCAAGGTGCATTTCTGAGCATTTTTTTTCTGATGCACAATAATATATATGTATATATTAACAAAGCTTCATAATATAAAATATCTTCCATGGCAAGTAAAACTTCCCCACTTAAGCTTATTCAGATTTCAGTTACATAGACTTCTGCATTTCAAGTTAGTGCAAATAATGAAAGTAAGAGCCTGAGCAGAATGATGTAAATACAATGGAACAAGAGAAACAGCAAAATTTTACCAAGTCCCTGCATATGGTTATAACATTTAATCAGTATATCATTAGTATTCTTTATATACAATGCATTTAAATAATTGGCTTGTATGAACTATAGGCAACAAATTTACAAATTAAAATAAAATAATGTTTCACACAAATATGGAATGTCCGGCAAATATATGAAAATAAAATGCATCTAGTAACAAAACATTGTAAATCAAAAAGGTAAAAGACGTCTTCTCTGTCTTGGAAGATTTCAAGGCACTTTCTTGGCAAATCAGAATTCTCTCCTTAGTAGAAAGTCTGCAACAGAAAAGGACATGCCATCTTATAATTAATTTCAAAACACAGAGGCAGTCCGCTTACTACAATTCTGTTTATAAATCACAGTTTTCTGTGTCTTGCATAAATCTGAAGATTAACTCCAGAATGCCAGTGGGTCTTGCCTTCCTGTGAACACTAATGAGTTTTGCCGTGGCAAATCCTCAGCACTGACGCTGAGGCTTAATTAACACATAACATCACACATGCATCTTAGGAGGAAGTTTGCCACACATCCAGTCCCATGCATTTCTACATTCTGTGTTTCATCAAACACTTTACTTCCATGTGCAAGAATCTGAATTACGAGGCGGGGGGGGGGGGGGGGGTGGGGAATCCCAAGCAAACCAAAAACCCTAACAGTAACAAACAGACGCCCCCAGAGGAAGTGCGCGCCCCGCGCAGCAGCCCCGGGGCCAGCAGCAGCTGCGCGGCGCGGCGCGCCCGGACCCCGCGCGGGCCCCTCTCCGTGGTGCTGAAACCGCCCGCCGCGGCCAGCGCCACCGGCTCCCGCGGGGAGACCGGCGGCTCCCAGGGAAAACTTCGCGTCGAACAAGAAAACGCGTCTTTTTCTACCCGGGCACTTGCAGGAGAGGGAGGAAAATATTTGCATAATAGCACTTCAGTTCTTTTTCCTGAGGAAAACGCTGCCTATTTTGGTACACTCAGGAGAGATGCTTCAAAACAGCTGTCAGTTCTTCGAGTGGGAGCGCCTCGTTCTTCAAGGCAACCAAGATTCTCCAAGACTCTCTGGGACGTTAAAGCAAAGGCAAATTCCCTTACAGTAAACAGGCACTGTGACCCTGGTCCTCTCTAAGCTAGTGAGGGTGGTGAGGAAAACAGACCCTCTGTGCCAAAACATGGAGTAGAAGCAATCACAGAATCATGCTAGAAATACAGTGTTCTGGAGGGATGAACCGATGATGTGTAACTCCTGTGCTGCCCTGTCTGCTTGGAGGGAAGAGAAAGAACTCCTGCCACTTTTCGCCTTTCTCAGGAAAATGCTTCCATTCCAAGATACTGGATGTGAGTAAACGTAAAGACCTGAGCCTGCCTTATCTCTAGGGGAAAAGAGCCACTCTGTATGCTTGGTGGAGGAGCAGGGTAAGGGAGCCCACAGGCAGCTGGGAACCACTCAGATCATAGCTCTACTTTTTCCTATAATGTTTTTTCTCTTCTTAACAAAATAGAAAGCCTAGATACAACTTTAAGTGAATACAGTGAACATGAGCTGCTAACACTGCTTACCATTTAAAACCTCCCTTCCCCACATGTCATCTCTTTAAGTGTATTTTTGGCAGGCGAATTAGAACACCTGGTTTTGCAAATCTTAGAAACTTTTGAGCCTTTTGTATTTTAAAGACAGAAATAGGATGAGATCGATGCTTCTGTACTGTGGACATGGAGACAGATCTTTGACTCATCCTCTTGAAAGAAAACAAAAAAAAAGTATTGGACCACCCAGAAATCATTCTGGAAGCCCTGAGCCATGAACACAGAGGTGTAAAGAGATACAGATGAGAGAAAAACAGACTAAATATGTGAAAGTGCAGAAAAGGAGAGAGTGCTAGGATGTTTTAGGAAGCTGAGATTTGAAAGAGAACACTAACAAACAAACAAGAATTTAGGCACCTCAAAAAAAAAGAAAAGAAAAAAGAAAAAAATAAAAGAAAGGCATTCAGAAAAGGATTCCTGCCCTTAGTCATGAAAAAGGAGATCCTGGCAAAGTAATGAAATCCCTAGTCTCTCTGGTTTAGTGCCCCTGATATATTCAAAACCATCTGCAAGACCTGGAAGGCAAGAGGACAAACAGACTGAAAATAGTTAAGAAAAAAAAAAAAAAAAAAAAGATGAGAAAGAAATTATGCCATTTCTCCTCAGCATTGAAATATTGCTATATTCTTCAAAGCATTTTCTCACAGCCAGCAAAATGAATCCCACCTCCACTTGGAAGTGAAATCAGCTAACACTGACTCATATCCTACTCTTCCTTTCTTATTCTTGATTAGTATGAATTGAAGTCTTGATGCAGGAAGAAGTGACATACACATCTCTGCCAAACTCCAAGCTCGCAGTATTTGTCAGGAGGAGGTGGTGAAAGGAAATCATCTTTGAAGAAATGTAAATAAGTTAAATTCACTGATTTTATACATTTTTTGGTCAGTAATAACCAGTGCATTTTTTCAAATTACTGTTGGAAGTGTAATCATCTTCTTGGTATTCAAACAACTGGAGAAAACAGTGGAAGATGTTCCTTTCATCAGTGACAATGCTGTTCAATTAACACATTTAACATGCTATTCATAAACAAGAATGGACTGGTTCTTTTCAAAGTCTGCTACTTTAAGCCTTTAGCTTTGTCAGATCTTTATGTTCAGTTTATTTCTATCACCATGAAGTCATATTCACTTTAGATAAATTCTCAGGAGACAGTCTGGGAATGAAAAGTAATCCCAAAGTTGAAAAAAGTGAGGGGTTATCCATGAAGATTGTATTGGCAGACCTAAGACCAAGACATTCTGCTTCTTCCATGGATTAACAACAAAGTCCTTTTCTGAAAGACCTGAAATAAATGCATTGATGAAGCTGTCATGCATTTTTCTTTCACCAGCCAGACTCCTTGAAATTTTGAACAGTAAGAGGTCACCCAATGTGTAATTATGGAGCATGGTGCTACAAGTGACATGTAGGAAATTACAGTGGGGCCCATCACAGGTATTTGTGCTTCTATATATTTCCATGAGGAACCAGTCAGTCCTTACAGCAATGTCAGGGCTGCATGTTGATGAATTCTGTTAATACCACATTTCTGAATGCACACCTGATAACAAGGTACAAGTGTGAAGTAAATCACTAGACCATTCAACAAATAATATGGGTGAGAAAATGATACTTACATAGCAAACATCCTAGGACTGTGTACACAAAGGGCTCATTGCTAATCTCGTTAGCAACCTTGCACACCTTTTGTAATCTACAAAACAAAATTACCCACAGCAATAATGAATCTCCATTGCCAGATACCCTCAAAAATGCATAAAATGAAATGTAGAATTTGTACTAGAATTTCAGATGCTCTACACAGTGAAACCATTCTCTGACGGAAATTCATGAAATCGTGTCCAACATGCAAAATTAGATTGTACCTTATCCTAGCCAGGGCTTGAGAGGAAATGTGATTGATTGTAGCAATTAATTTTCTACCAAGTAGTTTTCTCCTAAGATGCAGAAGACCAGGTTCAACTCCCAACTTTACTTGAAGGAATTTAAGTCATTAACTGGGAGGCTATTCTAACCAGCAGATTATGAGATAGTTTGAGGTCAGGCTCTTTCAAACTTTTTTATTGTTCCACTGAAGTGTTAACATTGATGGAAATCCATATTTTCCATGTCTAAGTACATCTCCAAGTCATCAGACTAGAGATACTACTGTCTCACTTGCTATCTCCTCTCTCTGTTGTCCTTGGTTCAAATGACAACCTGGTTCAAGTGGCCCCTGAGCCACTGCCATCCTTTTTGATGGAATGACTGACTGTCTGGTAACAAAAAAATACTTAGGTGCAATTTTCTTTTCTTGCTTGATAAGTATTTTAATAAAACAATAGAAATTGTGCCAAACAGCAACAGACTGAATGCTAACCTGGGTTCAGTTCTTCGGGGAATGATTTAGTACAGAATATAACCATGTCAGCAGGAGAGGAAGTAACTCATCCTCAGACATCCTATGGTGACTAAGGTTTCCCTGAAAGAAAATATCAAAACCCTCTAAAGAGCTAGGAAAAAATCCTGGTTATGATCAGCCTTGATAGGTACTCTAAACCCTGAGTGCTGGATAAGGTGGAGACAGTTCTGAAGATTTAGCTCTCCTTTTTAGATCAACAGAACATTTAAGGTTGAATGAAACTCATTTTCTGCTTTGGGTTTGGGTGATGTAAAGGGGTAAAAAAACTGCTTTTGGTTTTAATTTTTATTTATTTATTTATTTTACATTTTGTTTGATAGTTGAACTTAAAAATAGTTCTTCACACAGTCCTAACCACAATCTTGGTTTTAACTTTAAGAAAAGCTATTTAATTAGAAGAGAAATACTATGACTATTTATCCATAGAAAAAATGAAGCACTCAGGCAATACAGGGGAGTCCAAATAATATTAATATACTCTGGACCCATGTATCAACATATGCAATATGCAACATGCACGGTATTTTTGTAATGCAGCATGTAATATATGTCTAGCCTACTCGTATGTCCACTTACAAAGCTGTATGGCTATTTTTTGAGGATCGGCCATGGGTTTCTACATTCCAGCTTCTGATAAGGGAAGATGGACACAAGGGCTGCTCCACCCCCTTTCAAAAGCCAGATCCTCTGAGGTGCTTAGCTTTGGTGAGAGACTATCTCAGCGGCTCACAAAAATTGCTTACCATCTTTCTAAGTGATGCAGACAAGAAGTGTCATTATTTTTTCATGTTAAATGCCAAAAAAATTCCAAAGCACCCTGGTCCACAGCCTGTGCTTACACATCACTAATGACATTCACCTTTTCTAATTAAATGCTATTGCTTGTTTTCCACTCACTTTATTTGAACTGTTCATTGCACTAAAGAATGCTGAAGTAACTTCCTTTTAAGTTATATCCATTTTGTTTGGGGTTTTTTATTTGATTTTCTTGTGTGTTTTATTCATTTAATAACAGCCTAGGACACTTACTTTCCATTCCCTCTGTGACAAAATTACATTCAGGCTGTATTAAAGCAAAACTTCTGTGGAACTCATTGGAATACTGTTTGATAAGAACTGCAACTATCAGTAACAGAAATGATGAATTGATTTTAAGTTCAATAGGCATATAATAGAAAATCATCATCACAAACTGAAATATACTAAAAAGCCAAGATAACCATACTATTGAGCGTTAAGAGAAGGCAGAGAATTGTTCATATTTTACCTTATTGCACAAGTTTATAAGTAGAGCTAGAGGGAGGAGGAAGGAGAATATGGCTTCACATCTGCCCTCTGCACAGGCATGCCTGACTGTTTTTTCACAGTGTAGTTTTCCTTCCATTTATGTTAGTCTCACTTTGAAGGAACTCCATTATATGCAGCTGACTGCAAGTTCATGAATAGAAAACCTTGTATATTAGAATACCTTGGGAACATTTTGTGGCATGGTGCTAAAGAGCAACAGTCACAAAAGGACCAGCACACCAAACACTTAGTATGAGAGGTGGGTTGTTTTTAAACAAGTAGTGCACCTACCATTATAAGGTACTTTAATTACTACTTACAGGCTGGCGTTGAGCAGTCCCTTGTGTTGTGATACAGTCGATGGAAGTGCTTGCTACACTCTGATGAAAATGTGACTGGTCCTGTTTGAAAGTAAGCAGGAGTTAACTACAAGCTTGCAGTGTTGCTGCTTTGCAGCCTCAATGAATGACATCAACACAAAGAATTAAGTTAATTATTATTTTTTTTGGCTAAAATTACATTTAGTCTTTTACTACACCTTAAACAATTATGATGCAACACAAGTATACCAGTGCTACTGAAATAACACAAAAAAATGCTATTGCTACACTATTATGCTCATGATCTGAATAACAGAAAAATGGCCCTTGGAAACGATGGACTGGCTTAGCATTGAAACTCCAGTAATTCAAAATTAACAGTAAAATTTATTATATGGTGAAAAATAGAATGGTGTGACTACAACAGAATTTAGTTTGCTCAGTAGTCATCAGTAGTCTAATGTAGAAGGAATAATGTAGATGGAATGCAGATATTATTTCTAAGGATAAATAAAAGCAACTTTTAAGAAAAGAGGAGTTTCTAAGCCCTGGAAAGTTGATGTAGTTTCATGTACTAATGCTTCTAATTTGCACATACATGGTCTATGAAGTTCTTAATATTCAATGTGGGTGTTGAGGGGAAAAAAATGACAGCTGAAAAACAAGGAACCTGATCTCCTGTTAAAATAGTCCTAGAAAGAAAGGGCGCAGAGGGAAGCATGTGTTTCAGCACTTGGGTGAGGCAAATCCCTGTGTTCCCAGGGTGTAGTGTGCCACCTTTGCTCTTCCAGCCTGTGCTCCCTTCTCTGGACATACAGTGTCATCTGCCTGTGTTAATTTTTGATAAGAACATATAGCTACTGGTCTCCAAAACATGGCCTAAATGTAAGAAGTTGCTAAAGAGCCCTTCCATAATTGCTGATGGCCATGAAAGGTATTACTGATGGCATCCAAATTGAAAAGGAGAGTAAAAATGTAATATTTTTAACATGGCAACATGTAACCTGCTTAGCAATACTACCACTGCCAGCTGGGGATGAGATTCCTGAGATTTGGGCAGCAAACACTGACATATATTGACACTAACAGAACAAGCCTAAATTTAACTTGCATCTTCTAAATTCAGCACAGAGGAACCCTGAATAAGAACAGCTTTTCCCAAGCAATGCTACAAAAGTATCCCTATGAAGCATGCTGTATTGACTAACTTTCTGGTCAGAGGAAGAGAGCAAGCATTTCTGGGTAAAAATTATTTATTTTACAATCTGAAAGGTGGTTTATCAGCCTGGTAAAACATACCAAGCCAATTCTCTCTGGATAGCAGAGCCAAACTACCACAAGCTTGAGAGAAACTTCCTCTCTATGACAGTGAACACACTTGAACACTAGACATCTTTTACAGTAGTATGTGGATTTCATGAGATTTTTCAGCCACAGATAAGCTTTTCAATAAACTGACAAAGCAGCCTCTGCAACTTTGAAGTGGAAGGTTGTTGCTGGTTTTTATCTGAGTGAGTAATTAGGCTCGAGAGAAAATATGTGATTTGAAATTACCCAGGATATATGGAGATACCATCAGCTTTTGTCACTAAATTCCATGTCCCTTCAGATAATATATGGTTTTCTAGCTCTTTTCCCTGCCATCAAAAATAGGCTGTTAATTTTATTTGCGCCTTACAGAGCACTCTGTGTCAGCTGGCTTTTCAAACTGAATTAACAGATAGCTTTATGACTCACAAGATTATTTATGATTTTTCCTATAGTCGAGGACTGTTACATATGGTTCTTATTTGGCTTTAAAATGTGTCTACTATTCTTGGCATACTAGATGTGTACAATAATTTTCTTAACCCTGAAACTGTAAAGATAATGGACTGTAAAGATAATGTTGATTTCCCCTTCTCTCCTCTTTCTCACAACTTCATTAGTTTAGGATGTTCTAACTCTTGAACTAGCAAGGACTATAACTCAACAGTTTACTTAACTAAGGTTGTTTAAAAGAGGATTATGATTTGAACAGAATAAAGAAAAACAAAGTTAGGCTATAGTTTAAGAAAATGCCTACAGATTACAGGATCTAATAAAGCTGTGGAAAAAGAAACAAACAACAGGCAACACCCCCATCACTGAAGATCTTAAGAGTATGATTAAAAACAAATAAATATAGGCAGAAATTCTGAGACAACAAAGAAATAACCTTTTACAATTTTGGAATGAGCCTGCTTTCCTTACTCATTCCAGCTAACGTTAGTCAAATAATTTTGACGATTTTGATCACAACTACTCATGCAGAAAAGGACTATTAATTTAGTGGATCCATAATAATAATTAACTGATAATTATTGGTTTTGTATATATAAAAACTGTAAAAATAAAAATTAATTAAAATAATAATAATAAATAAAGGAATGGCTCCATAAACAGCCCTTCAAGTATTTTTTGCTCTTTTTCTATTCTGTGATTTAGTATTCTCAAAATACTGAAAGATATGTGCAGTCCAATTACATGTTTTAAAATCAGTGAATGTGAAAATAAATATGGCAAGCAACAACAGAGTGATAAAAATGAAACAAGTTTTAAATAATGTTTTAATGTACCATGTTTTGAAATTTATTTTAGGCTAGATTATTCAAAGAGAGACTCAAACCTCACTGTAATTACTTCTTTAAAAATTTCTAGTCCTAATATGTAAATTTAACTTCACAAATGTTAAATTTGGTGCAGAACCTCATAAAAGCTAATGGTGTGACACTTGTGGCTACTTAGAATACGCGTATGTAGGAAAACTAAGAGCAAGCAGCTGCCTTACCTGTAAAATGTTTTATGAACTTGTCTTTTAGACTGGAATCTCTTGGAAAAATTTCTGAGGAAAGAAGGAAAAAAAAAATCTATGTAGTATAGGAATTACCATAAAATTTCTGCAAGCATATTATTCCAAGATGTCTGCTGTAAAGAGCCCAAATAGCTTCCCAAATTAACTGTTAAATTAATATTCATAGTTGTGTGTGTGTATGTGTGTGTGTGTGTAAACAACATTGTGCAATGTTTCAAGGAATTCACAAATGAGTACCAAATGGTCATCCTACAACACACACTATCAGATTTTCTGACAATCATTTCTGCACAGCTTACATCTGAGTTGGGCTATAATTTCAGAAAGACTGCAAAAAATATTAATTATCATGTTATGATAAGTATTTAAGTACCTGAATAAATTATTTAAATACCTAGATAAATACAAACCAAACACCATATTTTGGGGTTTGAAATAACAAATACCTGTAAAGAAAATTCCCCTACAGATCACCTAAGATAGATATGGGCCATACATATTTTCATTGCACTATTACTCAAAAAATAGTACTTCTGTAAAAACGGATATGAATTTAAAGATTTTACCTTTCCATATATGGTATTTTTTCCAAAAAGTATATAAGAAAATAGAAGTCTCCAAACAGCCAAAGGAATCAGGCAGAAGAGAAATCAGAGCCAACACAAAACCTATACTCGCTATTTTTTTCTGCAATGGGATGCTCCCTCTGGCTTACAGCAAAAAAATTAGATGCAAGCAAATGCTCTCAGAACTAGTACATTTCCCCTCAGTCTCATAAATCTTCCACTGAAAAACTGTATTAAAAATTTCTTAGGTAACCAGTTATTACTGCAGACAGCAATCATATATAACAACTGCATGTTATGTTAAATTCAAAAGAAGTATCTTTCTTAGAACTAATACAAGGAACATTTTTAACTCACAGCATTAGGACCTGCAGTTAAACATATTTATTTACTACAAATATTTCTTTACTGCTAATGTAATTTTAAATCTTCCTATTCTCCAATTTATTTTTTTTTTTAATTCCCCATCTGAATTAACACTTAGCTGAGAAAAGAGCAAGTTCCCTTTGATATCACAGGAAGATGCTGGTTATCTACCAAAATAAATCCTTACCACTGGCTTTAGGCAGTTTCTCACAGGTCACATCAGTGTTTTTCAAGGCTTGGATGGAAGCTAGAATGCCCAAGCCTTATTGCAACTCAGCCAGGTTAGGGGACCCAATTTACTTAAGATCCCTCAAAAATCTCAGTTTTAACTAACTTGTTTTCTTATTGCAAAAGAAATACCACTGCTTCTCCATTAAACTTAAGAATTTGACTGATGTGAAATGTCAGGTGGTTTGAAATTACATGGAATGAAGCAAATGAAAAGCCAAAATAGTGAAACAATCTGTGTGAGTTTTGAATGAGATGGCTGAAGTGGACCAGTACTGACAAGTAACCAAAGGTTGGGCTAGGAACAGACCGTTCCTGCTCTAACAGAGAACATTTAGACCCAGGTCCTTTCAAAGTCTATAGAATTTACTATGGGAGCAGTAGCTGTCTTTTGCCCCATAAAATTCTTTAGGAAAAGTTCATAATACAGCATACAGCCAAACCCCCATCCCTAAATGCACAGAAGGTAAAACAGGGTAATGGATTTGATGCTCGGGCAAGGAGCTAGGCATTGCAAGCATAAAATTGTACTGTAGCTGTACTGGTAAGCCTGAGAAGGAATGCTGCAGGGTGGGCTTCCCGTAAGTAATCTGCATTGGCCCCAGGTTCACACCAGCCCAGCTACACCTGTCCCAACAGGGGAAACTAGGTCAGCCATGTGTTGGAAAGCGGCTGAACGATATTGACCGTGTGTCTGCTCCTCCCCTGACCCGCTGCCATTCTTCAAGTGTTCATTCTCTTCATAGTGCATTTGCTTGGTAAAACACCAGTGAGCCCCTGGCCCTCCACAAAGACAGTCTAAGCTCATTTCTATACAAATCACCGGCAGCGCAGGTTACCGGAACACTTCTATCCACTGGCTATAATGGCAGGGGCAACTCCGCCTGAACTATGAATAGCCCAGCGCAAGCACAGTAATTCCCTTCTGCCTTCCAGCAGCATAGCCAAGCCCCACTACCTGTACACAGCTGTGAGGCTCAGGTCTCAAAGGACTTAGGTTTTCAATTAAAATATTTATCATCTTTTTTGTACAGAATACGTATCACTGACTTCCAGACAGATCACACTGCAGACAGAAGCAGAATCTCAAGCCCATACAGCATGTGTTCATAAAGCAGTGAGAAATCATCACAACAAAACCTCTGTGTTAGCTTTTCCTGGCTTTCAACACACTTTTAGTCATATTTCATGTGGTAGTTATCACCTATTAAGACAGACAGCTTAATGTCCATTCTCACATTGTATGCTCACATCCTCACAGTGAAAGTTAAGGTCCTTTGACATATTAATTTCACAAAGGAGAAGCAGAAACATGAATATGTAAGATAGATTAGCAAAGTATTACTGAAATTAAAATACTGGGCAAAACCACAAAAGAAACAGGAAAATGAAAAAATAAATTGTTTTAAGTATGAAACTCTCATGAACAGGAAATATTGAGGGGAGAGAGTTTATTCAATCCATTCTTGCCTCAATACCATGTTACATAAATCAGTAAAATACAGCCAGCATATATCCCATGGGATATAGTAAATGATTGTTTTTAATCAGCTGGGAGAATATTCAGATTGTGGCATTCTGGCACCTAGGCTTACAAAATCTGCACTCCTCATCACAGAGAGTACATCTGAGTTAAAGGCATTTGTGCCATTGACCTGGGTTTGTCCTGGGTAATCTCAGTTTGTAATCATACATAATCTTAGTTCAAGGATTTCTTTCTTATTTACATTAGGACCCCTATGCGTGTCCTTAGATAATTACTCATCTGGGGCAAAATACTGCCCATCCTACACCCCTTCCACAGACAGCAGTGCACATAGACAAGTATTATATGGTGCTAGGACAGTTCTTCTGTCTAAAATACTAAGAATATTTATGGCAAAATCTAGGGACAAGACCAAATTAGAGGGTTTTCAAGCTCTGCTTCACAGACAGAATGGTTAAATTTATACTGCAAATATGGTTCTAAACCATCCATACTGTTAATTTTCTCAAGTTGTAACACTTCACAGAAGTTCTCATGGCTTCAGGTAAAAGGTGACTGGATCTGCCTGAGTTTTATCCCCTGCTGGGATAAATGGGATGATGGGGAGAGCTACCAAGGTCTGAGCTAAGCAGCAGTGTGCAACAGCTGCTCCAGCTCTTACATTTTTGTTGCAAACTTTTCAAAGTTGATTTAAACTGCTGTTGTTAAGCTAATTCCCTAGAACATTATTCTTCACACTTTTAGTTGCTATTCAGCACCCAGTAGCTGACACAAATGTTTAATTTTTCACTAATTTGGACATGATTACAGAGATGTAGAATACTTAATCAGCCATAGCCCTGGGCTCACGTATGTGCTCAACCTGCAATATAAGACATAGCTGCTGCACCTCGGGTGAGGCTTTTCAACTTTCTGTGCCTTCAGCTTCTCTGTTTTTCATCTGTTCAGATTGCAAAGCTGTGACAGCTGATGCTGATTTTCACCCTGTGTTTGCGCTGTCTCCAGCACCATGTCATCATAATTGTGCCTGGAAAATTCATGCCCTGCTGGAGTATAAATAAGAGCTGCGCTGGCAGCACTGAAATAAGCCAAATCCACGCAAGAGTTTGTTGGCTTGGGGCATGAAAACTCCACATCCTCAGGCGATAGATATCACCTTGGCAGAAAAAAATCACAATCTCAGTTTTTTGTGCACCCAACAGGCAGCCTTTGATTATTTTAAGCTTCTTCAGAGAAGCAGTGTAAATCAGCCAGCAAAAACTACTCCTGCTCTTGGCCTAGTCTGGGTCTACAGCAGGAGGATCTACAACATCTCACTGCAGGCTGTATTGTAGGCAAGCACAGAAAATGTGAAGTAGCAGAGCTCAGACCCCGCATTGTTCATCAAGACTCTCTTCTTGTAAGAATATTCATGCATCTAAAAAAAAAAAAAAAAAAGCAATTCAACAAAATCCAAAGCAATTCTTCCTCAATGGCTGAATAAAAAAATCAGCTCGGCAAAACACTTGTGGAAAACTTCTCCACAGGAGGTAAATGCTTCAGGAAAACATAAGTATATCCAAAAGAACATAAAAACAGCGATTACATCAGTTATCATTACACCTTTTTTTCTGCCACCTAAGCAATATTTGTCAGATTTACATGCAGATGCAGATGCTAAAGTGCTCTCCACAACACACAACTGCAGTATTTAAAAGCTTAGCATTTTTAGCCAGGTTTAATAATTATCCATTTTCCAGAATATCCATTGTGAATTCAGAATATCCCCTGTTGTGTTGTACAACATTCCTTGAAATGACATGTCACATGTTGGAATAACAGGCCTTTCTTGGTTTTATGTTGCTCTGCAATTCAAGAAGTTATTTAATACAGTTAGGCAGTTCAAATTACTATAATCTCACATAAATTTGTTTATAATACAATGCTTAGTAAAAGACATTCAATAGTAATGATAATATATCTTATATCTTACAATGGTTATATGATCTGATTTGCGTTTTATTTACTCTGGTAAAGTCATTTTAATGTAATTGTTCTTCAGAAAAGAGAAATGCTTTAGAATAACTCTTTCTTTGCTTTTTATTCTTCTTTCCTAGTTGTATTTCCACTTTAAATCCTTTTCAAGCCAAATTAATTTTAGTACAAAGCAATACATTTCAGCAGGTCTCGTATTACCAAGCTTACAATAATTTTTTCCTAGTCTAATACAGATTTATCTAAATTTTGCAAAACCATCATACAATCTTATTAAAATCTTAATTTCCACGTATTTTGTTTGAAGTTATTTTATAACTATGGCATTTAGAAAATAAATGTTTTGTTGTGTATCTTCTTCTTCCTCTCTGTAAAATTGTAGAAGAAAGCTGTCAGCAGTAAGATGCAGCTGACTCTTCTATTATAAATTCAGACGCAGGATTCTAAAAGTGTTGTTTTGGCATGAAAATAGCATGTGAAATTTTAATATTTTTTTTTTAAAAGACCATTTCATGTCATAAATACAGAATGCATTAATAAAGTTTTAAATAGAAGTGACACTTTGAAGGACAGGACTCTCTGAAGCTTCAGCTTAAACAAAGCCTATGTTTGTTCATAGCATAACAAGATATCTTGCAGTGGATGAAATACGATGCTTCTACAAATACTGGAACGCTGTCAGCAAAACTGTCTCTCAAGTACTTGTATAGACAAGTCCCGTTTATTCGGATGGAGCTTTTCTTTGTTAGAAACTCTCCACAGTGCCCAAAGATGGCAACTCTTGTCTGCTGTGACAGTACCACAAGATGAAACACTACTAGTAGTAGTAGGTTTGCATACATTCAGCAATGTCATGATGGACTTGGTTTACGTGAAAATAAAATGTATGGTGATAGAAGTGATGGTAAAATCTTTCAGATTCATAAAGAAGTTGATAAAGTGTAAGAAGAATTTAATCAACAGAGATGAAACTAGACTGGAACATAAGGAAAATATCCAAGTAAAGCGATATAGTAGAAAAATGAGTGAATGAAATGAAATTGTGATGCCAGCATGAAAGTGTCTCATCATGATTGTCTTAAAAATACATGAAATCTTTTTAAAAGGCAGTGCTTAAAAAAAAAAAAAGATATTCAGAAACCTTAATGACCCAAACCATCCTTCCTCTGTATGACTCAATTTACGTATGTAATAATTCCTACAAATGTTAGGAAGAGATGTACTGCCTCAGTTAAAAAACCAAACACACACACACACAAAAAAAAAACCCCAAGCAAACAAAAAGCACAACAAGGAAGTTCTGCTCAAAATCAACTAAAATAGGAAACAGTGCAAAGATAAGGCATCCTAGTGGAGAAAAAAAATGTTAACATTCATTTTGATAAGAGTACAGTGTTGTGTTAAGTAAAAGTGTTTGACTACAGTGTCATACAAGGGAACCACATGGTAAAATACCCTGTGAATAAACAGAGCATGAAGCATGCACCTAGAGATCTGATCCATGTATTCCTGCTACAAGTAGACAGAAATGTGCGGTCACCACTGTAGGCAGCTGTCACAGGGAGTCAGTCCCCTTCCTTGAGGGCATTTGCCATCCCACGGTTTCACAGTGCTTGGGAGAATGGCTCCTAACACAGCCCTCAGCAGCAGCTGATGGTAAGCAGAGTTGAATCCATTAACATATACTTCTTTCTTCAGTACCCTGACTAATTAAAAGGTCTTAATTTCCTACTTTCATTATTATACTTTGGCTGCGACCAGACTGCACAAAACTCTTACTTCTGTGCCCTTGGCTGGACAAATTTCTTACCTGCAAAACTGAGACTTTCCAGCAGCTTTGGCTAGGTTGGAAATGCTGGTTTTTTAATGCTGCTATTCCACTGCTACCAGAACAGTACTACTTTTTATTCTGCAAACAAGAGCCATGTTAATATAGATTGAAATGTTTCTCTGGATCCTCATATGGTGTCCAATACAGCAGAGGAGAGTATACAGTTCTTTGTTGAAAATATGCGACATCTGTATTCCCTACTCGGGGACCACCAATTGATTCTGGGGGCCGTCCAAGACTGCTCAAAATCCTTAGGACAAATTTGTGGTTGTGTTACAACTCAGTCCACAGATTGATATATTTAATGCATTTTCTATTGCAGTTTCCCATAGGGAGGCAAGAAAAAACATTGCTCTTTGCAACAGAGAGCAACTCCTTCCATGATTAACAATCGTAAATCATTAAACTTTTTCTATTATTTGTATTAGAAATAACTGCCATATGAGAAAATATCTTCTTAAATGATGTATTTTACTTCTCTTAGCCTCCTCATCTGCAGTTTCTACCACATAAAACTGTATTTCTCATTTTGTTTTGTTATATTTCTTCCAGTTTTCCACAATGAAAAGCTTTATAATAATTTCTAATTGTCTTAGTAATTTCTTTGCTTATACACACACACACACCACTTTTCCCCAATAGATCTGGAATTCATTCCTTTAGGCAAAGGAAAATATCTGCTTCTGTGTGCAGTATTCCAAGACATCACTGTCTTACTACTCCTATTAAGTAACACACACACAGTTCCCACTTGCTGAATTCTTTTGAGACTTTGATGTGTATATACTAAGTTCCATGGGGCACAGATGGAAAATGAGTCAATGTTCCAGACAGATGCATTTCTTTCTGTTTGAAATTCAAAACTTACCAGATTCTTCCAAGTGCTGTGTAATAAAGATTACAATAAATTAGCAATTTTTTTTACATTTTCTATCACTGTCTGCTCTAGCAGGTGAAAAATTATCTGGTATCTTACTATTTTCTGACCAAAAAACACCAAAACAAATAAACTTCCAAATCAACACTGCTTGGATACACAGAGATGAGAGCATCTGCTCAAGAGAAAATCCTGAATTAATCTACAACTGCATACCACTGCCATCTACTGAATGTAGAATATGCTGAATGTACTCATGCATACCATTCTGCTCTGAGAGAAGTTTACTAGGCTTCCCATCTACTCTGTCAAACGGGAGCCCTTTCAGTTCTCACAGTATGAAGTGTACTCTAGAGCTTAAGGGTTACAGATAGAGTACAATTAAGAATTTATAATGAATGACTCAGTCAATTCATCTTCTGCTTCTCAGAGTAGACATAAACAGTATTCTAATCTCTTTGGATTTATTTCCTGTCCATAAAATCCTTGTTTGGTATTTCAACTTTTTTATAAAGAATATCTGGAATGCACATTGTGATACATGATTGTACCTCATTGGTCAAGTCCTAAAATGCTAGTTCTGCTCCCATGTCAAATAAATGCTTCCATGATTATTTACTTGTCAAGGTTTGAAACAGTGCTTCTAAGGATACTTAAACTAGTGACTGAACATTTACTTTCCCTGGTATTCATTCCAGTAATAGTTTTCTGATGTGAGCATGGCAAATAATAGTCCTTTTAAATACTGAGTAATTGATACATCCCCAAATTCTCCCAACTTTCATTATGAACACAGTATCTGGAGTTACTTCATTCAGTAACATTCACCAGGAACTTGACCAGCAAAGTGGGCTGTGACATCGGTCAGTTCAGAAATAAAATAGCATGACCCCAAAGAGAAAGCCTAATAGGGTCTGCCCGCATTATGGATTATAAAGTTTACCATGTCAGTCACCAATGGCAAGAGCATTTAAAAAATGAGTGTAATTCTTAAATGTGCTAAAGATGGGCTTAAAAGGAAGCACCGGCTTATAAAATCTCATTCTGGAATTTAGTCAAAATTTCTATTTTTTTCCTGTCTTCCCTCTGCCAGTCTATCACATGTAGCGCCAACCATTCATTCTTACCCCAGAATCTCTGCTCACCTGTGTCAAAACTCTCTTACTCACCCTTGTAAGCTCTATCTACATCAGTTGCTCCCTTAAACCCAGGGGGGATTAATACTCACAGGGCATTCACAGGAGAGTAACTGCCATCTATTTGGTTCTACCAAAATGTAGTATTGCAAACGCTGAACATTTAAAAAAATGCACAAAGTATTGTATGAAGGGATTCCTAAAACTGTCAATAAAATCAGATATGGTCACCTTCTACAAACTGTAATAAAGTCAGAGAAAGAACACATTAAAAAACATATAAAGAGCAAAGGCAAACTGCTTTCCTAATTCAGCATGTCTTGTTTCTGTCTGTAGAAGTATATGTTTATATATCTTCATAACATTTGTTTGATGGATTGACATCTGTGCACTATAGTTTGGAGAAGATTTGAAGTATTTCAAATTTCTCATTCATCACCCTTTCTTTGGAATGGAATTATTATTTTCTAAAAAATCTTGAAACAGAAGTGCTGCCTTTTTATAGTGACCAAGGTCAAATTCCACTCTCGCTGATGGCCACATAGTCCCCTTCACACATCAATACTCCATTAATGTAATTGCAAGGGAATTATGGAAGGGGTTTTGGATCCAAATATTTTTCAGCTGTACTGTTATTACAGAGCACTTCAGGTGGGTACCAAGAAAACAGATGACTGACTTTAGACACTTGACTTCAGTTGGATGTACACCCTTTATTTGAGCAATGGGGCAGTAAGCTTTAGCAACACTCTGTTATAAATAGTATGGAAGATTCTGTACATACTATAATATAATACAAACGGTAATATTAAAGAGCAAGGCTAATGTGTCTTGGACGTTTCTTCAAGAGGAAAGGGGTATTTATTTATATCTGCTAAATGATAAACAGGCAAGACAAGTCTTATATTAGCTAGGCACACTGCAGTTCCTTGAAAAGGTTATGAACAAGATTCCAGGACATGGTGCCTGAAATAGTAGATGGCTGGATTTAATAAATACAATGGGTTCCAGTCATATGATTCTAAGTGTGAAACACTAGCTTCAGTTCCATCATCTCCATTATGTTCTATGTGCTGTTATCCCTATTGGATCATGGCCTATGAGGACCTAAGAGGGAGAAATTTCTCCTGGAATCCCTACTACTCCTGCCCCTATGAAGTCCTTTTCATCAAGTGCTAAGTCTTACCTAAAGACTACGCAGTCTTGTAAATGTATGATAATAAGCCATGCAAAACACACTCTTTCACCCTGAGAAGAAATACATTTGTTTGCTATAGTGTTTTATTGCTAACTCCCTCATTCTTTGTCTACTGGAAATTAAATGGAGTTAGTTTCTGAATTAATTTTATTTTTCTTTTTACTACATTACAAAGGAGTACATGGGATTAGAAATTAAATGTCTCAAACTCCTTGCCATATTTCTAGCACAGGCTAAATCCATAAGTAACATCCTACTGATTCAGCTTGGTTTTATAAAAGAATGTCCATTATCTAGCTCCTTTTTTGGATGTTTCAGATCATAAAACACTGCTCTTTTCATGAGAACTAATTAAACTTTGGTGTACCTCATGAGACAGACAAATTTTAAAACAGTTCACTTTTTTCAAGTTTCCCTTTCCAAAACACCAGAACCACAACTGTGATGCTGCCTCAGAAGGCATTATGTGCTCATTTGTATTCTAAATTTTCTTCACTGCTGCAGTTTCCTCCCCATTCATCTGGGTTAGAAAATGAATGAAAGTGAAGTTTGTCCTCTTTTTTCAAGAAAGCGAGACCTTTAGTCCCATAATCCTTTTATCTCTCTACTGGAGAAAGTAGAGTGCCCAGGTCAAAGCTCCTATGCTATTAGTTAGTATCATGGCACTTTTGCGAACACGGTCCCTCCCAAACACAATCTGTGGGAGACCTGCCTCCTTTCATTCAAGTGAAGTGACAAAGTCCTCTGAGATGACCTTGTGCCTCTAGGGTTTTTTATGCTTCAGGTGTGATCAGTCTTTCAACAGAAACTTCCACAAAATCAAAACAAGCGCAAACAAAGCAAATAAGATAGTAATTTTGCTTGAGTTCACTCTTTTTCATTTTTATGCTGCTGCTTGGGAAGGATATGGAAGTTCTTTCCTTTATAACCCAGCTTTCTGACTTGAACTTAGAGGGCCATCTTTAAGACACCACAACTGCTCATGTTGTCTCAGTTGACCACTCCCTGTGATCCACATTCCCATATCATACAAAAGGGAAAGCACCTGTGACAGTACAAGGGAGGAGGCTGGAAAACACACCCAGAAGTGAGAGAACACCCAGAAGTGAAGAAACAGGCAGGAAGCATTTGGTGTTCATCTTGTATCACTTGGGTCACCCACGCAGGATACAAGGCTCAGGAGAAGAACACCTATTTATCATTCTTATGTCCACCCACACTTGGGTCAATTCTTCAGAAGCTATGGAGGAAAACCATTTTTAACTAAGTCCCTCCAGTAGTCTTAGCAGCAGAAAAGGTTGACTTGCAGTCTTGGGAAGGTGATAAAGACCTGTTCATATCCACGGGAAGGACCCAGCCAGCCACTGCCCCCCTTCGTCCCTGCCTATGCCCTACTCTTGCCCAGCCATTGCACTTTGCCTTCTCCCCTCCCTTGTGCTCCGCTTGGCCCCCTCCCCTTGACTGGTCTCCACGGAGCTGCGAGTGGGAACAGTGACAGGAATAGTTAGTAGCAATCATTGCTATGAAGACAACTAACAGCATGAACCTTAATTCCAGGGAGACCTTCCTACCTCAGCAGAGTAACGACTATTTACAGACTGAAAGGGGTTGCCAGGCTCCAGTTCAACACCCTCTTATGGGCAACAGATTATCCCTAGAGTTGGCTCCTCCAAGCCTGGGCACTGAACTGTGGGAAACACATAACCTGAGCTTGGAGGGAGCTAAAGGGAAGAGAACCTGAGCTACAGAAAAAGCATTTAATTACATATGAAATGTCAGGGTAGATGGACAGGGTATGGAGAGGATAGTCTTGCCTGCTGTGAACTATTCAGGTTTTTAATCACTGGCGATAGTACATTCCTTCTGTCCCCCTCAAACTTTTTTTTTTCTTTGCTTAACTCACCATTTGTGAAGGGAAAGTAATTGTTTGGTAAGTGCTCAGACACTGCACGTTCATTACTCAGAAAAAGAAAACACAACTTGTTGCCATTTAAAACTGCAGTAATGATTACCATCATCTTCATGATAAGGACCGTTGGAGATGCTGACCTCAGCTGGCCAGGGGACAGAGATGCTTGCCACCCTCTGATGCCCCCTGCAATATGAATGCAGAAAGCAGCACTTAAAAACTGCCCTATCTAAATCAGAACATTTCCCACAATATCTTCTGGTACATTGAGAAATATGATACTAAGTAATTTCTCTATGCTTCATTCATTTATAATGTCATCAGTTACATGCTGTACCAACAGTCATTCATCATCCAGCCAGAGTTTGTACAAATACAGGTCGGTCTCCAAATTGGCTGTAGATCTTTCCGAACATTTTTTCTTTCTGCCACCTGTCTACCAATATTTCACCCTGTCAGCAGAACTATGTGATGGCTTTTAGACCGGTAATGAAAATGTACTTTCAATTGCACATGTGAAGCCTTCTCCCAAAATCTTTCCCTTCTTCCTATGTAAGATTGTCAGTCAGCTCCAGGTAATTTAACTAAACAATCCTTTCAAGTTTCCAGTTGCCACTGTCTGCCTTCTGATAGTCTCCTCACTCCTGCAAAGCCTTCATGAGTAAACATGGAGATTTTTATTTAATAATTTTAAGATGCTAAAGGAAACATGTAATAGTATAATAACAGAGAAAAATGTTTTATTTCCGTTTGTTCATAAAGGTAACAAACATTTAATATATTTCCTAATTTTTTTCACAACACAGTCATAAAGCTTTCAGAACCAGTTTCTCAAGGGGGTATTTATAAGCTAATGTCTTTGATTTGGGGCATTGGTCTAATTCTGAGACTGTCAGAGCTGTAATCTGAGACTGCATTAGAAGGAGAATACACCTATGTCTTGATGTATCGCTGAAATTGGCTACTTTCAGAAACCAATGTCTGGACCTGGAGATCCAATTTCCATTATTAAGAGTCACAGAAGCCATTGTCTGAATTTCAAATTTTGAAATAAAAAACAACAGCAACTAAGGAAATGCATTCTGTTTAGAGCCTTAGCTTATGTCTACAGTAATAAAACACAAAGCAGTTGTGTACTAGCAGCTCTCTGGACTCCCAACTGGTACAAAAAATCACTCTAGAAGCCGTTGTACTCTCAAAAATAACACAGTTTTGAGGGCTGTAAGACATGGGAAGGAGAGTATGCCCTGGTTCTGTTCTCCTTGATTTCAACAGAAGCAAAAACAGGTCCTCAATCTGTGAGTAATTCACATGATCTACTTAGCTAAACAATTAAGTCACAGCTCTGACATCTGATATTTATTTTAAGTTGTTTGAGCCAGATTCTCTTCTCTCAGCCAACCTTTTTTTCTGTTCTGGTGGCACAAAGGCTGTAACAACCATGGATTTTCTCAGCTGGAAAGTCTCCCAGCATGAATGTCTTTACCTGTCTGGCAAAGCCAGCTTTTATGTTTATTCCTCCTCCTTTGCACCCTCTGAACCTTCTCCATTTCCTTAAGCGCACGAGTAAGAGGCCTGGCTACAGCTCTCATTACTATGCTTCAAATAATCTCAGCCTGCATACTTGCCTCTTCAAATTAGAAGTATCCAGTTAATTTTAAATAATCCAGAGGCTGTTGTAACTGAAGTGAAAATATAGTCTGCTATGATGCTCCTTCTGTGGTATTTCAGAAGACACAAAATTGAGGATCTGTCCAAGGCACGTTACCAATGAGACATCTCAAAAGCTTTGAACGCTTAAACTATAGGTCACTCCTATCTGTGCAGGCCATGCTCAAGAATTTAATCATATTGCTAGGTCATCCTTAAAGAAAAGACACTCAATCCAAGCAAGGCAACTTTTTAAACCCCCCTCTCCACCCCAGGAGAGCAGAGGCTGCAGTACAGGATACCCTGAAGACAAGTTCAACAAAAAACCCCCACTTGGATTAGTTTGTCGACCATTGCTGGAGGGAAGAACCTTGTGGTTAACAGCTGCTCCTTTTGCATTATTTTAGGTGATGTACCCAACAAAAAGATCTTTAAATAATACTAGTTTAATGGAGATGAAAAAATCAGGATATAGTTTATTGCTGCTCTTATTTTGAGTTTACTTCAGGCAACGTCCCATTCTGGAACTGAGCTGCAGGGAAATGTGAAACCTCACAGAGGGACTGCCCTGTAAATACGCTCTGGGAAGCAGTGGAACACCACTAAGCCACGATGATGACAGCACCAATTCCTCAGACTTGATCCACACTTCTGTGAATATGTTTATGTTGTTAAGGAGTCAGTCAAGGGTCTCACTCCAGTCTCAAGACGAGATGCACTCACATCCTAATTCCTTACGCCTGTGCTCTTATTTCACTACCTAAAATGTGGAGCTCTCCAGAAGACAAAGCTCAGGTATATGCCAATACACGGGGCAGGCCCAAGCTCTGACCCAGCCGTGTGAAGTGGCCTGAGTGTCACAAACTGGTATTTTCACATTACAGTGCAGACTCTGCCTTGGACAGCTGAAGAGGCATTGAGTTCAGAGGAAAGTGGAAGCAGAAAGCAAGCAGATCCACCACATAGAAAAAATGTAGGGAATTAAGTATGGAAAGTGTGTTTTGGCTAAGGAGAAATTAAAATTTTGCTTGTGCATTCAACTTCTCTTCTTATATCCCCTTTAGCTCTAGCAATACAGTTGTGCCACACTTCTGGGTAGCGTGAGTTTCAGGGAACACTTACAAGGTTCACTAAACACCTACCTACCATATTTCACTTCCAGACGTGCACTGGGATGTAAAGGCCCAGCAAAGTAGGCTCACAGCTTTGCATGCCAAGAGTTTTGGCCAAGGAAATGAGTCAACCTGGGAGGTAAACAACATCAAAGAGAGTAACATTCAGAATGCAGCAGCCCCTTCTGATTCAATGCTTTCTAATCAGCCACCTTCTAATAATTCATTAAGACTTCAACAAAGAGGTTGAAACATTGGCTTCTCCTAGGGCTTCAGCCAACTGTAATGAAATTATAACGGGGTATATTTACAAGGTTGAATATCTTGAACTCAGCTATAATGATGTTTATTAGTAATTCTTCAATAGCTGCTCCAAAAGCATACTTGTATTAGTTAATCCTTGCCTGTGGAGACCTTTATATTTGTTGAGCAAAAGAGCATTAAGAAGCACGGATTTCTTTTTTTTTTCCTCTCTGTAAATCCCTATTTCCACCAGAAAATGCTGTGGGATCAAGAAATAAGCCAAACATAGTGTATACAATTACTTTTCTGCTATTACTGTCGGTGATCACTCTAGAAAACAGAACTGGAATGGATACAGATCTATATTAACATATTCTGACAAGTTTTACAATTGAAAAAGAAATGTAGAAAGAATTTAGCAGCCATACTTTACATTGCGAGCTTCTTGAACAGCACCACACATACAGGTAAGCACTACGTGCATAAATCAAAACATCCTTTTTCTTCTTTTCAACTGTCAGAGATGTGAACGTGGAAAATACTGGAATACATCTATTTTGAAGAGTAAAAGAAAAAAATCTCAAAACAATTACAGACCCAATGTGTGAATTTATGCAGAAGAGCTCTCTTTTTCCCCCCACAGGAGATTCTAATAAACAGGTTGGGATACCCTCAAGTAATTCAAGTAGGAAAATGTATGACATTATGAAACCCCCATTATTTTGAATACTAAGCTGTGAATACGTACTTCACTCTTTCCAAGAGGAAAGATGTATTACAATATTGATTGTTCATTAAATTATAAAGTATGATTTTGAAAATAATGAGACATATAGGTAAGACCGGTCAAACTATTCAAGGCATTCATTTACTGAAGCTATCTTTTCCTATTCACAGGGGTTTTTTTCTGTAACAGATAAGAATTTCCATTCATTCATCTATCAGCTATTTAAAATCACTAAACTACCAAGGCAGACATTTCAGCTGAATCCAGAGACTCCAAATTATGCCCGGAAAGTTATTGGACAGATCTCGACTGAAGGCAGAACCACTCTTAGAATGAGATATAGAGACTACACATTGATAAACATGAAGAGGAAATTAACTTCTTGCAATTCTGAAGCACTCTACCCATGTCTTCTGTTTTAGCTATCATGGATGCTAATAAATGTAGATTCTAGGATATCTGCATAAATTAAACACAAGAACAGCTGCAATACATCAAAAGCAACACATGAACTAGTTGAATCATCTGAATGAAAGCTGATGACGTGCTTAACTGCATACAAGCCAAACTCAGCACTGACAAACACTGGCAAACTTTATCAGAGTGAAAGGAAATAAAACTGAGTTTGCCAGAGCTTAATTAGAGCCTGCTCTTTTCGAAATAGGAACAGTCTCCAGGTTGATTGCTGTGCAAATGGTAATTTTTAACTGTATTTTAGATTTCCTGTGCTTATTTTGGAAATGTTTCTATTTTTTTCCAAATCAGAACAGATTCAGAACTATCATATTAGATTAATAACCCACAGTTTCTCCCTTGTAAGCACTTTATTCTAAATTGTTACCTCAAAGGTGTTCCCAGTGAACGTATGCCATGTTTATACTCGAGCTAAGGTCATTTTACCTTATTATCACAGTTATATAAAGAGACATCTTATAAATGACAACTGGGATCAAAATATTTTATTTGAGGGTTACATATAAATGCATCAGGCATAATGAGCTATTTAGACATACTAATATTGGAGGTTTTATCTTTGGAGATCGTAAGCAGGTGTAAAATACATTCCAGAAGGCCAAAATATGCTGAGCAGAAAGAAAGAAAGAAAAGAAAAAAAGAAAAAAAAAAAAAAAAAAAAACAACCAAAAAGAAAAAAACCAGAGCAAGTTTAATGCTTCTCTGGTTTTGAATAATGTTCTCACTCTTATAACATTCTGGTACTGAGATGGAGAGTGTAACTGCAGAGAAAAGAAACTGTAACCCTCAATATTCAAGAGGTTTTCTATCTGATCTAAGATAGCACTTGTCTTGTAGGTATCATTTAATCTCCAGATCTCCTCCTTGTTTCACTCCTTGCTCTGACAGGAAAGGAGTAGTTATCCCAGAAAAATGTAAAGGAGAAGCAAGGCTTTTCTGGAGATGCTGCTCAGTTCTGGGTCTGTGGAATTCAGGATAAATGTGCAGTTTGTATCTGTTTTAAGGATTTTGAAAGCCCTGACTGCAGCTTACGTAAGGGACCCTCTACAGTTCCATGCAGCTAAATCACGTATGTACACACAGAGTGACTCCACCATGTAGGTGATGGAGAGTTCATGAGCAGTACATCTGGGTGTTAAATTTGCTGGACCTATGCAGGTCTTATTCACACAAATTATTTATTTTGTAGTAATCCCTCTTCTGAAAGTCTAAAATCGCCTGACATCTGGAAAAGCAGCTTGTTACTGAATAAAGGGAGCAAACCTGTGTATGTTAACTTTACATGTAAACTTGGGATCTAATCATATAATAATGGGAAGCCAAATTGTATGGGGTATCTTGCTATATCAGTACTGACCAACAAGTCCATTCACACTTTAGGCCCACAGCATCAAATGGAAGTGGTTAACCTGCTCTAGATTGTCTTCTGACCTGGAAGATTTCTCCAGAGAAATCCTCATATTGCTGTGTTTTGGCTGTAAGTCTTTGTCCACCATGGAATTCTGAAAATATTTTTCCTAAATTTTCTAAATTAAAATTTCAGTGACAAAAGCGAAGTTTCTCACATGTTAGGCATGCTATGCCATTATCAGACAAGGAAGAAATAATTACTCTATCACGATTACAGCAATAACATCACAGCTATGTCTTCAGTTATTTTAATCCAATGGGATTTAAGAGTATTGTTAATCTAGTGCATATATCCAGTACTGCCACATATACTGACAAGGACGCATTTCCTAACACTTCATTTCAAAGGTTCTTTCTACTGAAACACATCACAGCTTGATATCATGAACAGTAAAGATTAAGGAAAAAAAGGTGCTTGACACTTTTCTTGTAGAGGTTTATTTTGCTTTTTAACTTTCTTTTACAGGTTCAAGTAAAAAAGGAGAACATAATTTAAAAATCAAAGCCTTAAAATTTGATTTGTGCCATGTCACTCCTGAAGCTGTCTAAAATCTGCAAGGAACATGATAATAGTTGCTTTACGGATGCAACTTTAAATGTTTTTCTTCAAGCCAAACCCACAGATTTCAAATCACGTAGTAGCAGAATATACACTAAAATGCCATCTAACCAATTTACTTGAATTGACAGACACACTTACCAGAATTAAAAAAAAACCTTACAAAAAAAGTTTAAATATCCTTTAGTACGCAAAATTGTGCCTTTACCATAAGTGTTTTTGTTTGATTATATTACCATTTTAATTGTATGCTTAAAAAAAATAATTTAGGATTAAAAAGTAGCCACAATTTGTAACTCCAAACAGTATTTTCCATTGCCGTTAAAAGCTGTATTAAATAAACATAGTTTTATGCACTGTTTCAATAAAATCTGATTTTTTGACCAGCGGACATAATAAAACATAGGATAATATAAAAATGGCCACTATCCAATCAAATGCTTGGATTCTTCATGTGTCGAATCTTGTTTATACCCTAGAGATAAAGAATTGCACCCTCAGTATGGAATCAATAGTCAATCAATTCCCTCACTGGAGTAACTGTATTCCAATTGACCAACATTAAAATGTCCAAAACACACATTAATATCCTGCAGGGCTTCCACTAAAGTAGTAACCTCTAATTCACACGTGACAAAATGAAGCATTCATCCTTAAATTAAATAGAAAACCTAACCACCAACTGAGGCTAACACAGGGAAATCAGCTGCACTTTTTCTAGCCAAACACTTTCTACCATGTATCTTCTCCTGATTTTTAGTCATTTTGAAAGTTTAATTTTGACACATTTCCTTCACCAGAGTTAAGTTTTGGTTGTGGTCTCGCAGGCAGGGCATATATGCAATTGCTTAAGTATCAACAACAACAAAAAAAAGTCCCAAAGAACACTTGTTTTGCAACTACAAAAGTATCTCATCCCATGTAACTCTGCTCAGCTGTGCACACATTCAGAAACCATTATATTCTTTTCTAACAATCTGCTTTAATATTCTCCCTTATCATCAAACCCGAATGTAAGCAACAAATTACCAAAACTAATTATTTTTCAGTCCATCAGCTGAATGCTTTTATTGAAAGAAAAGATATTTACTATGGCTATTAAAGTGCACTTAATTGACATATTTTAAAACATGTCTTACAAAATAGTAACGTAAGATTTGCTCACTTTTAAGTATTTATTTTTTTTAGTTCAGTAAAAAAAAGATAGACACCACTGAAAATTTTAGTTCTCAAAACAGGTGTTATTAAGTCCTACAAACTACTGTCACATCACTTGGCAAGATCTTTAAGAATAAAACAGCCCCAATGTGGACAGTGGCACTATGTACACTTTAGACATGGAACCAGCCTCCCCTTTCCCTCTGTAGCCTTCTGGTGGCTATTTTCCCAGAAAGCACATCTTTATTGGGTGCCTCATTGATCAGGAGGTTTTGTCTATAGCTTTGCACTGTGACTACTACTATGCAATAATTTTTATGCTGTTTTAAGCACTTGGGAATATACATTCTGTATTTTTAAGCCACCTTTGTAACTTTCAAATCACATGTAGGTCTGAAACACTGCATCATTCTCCCTCAAATTGTCCTCAAAACCCACAAAACTCAAAATTATGAGTGTGTGCGCTACATGTAAGTATGTATGGATAGTTACACTTCTCAACTTTTTAAATCTTTCTCCTTGTATATATACATATTTAAAAATCAAAATCATCTCCAGACATGAAGCAGTGCATTTTCAAGGCTAAAGCCTACCTACCAAACAATAAATGTACTGCAAGGCCTTACACCCACGCATTAACATTCCCCCACCTCTCAGAGGCTTTCCTAGCAGATTACCATCCAAAATAAACTAGTAAAATACAGAGACCTGCCATTCTTTCTTGACTGAAAAATCAAATCATGTCTACAGTAAAAAAAAAAAACCAAAACAACAAAAACAAAAAAACCACCCCAAAATATACCAACTCTTCAGTTTGCTCACAGGCTCAGGGCCAAGCTAGCCTAATTCAAAATGCATGCTACAGTTCCCGAGTTACAGACAGTTATGCACTTGGACCTACTTTGAAGTGAAACTTCTGTTTTATTTGTTATTCACTGCCCTGTGTACTGGAGGAGTCCTGGTGTACTTCAGGCCCAATCCTGGCGTAAATCAGTGAAGACTCTGACACTCACTTTTCTGGGGCCAGGACTGTACACATGAATAATTGTGTCTCTTGCAGCGTTAAATGCAGTTTTTATGAAAGTATGAAACACAACTAAAACAAAACCCAAAAGACCCCCCTCATATTGAACAAATAAAAGGTCACTGACTTTTTGCACGTAATAGTTCAACAAAACAGCTTTTTCATACGCTCTCTTGCTCCTGGGACTGCGTACTGCCATTGGAAACGCCGGCTGCCCAGCACACTGCAGCTCCACAGGGCTTCTCCCTTCACATGCCAGGGCAGCATGCAATAGCAGGTCGACACTGTAAGGTACTGAGCACCCCCAGTTTGTCTGTGATTAATGGAAGTCAGAGCAGAGCCCCTTGAAGGGCCAGTGTCATCATTTCATTTGAAGCACTGCTCTGATGGACTGCACTGTAGTTTAAACCTCCATGTACGTAACAACTATGTTTCGTCTTTGCTCACTCGCACATCAGCTGTCAGGACCGGCCCATGGGTTTGACATTTTCCACTGTGATATGGAAGATTTCTGGTTATCCTAGATTTCAGATGCCTTCTGTTCAGTGGCCTAGCACTACCGCCTGGCAGTCATGTTTGCCAAGCACGCAATATTGGTATTACAAAGGCATATTGCACAATACACCTCAAAACCCAAGCAGTCAAGGAAATAAACGTAGCAGCAGGGTTAGAGATCAAAAAGGCACCACAATGACAGAGGAGCTGGACATAATGATAGATCCAAGCACTTGTGTAGAACTGAAGGAATATACGCTCTCTCTGAAGCATTTGGGACTTAATAACATTAGAAATTAAGACAGTCCACAAACTACAAGCAATGAGATCACAGACATCTTACAATTTGGGGAAATAGTACAACGGTAACACTGTCTGGAAGGAAATGCTGGTGATAAACAACAGCTAACCTGAATGAAAGGCAGTAAGGTCAAGGCTCATTCCATTAAAACCAATAGAAAAGGTGGAAAAAATAAAATATGCTTACAAATGTAAATACAGTTACAAATACACACTTGTCAATTAGATCTGTTGGTGTGTGTAACTATATATTTATTACAGAAAACAGTAAATAATGGGTCATTAAAAAGTGGCCAATATCAAATTGTTTGGGAGAATTTCTCAAGGAAAAATTGAGGATGGCTTTGAGATCAAATACTATCAATATATTTAATGAAAATTAATTCTTTCTCCTCACCTAAATGAAACACTATGTGACAGAAATCTATCCCTGCTTACTTGAATTTTTTGGGAAGAATTGACACCTGACCTTGGAACAAGCAGAAACAATGGTTATTTCCCCTGAACTCATTAGGAATGTGGTCATACTTCTGGATCATGGTGTGCTGAGATCCTCACAGCCCCTCTGATCCTGCCTCAGTAACCACTGGCCTGGGCAGCATCTCGTCCTATGACATCTTTACTGCTGCCAGCACCCAAGCCAGTTGCACAATATCTGACAATTCATTCAGTTTGTTAATTTATGAGAATATATTTTCTTTAAATTACTAACTCTTGAATAAGCAGAGTTATAATTTATTTTCCTATCATGTTCACTCAATAAAAATAAAGAAAAATAATTTCTTAATTGTTTGGAATATGGATTATATTAAGCTTCTGAAAGCAAAATATATTTGCCTGGTTCTGTTCCAGAAAAGCCTACCCTCCAACTTCACTGTAAAAATAATTTATTCAAAAACTTTGGACCTGGAATCAGGAATAATTACTATAAGCCAACAGACTTAATATTTTGATTTTTAAATGTAAACATTATTCTTCTTTTAAATAAATTTAATCCACTATTTTGCTAATTTCTGAGGTATTGCCTGCTTTGGTAAACATAAGATTTTGAAGAATGCAATTTGTATTAACTCTCATCTTCTTTTAAGCCTCCTGAATATCCAGCAATTCCTATTAATACAATATACTAAAAAAAATCTCCACATCCCCCACCCACCCCCAAACTATTTTATTAATAGGAATAATAATTGGACAAGACATAAGTATTATAAAGAACTCTGTATTATGCCATATCATACATTTTGATTTCCTAGATACAAGGTTTACATTCCTCAGTGGTCTCTTTTTTTATTCCAGATCTGTAATTACATTCACTGAAGTAGTTTAGTATTAGGCACAACAGGTCTTGCAGAATTATGGACTTTCAGCTGTAACTATCACTATACTTACAGATTTTTTAAGTGAG
Organism: Falco naumanni; assembly: GCF_017639655.2. Lineage (NCBI taxonomy): Eukaryota > Metazoa > Chordata > Aves > Falconiformes > Falconidae > Falco > Falco naumanni. The sequence continues at coordinate 72,993,363 of NC_054056.1, forward strand.
TAAAAAGAACAAAACTTTTCTTATGCCTTACCTAAGGTTACATGGTTTTTATTCAATTGTAAACTAAAATAAACCTCAAACATATCTTTCAAATCTAACTCATTACGAATAATGGTTAAATTAGCACCATGCCATGGGATAACTTAGTTTTCTTCTGCTGATGTGTAAGAAATTTTGGCATAAAACTGAACTCTTAAGTTTAACCTCAAAGTTTAAATAGTTTGAGGGCCAAACTCTCTTCTCTGATATGTTATTCTAAATCTGAAGTAGATATGCTCAGGAGGCTAATTTGAACATGCTAGTAAACTGAGAGCAATATTTATTTTCATTCCTTCATGCTTGAAAAATAACTAATCAAAATGTTTTAAAATGTCTTGCTGGTCTCCCAGCACAAAGAAAAATTTCAGCCCCCTACCCCTTGCAGGTTTAGATAGCTCATTTCTCCACTGTCATGGGGAATGTGTAAGGAAAGAACAGTTAATGCAGGCTTTTTTTATTTCCCAAGACTTCTTTAAATCTAATTACGTGGAAGCTATTTTGGTTCCACAGAAAGTGTTTGGATGAAGGTAACAAAGAAAACTTGAGGAGAATGACAAACTGTTCTAGCTTCCCCAACGTCGCATTCAAAAATAACCCGATGCTGAACCCTCTCTTTCTGAAAATACATATTTGTGTTCTTCATTTTTAAAAAAAACTGACCATTACATATCAGAAGCAGGGGATAGATGTGAAAAAGATTGCCCATTGAGGAGCTTTCAGCACTAAGCTTAAAAACTTTATGAGACACTTCCTAGTGGAAAAAAAAGCCCACACTGAAGCATAGAAGCTTCATGGAAATCAGGCAAGTAAAGGATGTTTTGACAGAAAATTTAATCCCGCTAGATATAATAATTCAAAGGAACAGCTTGTATTTTTAGTGACATCCTACCAGAAATCCTAGCAAAAGATGAAGATTGCTTTTTTGGTAAATTGGAATATATTATTTCTTCTGAATATACTCTTCAGAGTAACTGCTCAGTCTCATTAATCAGGTCACCAAGAAAAACAGGGATAGATCTCTCAGATAAGACTTTTGAACATGTAGGGATAAAAGAGATAAGAAGTTAAGACAGCTAAAGTGATGGTGAAATTGGTATCTTTATTGCATATGGGGGTGTCCTTCTGGGTCCTACAAGACAACATGATCCAAATCTTCATATGGCCAAAAAGCACACAATGCAGAATATGTCTCTGATTATTAAAGGGAAAAAAAGACCCAAAATGTCATTTCCAGGCAGGTCACAGCAGCTCACTGCCCCAACACGGTAGGGCAGATTTGAGTATCCATCCTATTTCAGGGCTATCATGCTCCTTTGCCCCACAACTAACACACATAACATAGAGCACAGCTGTTATTTCCATAAGATAGATGCCCAGGACCTGCCCTTGAACCACCTGCAAGCCACATCTAGATGGGGCATCACAGATCAACCACTCTTGCTTTTACATCTGATTTATGTATCTATAAATGAGTGGTACATGTAGGATGTCTGACAGTTAGTGTCTTGCCCTTCTTTTCCCAGCCTCACTGAAGACACTCTGTGATTCTGTGCTTTACCATTACGGCCTGAGCTAAATGAGCAGGTCCCCATAGCTGTAAGGAGGACACCCTAACCCTTCTCAAACCTGGCCCACCCCTAGTCATCTGCATCAGCCACTTGCCTTGCGCTGCTCCTAAAATTCAGCTGGTGGCACTCCAGGCCAGCTCTCCTCCCTATGCAAAGAGCTAATCAATCCCCAAATGAGATAAAATAAAATAAATGTGTGTGTGGAGGTGCTGCTCAGTAAATTGAATTAGCTCATTGTGGGGTGAGACTAAAGCTGGAACCAGTCCTGAGAATGAGGGAGAGGAGGGCAAACATATTTCAACCCTCCTGCTATTCAGCTCGTTGATAATATGAAGTAGCATCTTCATAAAAGAAAAAAAAAAAAAAAAACCACAGAAATTATGCTTCTTGCATGCTCTGTTGTGTATGTGGTACTGTTCAAGATCCTTTTTGTTTCAAACAATAGAAGCAATTGAGCCATTCAATTTTCTTTTAAATCAGACATTTGGGTTTGATTTTCAGCAATAACAGACAATCCAAATATATAACTCTGGTTTTAAAAGTTGGCTGAGTACTCAGCTGAACGTAACACCTTTTGTGACTGATGGGAAGATGGGCCATTCTTTTCAGTTGAGACTCGGGTACCACCAGCTGGAGTAAAGAGCTGCTGTTAATGTGCTGGAAACAGGAGTTACAAGAAAAGGGTTGATGACTTAAGAAAAGCCTTATCATAGTTCTCTGTCCCAAAAAACAAACACACACCATCACAACGGTACTAATTTGTATCCTTGCTGTTTGTTATAAAAACATCAAATGAATATGAAAACTTGATTATTATTTAAACTGTAGATCTGCCCTTTCTAGGCTGGAGAGAAAGCTACCCTTATGGCTGCCCGTAGGACACTGCACCTACGCCCAGGACAACTGGAGAACTTCTTTAAGGACGTTCAGCAGTTCCACTCCTTTTGTATACAACATAGTTACTAAAACTAACCATTAATAGAAAACTAAGCCTTATTATGTATAATACTGATGAATTCAAGAAAACTCCCCTTCAAAGTTATATAAGTATTGAGATATTCACGCTGTTTTATAGCTTAAGACAATTATTTGTTTAGGAGTAAACATCTCAAATGGGAGATACTCTCCACAACAGACTTTTTCCTCAAGCCACCTGACGCTAGTAACTATTGCTCTGCAGTTTATACTTTTCTTTCATTCTCTTGAAAAGAAGACACATGTAAAGTTTCATGCATGCTGCCTCGAAAAGACCTTTCTACATTTTTTTCCCTGGAGAAGTGTACACTGAGAGTGTGCTCACAGCACAAAGAATTTAAGCCACAATTAAGTCAATCACTCATGAGCAGTCATGTTGATAACCTGCAGCCCCTTCTCCAATCAGCAAACAAATCTGTGGCAATTTGGTTTGGCCTGGCTTTCTATTAATTACCAGAGACTCAATGCTCTGAAAAAGCAAGGATATCTGGAAGTTCACTGGGACACTACAACTCCTTACTGACGGACGATTCTGTTCTCGGGGCAGATCACACTCAGCAAAAGCTTCCAAGGCCCAAACATTAATTACTTTTGCTTGATTTGTTTCTTTATAATCCAGTTTCCTTAGACTGTGAAGTGATCTCACTGCGCAAGTGCCTGCCCTACAAATCAGATGCTCACCTAACTTCTGAACTTGTCACCCAACTTCAAGTTTTTCCAAAACGGGGTTTAATAGCCTTTAAAATAGACCACTGGACAGAGAAGAGCAAGTCTGCCAGTGTGACTTGGGGAGGGCTGCATCCTAACTTCGCCTATTACCAGCCCTCAGGCACAAGGACACCCTCCAGGGAAAGAGATCCCTAAGAAACCAAACTTCCCTAGTTTACCTCACCTTGGTTTACTTTCCAGTAGGGTCTCTGGCAGGAAACAAGAGAAAAACGTTAGTGGGCTACAGCCAAAAGACATTCACTATGATCTCCTTCTTGCTGAACTGCACCATCCTGACCCACACGAACCCCTCTGGCAGCTCCACTCCAGCAGGAACTGCCTGGTGTGGCTCTGCATCCAAACGAGCTCAGCAGGGCTGCCCCGCTGCCCGTCTCACTGGCTCAGCATCACCAGGCAGCTGCGCCTGGCCCTGAACTGGCCCTGCGTGTCATGGCCAGGCCTGACCTGTGCCAGTGCTGGTGACATCTCCCTGCCCCAGCCTCCAGAAGGGGAAACAAGTCCCCATGCCCAGCACAGCCCGGGTCTCCCGCACCTGCCCCAGCAAAACTAGAAAAATGCATCACACGGGAACCAGTCAAGTTGAAGAGGAAGTTTAAAGGAGTAAGTCCCGGCATCTGTCTCTCAGATTAGTCATTCTTCCTCTCTGTGCACATCAGAGGAGCCGTCCTAAGCCTGAGGGGAACCGGGGCTCCCTCAATGCCGGCTGCCTTCCCACGCCGGGAAGCTGGGAGGCTTGCGCAGAGGGCGCGTAGACCAGCTGTGGCCGCAGCTGGGCTCTGGGCAGACGGTGCGGCAGACGGAGCGCCCCTCTCCTCCCTGACGCCCGGGGTTACCGCCACCGCTGAGCCGCCCGCTGCGCGGCCCGACACCGGCAAAGGCTGAAACCGCCGGGGCGCGCACCCCTGCCCCGCTGCCCGCTCGCCCCCTCCGCCTGCCGCGGACAACCCCGCCGGAGGAGCCGTCGGGCTTGGCGGCCGGAGACGGCGGCGGGGACGGGACCCGGAGAAGGCTGCATGCCCCGGGCTCCCCGCGCGGTGGCTCTTACCTCCGTGGCGGGCGGTGGCGAACAGCCGTGGGGGCGGCGGAGCGGCGACGACGGCCGGCGGCGGGCGAGGGGCGGCGGCGATGGCGCGGGGGTCCGATGGCGGGGCGCCGCCTCCGCTGTACCGCCGGGAGATCACCCGGTCCCGCCGCGGCGGGCGGGGCGGTAGCGGGCGGCCGCCGTCGCCGAGGGCTTGGAGGAGGAGGTCGAGGAGCGCCCCCCGCTCGGCTCCGGCGGCGGGCACGTCCCTGCCCTCGGCGCCCGGCGGCGGCGGGGCCGAGGCCAGCAGCAGGAGCACGATGGCGGGCAGCGCCTGGCGTTTCTTCGCCCCTCGCATCTCTGCGGCGCTGGGAGGAGGCAGAAAGCGAAGGCGGTCAGCGCCGGGCCCGGCCCGCAGCCCGCCCCCCCTACCGCGCCCGGGGCACCCCCGCGGCGGCGGCGCTCTCCCGCCCGGGCCGGGCGCAGCCCCACCGAGGCGACGCGGGGACCCGACGGGCCGCCACCGGCTGGCCCCGCCGCGCCTCCCCGCCAGCCCCCGGGCGGCCCCGCCGCGCTCGCCCGGCGCCCCGGAGGGCGCATTTATAGACGCGGATTAGGGGAAGGGTATTAACCCGCCGCACATATTTGCGGTCCTGGGCTTTGTGGGGGATTTGCTCGGCTCCCTTTGCCCCCGGCCCTCCCGCGTCTGCCGTCGCCTCGCTCCTCCGCCGGCAGAGCTCCCGGGACGGCGAGGGAGCCCCGCGGGCCAGGCCGCCCCCCGCCCGGGCAGTGCCGCACGGCGGCCGGCGGGCGACAGCGTGCCGACGGGCGACTGGCCCGAGTTCGGTTACGGACGAGTTACAGCGGGAACCGCTGCAAATCAGGGTGTTAAGGGCAAAAACAATTGCAGCAGGCTGAGAGCAGCGCTTTAATGCCCCTAAGTAAGCTATTCTAATTATAGCAAACGGTTGGGATTAAGGGGGAGGGAGGAAAATTCTGTTATTTACAAACTGTTTCATACGTGGCTTCCCTTGCAAATCCTCTTGGGCGAAAGAGTTAACCGGCGCGGCCAGGGAGACGGCTCTCCCCGACGGCTCCGGGCTCTCCTTCCCGCCGCCGGGGCGCACGGCAAACCCGGGGAGCAACCGGGGAAGGAGCCGCGCTTCGCCGCAGGGGCAGCGACACCCCCTCGCCGCACGCCGAAGGCCCCTCGGGAGAGCCGCTGCTTACCTTCAGGCGGAGGCAAGTCTCGCCGAGAGCGGGAGGGCTGGGGAGAGGCGACCGCTGCCGTGGGCGCAGCGCCCGGGTCCCCGCGGAGGCTCCGCCGGCCGCGGAGCGGGGCGGTCGGTGCTGCGCCCGGAGAGGGGGGATGCGCCCTCCAGGGCCATGCGCTTCTCTTATATAGTCCGCACCGGCGTACTCATTTGAGTACTATCGACTTTAGGTGGGTGGCAGTCGATGGAGACACCTCTGGTAATCACTCTTGGGCTCAGAGAAGGTCTTTTCTGACAAACTTCCTCCTCCCCGTTTGTCCCCCGGTGGATGGCAACTGAAAGCTGCGTTTGAAGCAGCTCTGATCTGTTTGTGAAATTAGATTTCCCTGAAGACTGGGAAATGCTTACTAATAAAGCTGCCGGCTCAAGAGATTAAACTGTATTTTAACTTAGCGGGATTCCATTGGGAATACAGCAAGAGAACTGTTTTCCCCCGCTTTTCTTACTGAACAAAGAAGCTGTTGCTCACAGTCTGAAGTGTGAAGTGTGTATAACTTTAGTTCTGTTTTGATGGCAAGAAAGTGGTAGACTGTCTTTGGCAGGTGAATTCACAAACTAGGGACCCTGTAAAAATTTGTTTCTCCCAAGCAGCTTTTTTAATTTTTGACAATTTTTGAGACAATTAATGAAAAGCTAGCAAAACAGGTACTGACCTAATGAAACCATTAAACCCCACAGGTTAAAAAACTTGCCTCCTAGAGCCCTAAATGTGTAAGCAAATAATTAGTGAATAAGATCTCAACTTTCAGAGAACAGTACATACAGATGGTCTGGGTAGATTGAAAAGAAATACAAATTTTTAAAATCATACCAGACAACATTTCATGGTATGATGGAATTTGCAAGTATCACTCTTTGTCAGAACATACCACTGAGATACTTACTTGAGTAGAAGAAAAAGGATTTAAGATATCCTTGAAGATGTGAAAATGGGGAATTTAGATCTGAAAGAGATTTAAACATTCTGCATCTGTCTGACATGACATTTCCCTACAAACTCTGTCTCTTACCCAAAATTGTCATTTGTACCCTTCTCTGGTTATCTCGGGCAGAGCACACTCAGGGCTGTGTCTCACAGGGACTACACCATCATGGGTGATGGGACCCAGCTTCTTCCCCACATCCACCTACTCCTGTGCTATCCTCACTCACCTTTGGGGGAGTGATGCCACAGAGATCAGGGGTAAACCGAATTTAACTAATGAAGGGTTACAAAAGGTTTTATCACACAATTCTTTTTAGAGGTCAGCATACTGTACTTGATATACTGGTCTGACCTGTGGCTTCCCAGGGTAACAGAAGGGCAGTGTCAATCTCTTTCTCGCTACATGCTTTCCTGCTTTTACCACTTTATTGGGGGCAGGCGTATAAGGAGTTTTCTTTGGTCAAGCTGATTGTTAGGTTGACTGAAGAGGAAAAAGGAGAGCAGTGGCAAGTTGAGAAATAAAGCAGCATACTAACTTACCAGCTCCAATATAAATCCCAAAGTTTCTCTTGATTTGCTTTTTGTTTCTCTACTTCATTTGGTCCTGAGACCTCTACTGCCGCCACAGGGTGGGACTGAATTCTCCGCTAGAAATGACCAAAGTATTACCTTGACTTGACCTCCTCTGCCCACCTTCATAACTAGTCATGGATTAGGTTTACATCATCTTCTGTTGAGTATTTAGGGTTTAAAAGCTTTCTATCAGAACCCAACTAGACCCTTTACCATTATGTGCCACCCAGTTTTACCCTTGTCCTTTGCATCTGCTGTCACTTCTTTCCCTCTTTTAGAAGAGATGCATTCTCCTTTCCTTGGATTAATATTATACCTATCCAGAGGGCAATACACTTTTTAAATTACTGTTTTAAACTGAACCAAATGAACAGGTTCGTTGCGTCATTTGTTACCAGGATGTGGGGGGTTTTTATGTTATCCTTTGTGGTTTTTTGAAAGAATAAACAAGTAGTTGAGGAAACAAGAGAGTGAGTGTCCCTGCAGAGCAGCTTGAGAGGCAGATCTATCAGGCCCTGAAGTTACTGCAGTGATTCCCATTCACTGCTGTAGGAGCTGGGGCAAGACTTAAAATGAAAAGAACCAATTAGAGCCACAGCACATCTAAATCACAAGTTTTAAGTAGTTTTTTCAGATTCTTTCTATGCCTAAGAACCCTAAAGACTTTTTTAAAAACAAAACAAATTAAAAGATTTGTTTTCTATTATTGCACAAAGCCCTGTCTCTTTTTTGATTGTTTTGATACTTGAATTCTTCAGAGAGCACTTGAAAGAATGACCACCAGACTGCAACCAGAGGAAGATGACTGTTTTACTAATCCCAGGCAATCCTGGCAGGTTGAAAACCCATTCTCAGGTCACAGCTATGTTGGGCCTTTTGTTAGTAGCGATAACATGCCTCTTCATCATTATATGAAGAAAGAACCTCAGCATGAGATTTACATCAAAGACAGCATCTTAAGACTGCACTCAGTATCTTATTTAGAAACTGAAAACCTGTTCATAGTGAGCCTAAATAAGTCTGGTTATTTGTTTCTTGTAGCCAATGGATTTAAACAAGTACATCACATTTTTTTCCTGTGTCATGTTCCTTTTATTTTCTGATCTGGCTTAGCCACCAGTCTGTCTGATTGAACTTAAAAGCAAACGAGTTAAATCAAAAGTATCATAGGGTGACAAGGACTTGGAGAGAAGATCTAGTGCTTTCCATTGCCCCAGGCAGAGCCAACTGTACCTATGTCATCAGGGCTCAGTAAGAAACCTAACTTTTAATTTTTCCCATCAAGCTCAACACTTCAACCCAAATCCATTAAATGAAAAATTGGTAAATGCTGGTTTAGTAGTGACATTTTACCTTGGGATTTAAAGTGAAATATAAAAATTATCTAAATGTATTCCCAAAGCACACACTCAAATAAAAGACAGGCTAAAGCAAAGATTTAAAATGTAGGTGTCTCACTCTTTCTAAATAAATCTGTCAGCCAAAGACTTCCATGACCACTCACCTAAATCAAGACGAAAATCAGAGAGAAAACCTGGTTCTGTTGAAGTCCATGGGAATTTTCCTGTTGACTTTGTTGAGCTGGGATTTAATGCAGGGTTGTTACTAAAGGAGGGGTGAGGAAGTGAAAAATGACCTCAAAAATATGAATGTATTAACCGAGGCAGTAATTTATAGATGGTTGCCATAAGTTCTGATAAGTAACAGAGGTTTCCAACTGGTTTTCAGATCACACAATCACACTAAAATCAGAGTTTTTAAACAGCCAAATATATATATATATACACACACACCTGTTGAGGCTGATGTACTGGATCCTGCCTCAATGCAGAGGAGTTGGTCACATGATCTCTTGAATACCTTTTGCAGTCCTTTATTTCTGTGAATCCATAGGTTTTTTGAAAGCAGCTTTTAATGCACACGACACACTACTGAACTGGCTGATGGCAGAAGGCTATACAGTTAAAGTAAAACAGTGTTACTGAGAGAGTTGTAAGAAGCAGTGTGTTGTATATATATATCTCATAACTTAAACCTTAGTGTATATCGTAACTTGATGCTATTTTTTAGCATTTTTTGGTAGAAATAGCACAGCAGAGAATTGTGGCATGTTCTTAATTGAACTGTAGGTAGCATCTTCAAATATTTATTCTATAACATAAAGATCATCTTTCCAATCAAAAAATAGCAGGTTAGTTTTATTACTACAAACATATCCAAATATATTTTAGTAGGGCCTGTAGCAATAGGACAAGTAGTAATGGTTTTAATCTAAAAGAGGGTACATTTAGATTAGATATTAGGAAGAAATTCTTTACTGTGAGGGTGGTGAGGCACTGGAACAGGTTTCCCAGAGAAGCTGTGGATGCCCCATCCCTGGAAGTGTTCAGGGCCAGGCTGGATGGGGCTTTGAGCAACCTGGTCTAGCGGAAGGTGTCCCTGACCATGGCAGGGAGGTGATCTTTAAGCTCCCTTCCAACCCAAACCATTCTATCAGTCTATGATATTTTACTACAGAATATTGGGGTCTGTCTGAGCCCCTTAGCACCCTCCTAGTGCTGCGCTTGTGTTGGTAGCTGGAAAGGTGGTGATAACGCACCAGTGTCTTGGCTACTGCAGAGCAGCGCTCGCACAGCATCAGGGCTGTCTGCCCAACCTTCCCCCCATCCTCACCAGCAGGCTGGGGGTGGGCAAGATCTCGGGAGGGGACATAGCCAGGACAGCTGGCCCAAAGTGACCAAAGGGCTATGCCACACCATATGATGTCTGCTCAGATATAAAGCTAAGAGAAAGGAGGAGGAGAGGAGGAAGGGGGGGGTGGGGGCAGTCGTTATTTATGGTGTTTGTCTTCCAGAGAAACCGCTACATGTACTGAAGCCCTGCTTCCTGGGAAGTGACTGAATATTGCCTGCTGATGGGAAGTAGAGCATAACATCTTTTGTTTTCCTTAGGTTCCACGTGGGTGAGTTTTGCTATTGCTTCATTAAACTGACTTTATCTTTACCCAGGATCATTTTTCCATCTTATTTTCTCCTTCACTGTTCTGCTGAGCAGGGGAGTGGTATAGCAGCTTGTTGGGCACCTGGCAGTCCAGCCAAGGTCAACCCACCACATCACTGTTTTTATCATTAAGAAATTCTACCCTGAAGTCACTACCACTTGGTTTTGGGGGGCATTTTGCACCTGTAATTAAGACAAAATGAGTCATTTTTGGAGGACCTTTGGCTCCTGTGTGCTCTGGAAGGCTCAGCTGGAAACGTAGAGCAGCTTCTGACTGAGATATTTCAAGCAAAAAGTCAAAAGCTAATCTACAAGTTGTTCAACAGGAAGCAAAGAGGGGATAGGGGAGAAAGCCAGGAGGAGCAGAGTCTGGTAGGACTGTGAAGTCCTTCTTCCTCCTTTTATTTTTCCTGACACTTTCAGCTGCAAAGGTTTTATTCCTGCACCCTGACTGACTGTCTGCAGCTGCAAGTATTCAGCTGAAGGTGGCATATGGGAGAAATTACCATGTTCAAAAGTAAGGTCTGGGTCTCTAGATGCCATTTCACAAGAATCTAATCCAAATATTTTCTATCTTAGGCCAATTGATATTGGGAACTTAATAGCAAGAAATGGACATCGTTTGCCTTTTACATTGTTCCCTGAACAAGATCTGCAAATTTTCCAAAGAAGAAAAATGGAAAGACTTCAAAACCCTGACAGGTTTTGCAGGACCCAAGAGTTGTGTACTGAGGAGAACAGGTCTCGAGGGCTGCGCAGTAACCAGTCTGATCAAAGGACCCTTTTGAACTACTTGCAGTCCTTCACAAACATTGTGACATAGATGATCTGAAAACAATTGTTTGTAGTACCATGACTCTGAAGACTGACAGAGTCTTTGTCTTAGAAGATCTCCAATAGTTGCTTGGTTTATTTTCAGCTTCTGATTTTGACCATAATTACTTTTAAGAAGGAAGTAGCAGACACACACAGTAGTCCTGCAGCAGGCATCTGCTGTTATCTTACCCCATCATCAAATAAAAAACAAGTACCAAGTAGTCCCATTAGTCTGAGTCTTTCTCTTTTGAACCCAATCCTGGATTCTCAGCTGTGTCAAATGTACCACAGAAGACAAGGTTCTGTTTCTAAGGTAATGACAGGCTATTACACCTGTCATTATAGCTGTTAAAATAAATCTCCTGCCTGATACAGAAGACATCGTCACCATGTGCCCTTCATGACAGCAGATTTGTGACAGCAGACAGGAACATACTGACACCAACCACCAAAAAAACGACTGGCGACCAGAATAACTGTGCATATGACACGAATTCCTTGAAGAGCTCTGTCTGGCCAGCATGAAGGCCAGCATGTAAATAGACAGATCCATTTCCTTTTAACAAAAAAAAAAAAAAAAAAAAAAAAAAAAAAAGAAAGAGAAGTTGCATTTTCAGCATTTCAGGGCTTGGCGAGTAGGGCAGTATCAGAGTAGGGCAGTATCAAGCAGCAGACTTTACATTCAAATCCCGGAGTCTCTGATTCAGCAGAAATGTTTCATTTCCTCTCACAATGAGAGCCTTCAATCAGGGGAACCTGCACCTAGGGGTTTGTGGAGGGAAACATTCAATGGCAGCCTTTTCTGCTGATGGAGAGTCACTGCAGCATCAGAGTGCCCTGAGTCTAGAGCTCACTGACTCCCTCTGCAGAAGTAGTCACCTTTAAAAGAAAGAAAATGTTGATGGAAATGTTCTGTCAGTGATGAAAGAGAAGGCTTGAAAAGTTAGAAGAAATGAACTGCGTGGACCATCCCCCCAAATGAGAAAGTCACCCAGCTCAGGCTCATACCACCTCCAGACCAGAAGTTCAGACATTCTATGTCATTCCCTGTAGCAAAAATCAAGGGTAGCTTTCCACAGTGGTCTCTTTTGAATGACCTGATTTCTTGTCTGATTTCTCAGTAGGCTGGCAAAGTTTCCAGACCTGCTGCACACTGATGTTGTCAATGCAAGAGATTTGTAAGAAACATTTGACTTCATGCCACATGACAGTTCAGTCAAGAATTTAAAAAGTTAACATGGCCTGAATTCAGTGGATTACCAACTGGTTCACTGAGAAGGTTCATAATAAAAAGTTAGTGGGGTAACCTCATTTAGTTGAATACCATGCACATTAGTGGGAAGAGATTTTCATCGGGAGATTATCATTGATTTGGGAAGGGATTTTCAGCAGGAACTGATTTTTAGACTGGCAAGAGATAAAGAAAACTGGTCTCTCTTGCAGACCAATATGGGTGCTGAGATCAATCAATCAAAACTCAGCCAAATGCAGAAAGTGAAGCTGAGGGTGAGTTCCTACATGAAAAACAGTTGCTTTGGCGGGGGCGGGGCAGGGAAGTCATATTTGGCCAAAGCAATGCTGTTGATATCCAGAAAGGAGAATCTCAAGTAGTACTATGTCTCACTGATGATACTGCTGCTCAGATCTTTTACTTGAATCACCAAGTCACGCCACAGGAAGAATAATGACAACAGAAGACAAATAAGGAATACACTTTTTGGTTTGGAAAACGTACATTAAAGCAAAAGACTCAAGCTTCTCAGAGAGAATCTTGAGCTTATCCTAAAAATAGCTACTCAGAAAACAGATATTTTATATTAAAGTAATTTTGGACCATGAATTTGGAAAAGACCGTGGTGGTCATTCAGTCTATAAACCTGCAATTACTAGTAAGAATGCAAGAGACCTACTTCAAAAAGAGTATAAAACATGCACTCCGCATGCCCTTACAGACTTTCAGATGGCATCATGTTTTTAAATAGTCTAGAGCAAATTCTAAATGCCTGTAACAGGCCAAAAAACAAACCTATTACAGCTAAAGGAACATCACGGAAAAAATCAAGAACAATGCCAAAGCTTTAAGGCCTTGCAGGAGTAGGGAATTTTTTAAATAAACTGATCTGAAGAAGCAGGTCATCCCCTTGCTATGAATGTCAGAGTACTTCTGCCTACCTGAGGTAGAGGAAAAATTTCACGATGACTCCAGCCCTGGTGACTGATTTATATCTAAGCCTGTGATTATGATACACTAGCCAAGCAACTGAATTTAATGAGTTACTAATGGATCTTTCTGACATACTGTCTCCAGCTGTGAAAGTCTCCAGTGACTCAAAGGAAGGGAAAAATACCAATCTTTTCCTCCTCTCCGTGTCCTGAGGCAACTGAGGCATCAAAGGGATGCCTAAGAAATGGTCCCTGTTTTCAACAGATATCTAGTGAAAACATGTGGTTAAAGCAATAGAAATAAGTGAGCAGTGATCCTAAATTCACCTGGATTCAGCCACTGGTTATTTTTAACAGACTGTTTCTAGGTGTTGCATGGTTCTGTTAACAGAGGCACTGGGACCAATGCCTTTATCTTCCCTGCCCTCCCCCATCTTTCTTAATAGGTTTCCAAAACTAAATAACAATTGGAAGGAATATGTGATAGTAGATTTTGTCTATTTTTTTTGAAATCTCCATCCTTTAATAGAAGTTAATTTGTAAAAGCTTATAGCCAATAACAGAGAAAATCACCTTATAGCAATTATATCAATGTCTTTGGGCCTTATAAACAAAAAGAAATAAACTGTTTAATTTGTTAACATCAGGTTTTGAATCCTTGTAAAGGATCTTTTTAAAGGACCTTGCCATATCCTTGGTCCCAAGCGAAGCTTTTGATGATCGTAAGTGGCACTAATAAATTACACATCATGTAAACATGGGTATTTCTGGTAAATTTGAAAAGAACAAGCACTTCATTTTGCTTTCCCTTCTGTGTTGCAAGATTGGATTGTTGAAGAACTCTGCTCCAAATTCATGCAAAAAACCCAACCAACCTAGAATCTTCCTAATCCTTTCCAATTGTCGCAGCACTCTCCAAACTAGCCAGCTGCAACAAGGTCTTTCACCATCTCATACCAATACACCCTTCATGCCAGTCCCTCTGCTGCCTTCTTCTAGTCTCACCTCATCCAGAGTCCACTCCTTCTTCTCTCGGCTGCTCTCTCTTCATTGGCTCTCAACCACTTAACAGAACCAGCCACAGCTGCACTTCATCTACATCGGCCAACCCAACACCCCTGAAGCCAGCCCACAGTTGTATATTATCAGTGCTAATTAACCCAGTTTCATTCCTCTACAAATTGTGTCTCTTTCTGCCCTTTTTTCTTACTGCCTTTCTGCCATGCTACTTCTAAATCTGAAATATTAATCTTACCTGTTCCTTCAACTGCCTCGGTTTCTCCTTGCTATATACATTGGTTGAGGTTGCCTTCCTCTTTTCAGCCATCCATCCCCCACACTGTTCTTTTTCTTTTCATTTAAAATGACACATGACACTACAGCTGAAATATGAAGCGTGTTCACTCATGCAGGTTTTTACACATCCCTTGTATTTTTAACAAGCAGAAAACCATTTACTAAGTTCTTTGTTACCAAGGAAAAGAAGAAATCATACTAAACATACACACACACAGAGAATTTCTGCTAATGTTTGTTTGTTGATACCTGAAGCATGACAATTCAATAAACAAGCTAAGTAACACTTTTAATATTTTTTAATGTTTTAATTTTAATATTTTTTTATTGTTGGTGGTGATGTTTTTTCTTTTTTTGTGGGATTCTTTTTCCAAATTGAGCTGGACATTTTAAAGGGAATAAAGATTGACTGACAGAAAATCAAGCTGTGTTAATTACATAGTATATTGTTGTTGGAGATTATTTTCAGTTTAGGTGAAACCAATATTAAAACTGCAAGTTGTGCTGAGATTGTACATTCCTTATTCTGAATTATTGCATCTTTTGCTACAAATGTGTGACATTTGGCAGTGTGACCCTACAGGAGCTAAGCTGTGCCTATAATAGCTTCCACTGGATCCCTTTCTGTGCACCACTGAAAAGGCTCCTCAATTTAGGTAACCAGCTTTACATCAATGTCGTCTCTCTGTTAAAACTGGGGATCCCGTAAGGGGAACTCTGCTGGTGCATAAAGGATCAAATGGAGCAGAAAAAAACCAAAGAAAATAAGGATGTATCAACCCTCCCCAATCACTGGCAGGATTAATACAAGGCACACAGTGATGCTGCATTTGAGATTAAGACAGCCCTAAAGGTGCTCGCTCAGCTGCTTGGAAGCATCATTGCCTTCCCAGACTCGGGGAGGCTGCTGACCCTGTGCTGACAGAGCAAAATGTGGGTGCTGGCAAGTGGCCAGGGGCATCTGATTCTCAGATGATGATTCAAAGGTGCAGAGATACGGGATGCTTGCCTTGTCTAAGGGAACACCCCAAGCCACTGGAGAAGGGTATTTATTGGGTTTGGTTGGTGACTGCTTTTTGGATGATAAATTTGGAGAGGCTTTTTTTACCAGAGTGGTCATGGCGGTTATGTGCCTGACCTGAAAGGCAGAGAGGACAGCCTACAAAGTTCACCTGCAGTGATTTACCCACTGCTCGGTTTTGCCTCTCAACACTACTCCATTCTTCATAACTGGAAAGTAGCACAAACATTTATTATACCTTGTTAAAATCTTTCCTTTTTTGGCCTGCTTTCCTGAGGCAGTGAATTCTCACCCAATTACATTATTTGTCTGTAGCTTCATGCACAATTTAAACAAATGTAATTTGGAATGGCTGCTAAAAAGATCGATGTCATGCACTGCATGCCTCTGGCCACCAAATTTCTGCCCTTGAGCTGCCTCCTTTGTTAGGCTGGCACCAGAGTTCAGGTGATTGATTGCTTGCTGCACTGGGTCAAGATACTGATTCAAGCTGGAATTCGTTCCTAAAGGCTAGTTTTCCCATGCAGCCCACCGTACAGCTCACAACTCTTCTTGTAGATACGAAGAAGCAGATACCATGGAGATGTCAGTGAAGAGCTGGTAGCAAGGGAGAGGCAGGACAGGATTAGTGCACGGAGAGTGAAAGGAACTAAAAATCTTTACGAGGGGTGCTCTGCTCTGCTGCCCTCCTTCCCAGAAGGTTGAGAGAGAATTTACTCAGCAGGAGGCGGGCCCAGTACTTTGTCCACTACTGTTCCATCTCTCCTGTCTCATCTCCTATTTTTCCTCCTCCACAATTCTCATTTCATTATCATCACAGGAATTTGAATATGTTGCTGAGCAAACTGCACAGGGCTCCTGCAGCAGTGGTGCTAGCACTTACCTGTTAGGCAGCACCAAGACATGGAAAACCCAACTGAAGGCTAGTCAAAGGATGTATTTCCCAAGCCCTTTCTTCTCTCCACTTCTACATAAAAAACTGTAAAATAGATTTCAGCTGCCAGATGTGATGTTTTAGAGACTTTATAAAATGGTGAAAAAATGTGTTACTAAAGCTAGCAGATCTACGATAAGCAGATCTTCTTGTCCCAGACAAAGACCCTTAGCTGTTTGAGGAGGAAGACTAAGAGTAAGGATAGCCTCTAGCTTCTCACACTGCCTGCCTGCAACATATGGACCTTTACTAAATCTGGTTTGAGCAGGGTTAAGTTATTTGGATGTAAGCCTTAGTAAATATTTGGAGAGTAATACAGATTTAAAAAAAAAGACCACCACCACCCCCTGCCCCCTTTTCTTCTGTATGACACAGTGTCAGCTACATAGAGAAGAATAAATGTGCAAACAATGCTGGAAAAGAAAGAAGAATATAGATGTTAGATGTCTCTGACAAAAAAAAGTGACACAGTCGAAGCACTCCCACTCAGTAATATGAAGCAGCTACCCAGCTGCCTATCTAAAATGAGCTTCACAGGTACTTTAATCCCTAGCTGAATCTTCCTCTAGAAGATTACTTAAATAACAAGAAGATGGAGAACTAATTAAAAAGGACTTCATTGTCTCATTAGGTGCCATTGCCTTTTTCAGTCCTGTTCACCTCACCTTTGTCTCATGATCTCTTTTTGTATTGTTGAGTTCATCGGCAGAGACCTTTCTGTGGAAAGCTTCTTTTCTACTATTATTATTAACAATAATAACACTAAGTGAGTCAAGGGGAAAATTTAAGTAGGAAAGATAACAAGCTGAGTGGAGGAGGTAGAAAAATTATTGAAAGGAATGCTGAGTGAGTGCAGAAACAATGATGCAGGGAGGAGGAAAGATGCAAGGCATGGAGGGGTTAAGAAAGGAGGAAAAGAAAGTCTGAGTCAATGCAGAGTAGGAGGAGGTGATTAAGAAGGAATCAAAAAGTGAATGCCAAAAGGAAGGAATAATTTTGTTATAGTGAAGTCAGAAGGGCAAGGAGAAAGAAATGGGAACACAGAAAATTCTGAATAGGCTGAAAGATGTTGTATTCCACACCTTTTTCAAATTCTGAAGAAAATGAAGTAAATGAAGAAGAAATTAAGGAAAAGGAACAGACCAGGTAAAGAAGACGAAAAGGATAGTGAGCTAGGGTAGGAGAGGAAATTAGAAGAAGTAAAAAACATGTGTTTGATATATGGAGGGAAAGAAGCTGAGGGATATAGGTATTGGTCCAAATATTACGTTCACCTTATCTTTTTTAGAAAATTAAGAGTTCTTTCCACAGGAAAAGTTAAGTTGGAGTTGAACAACAGAAAAGGGAAGTGAAAAAAGAAAAAAAACCCAAACCCACCCTAAACTTCTATAAAATTGGGCAGGGGCATTTACAAGGAAATACTACTTTAAATATAATAAATTCATGGAGAAAGACCACTGTCAAAATGTCACCAAATACATACCTGCAACACATACAGATAAGTCAGATACATTTCATACACCTCTCAAATATGAATTGTCTTAAATAGATTTTGATTGGTATGTTAGTTGGATTTTATGCTATTCATTAGCTGAAAAATCCCAAAGCAAAACATTTCCTGTGGGTAGGGCATTATATTGGCATTTGGTTTGCTACTGAGGTAAGCGAAAGACAGTGAACTTGATTTGCTGTTGCATAACTACAGATGATGTTATTAGCTATTATCTACTCATGCAACAACCCTGAGCTTTTACAAACTGACTCTGAACATTACTGAAGCACGACACATTGATAGCTTTCTAATGTCTAAAAGCTAAAACATTGGCTCATCAGGAATTCCCAAAAACTTCCACCCAGTCTCTTAGGTCGTCCCAATCTTTCTGAAATGTCCTGCTTGCTTCTTTCTTGTAATACCTGAGTGCCTTTCACTGTCATCAGCTTTCAGTACCTCCGTGGTTCTCTTTTCATTTTTCTTGAGACCTGTTTGAATACTGTTCTGATACATCTGTGCATCTTGAAGGTGTGTTGAGCATGCATTAGTGCAGTCATAGCTAAAGGACACATTTGAGAGCACTTCTACACACCACAGGAGCACTAAAGTTTATTAGTCTTCAGTCCTGAAGGAATACTGCCCCATCAGAGAGTAGTGATTAAATAGGACATATGGATCCTGCAGGGGTCCATCAAAAAATTCAACAGAAATAATATAGGTTTCCAGGCAGCCTGCCTTGAAAAGGTGCTAGCCAGTTGGCTGGCAGCAGGATGGGCAGGTTGCCTACTCCCAGGGATCCTCCACATCCCTGTCAGAGCAGCTGGCTCCTCAGGCAGTCAACAAGCCAGCACAGCATCTGGGCAGCTGAGCATCCAGGAAAGCAATCAGAGAGGTGGGAAGCAAAGGAGTTTGGCAGCTGGCAAATCAATCGAGACATTAGAGGGATCTCATTCCCATGGGAAGTGTCAAGTTTCTGACTTTTCATCCCCATGCAGGAGGAAATATATACACCTGTGTGTATATATATGTTAAAAAAGGTAATATATATGTAAAAAAGAGATAACATGTATACCTATGTGTATGTACACCTATTTTAAAATGCTATTTCTTGTAAGAAATGAAATCTTTATTCCAGCTGACTGTAATGAATTGCTGCTGTCCTCTGCCATGAAGTTTCTAAGGAGGCAACTAGAAGCCAAAATTAGGGATGCTAAATTCAGGGACCCCAACTGATTAAATCAAATGTCATGACATTTGTCACTGCACATTATTACAATTAAAATGATCCAGGGGATGGGGTCAAATTGAGAGAGTGTAGATTTTTCAGTCCTGCATTAAATGATCATCACTAAAAGCTTTTTAAAGTTTTGTTAAGTTTAAAGAAAGTAGGAATGCAAGAGAAGAGAAATATAAGTAATATTTTTATATTTACAAATATATATGTATGAGAAGTAGGGCTTCTGCATCAGCAATATTTGTTCTTACATTTCTCCTGTTCTTATTCTTTGTATGAAAAAATAGTCCTCAGTTTAACAGTCTTCAGAAAAAAGATGAAACATGAGCAGGGAGGATCTTGATGTCTTTCTGAAGACTTTCTGATCCTGGTTTTTAAACCAAAGGGCAAATTAAGGGAAAGAATAACGGAAAGAATAACAAAGGCAGGAAACGCTGTGGTATATCTCTAGTATGGACATCACCTCTTTAGAGAGAGGAGCAAGCTCTCTGCCTTGGCAGCCACCGAAGGAGATAGCCAGCAGAGACACATGAATATGCTGAGGGTGTTGCTTTCTGCTGGTCAAAAGCTCAAGTAGTGTTTTGAGGGATGCAGTCCTGGCAGGCTGGACCAACCTTATCACTTTTGTCTGGCCAATGTACAGAGTAGGGGATAGAGGGAAAGGCTGAAGCAGAGATACACAGGTGTCTTGAAAAGACAGGTGACTGACCAGAAGGACAAACAATACAAAGCAACAGTTTAAAAACTGGTTTCCTCCCCTTGTACGTATGACAAGAGGAAAGTATAAAAACAAAGAAGCGGAGTATAAAAGAAGCAGGAAGCATCATTTCAAGATTTGGTTGTCTTGGATGTGGAAACCACCCTTTCCCCCTAAGCCTTAAACAAGTACAGAAAAAGTAACATCTTGTTTTCTTTTAAAGAAATAATTTTCCAATCTTATTTATTAGATAATGGCAAATTAAAGAAAGTCTCCTGAAAAAAAAATAAAATTAACTAAAGTTAGCAATATAATATTTCTTGTATTGATAGTTAAATGTTTCTTCTCTTCTAAAGTACCTAAATAATTTAATTCAGTAAACTTGCAACATAAATACAGCTATCGATGCCAGCATGCTTTGATCTTCTTAATACTGGCAGGCCTTTGTTGCCTGCCACTCCTGATTTTGTTAACAGTAATTTAAGCAGCAATCCTTTTGAGATAAAAGTATTACAACTTTATGAAAATATTCTCTTACAAAATTCAAACAAATATTCATAAAGCTTATAGACAGCTTTGCTTACCTTGTGCTTCCATGGTGCACAACTCTGAAATCCTTGGTCTGCGTTGAGTGGTTTCCTCGTGCAAGCAAGTAGCTGTTCTGGAGACAGTTGAAGGCCAGTTGCAAGATGATGCCAAAATCTCTTGCTCTGCTAAACTGAGAGCATGAATCACCTCATGTACTTGTTTTGCACAAACACACACTGCAGTAAGTGCCACTGTGGATGCACAAGCCTTGCTCAGCCACAAATCTAACAAGTGGTCCTGGTGCCTCCATAGAGACAGGCCCTTCCCCAGGCTGACCGTGGTTCCCAGGGTCAGGGTAGGAGCTTAGTACACTTCTACCTGCCTACAAAGAAGAGGCAAACATTCCCAAAATATGTGGAAATAGCCCGTTAGCTATTTTAGAACAGATTTTCATATATAAAAAAGAATAAAATAAATATTCCCTAATAATTTTCCATATAGTCTTATGACACACAGCTGCTTAATACTGCCAGAAACAATTTTTTTCATCCATTTAGTTTTTTCAACTTCACACCAGCACATTTTATTTCTTGCAATTGGTCTTATTTTTTTTATTATTATTATTCAAGTTTCCAAAGTTTTGTTTGCTGCTCCAAGGACCTGGGAAACGTTCATTTTAATGAATGAGAAGTGAAATTTTAGGCTATCTATTTGAATCACTATTCTGCTTTTACATAGAATACCAGTTTTCATCTTACTTGGTGAATCCAGGTCATACAGTAAGTATTTAGAGAAAAAAAGTGCCATCTGAGGAATTCAAATCCCAATCTATAATTAGCAACACAAATATCATGGCTGAAATTTGAGGCTTCTGAAAAACTACATAAGTTAATTTGTAGGAGGACCTGACTTCTCTCAGTGTGTTTAGGAAGGTCTGTAAGCCATTTACTACAAAATGGAAAAAAAGATTTCTTTCTTCCAAATCTGTTATGCCTAATTCCCTAATGCAGAATCCAAATAATGCAATTGAAGTATAAAGCTGCACACAGCAAAGATCTTAATTTTTGTATTAATTACAACACAACTGCAATTATGGCATCACTTATGGTAAATTTATGCTATTGTCTTTCTAGCGCAAACAGCTACAATTTCTAATAAATTTAGTGATATTGAGCCATTGAAGATGTGGTTAAAATTAGTTTTCAATTATTTACTTGTAGGTATGCAAATCTTTTGAATGCTGAACAAATAAATATATTGAGAGTTTCTTAGTGTGTTATTATGTTTGTTAGTTCTGTGCACTTAGTATGCTCATTAAGGGCTATTCAGACATTGGAGATTAACTTTTTAGATATTAATAAGAGGTTAGTCACTTATTTTCTTTTGCTTTTGATTGATCCCAAAATTGCGGTACAATTCTCCTTTACACATTCAAATGGGTAGAAATCTCATGCAGCAAGCCTTCCCCTGGTGTTTGTTTTTTTTTTTTCTATCAAGGCCAATGTGATAATGATAAGCAAAAATATGGCAGTCAGTGCCTTTCATTGAGACCATCTTATGGTACTTCTCATAAAATCTGTGCCATGAGCAAGGAATTTCTCCCTCAGGCAACCAAGTTATCTCATACTTGGGAATTCCAATTTGTTAATCCCCTGGAGCTCTTCCAGACAGGTGTTTTCTGTTGAAAACACGAGCACAGTCTCATGTGCATTATACAAATGGAGAGCTGAGTTGTAACAGACAAAAACATCTAAGTAACAGGGAAGCTAGCATAAAGGGTGCACATTTCATGTGGTGTAATACTTTCATTTAAAAAAAATCATCTTGAGACTCAGTAGGCTGAGAAGATATATGATCATCTTTAAGAGTGTAGCATGTTCAGTTTCAGGTCAATTATAGAATTTCTAGTGCATTATCTGTGGGACAGTAACGTTAGCTTATTTGTTACCAATAGATGGCAGTGATCACTCAGTTTCCTGCAGCAGTAAAAACTGTGGAACAAAAGGCAGGTGTCGAGATGAGTAGGTATTCAGGCAGATCCTTCTCTAAGTTCTGCAGTTATTGTTATTATTATTGTGCTTTTAACTATAATATTACCATAATTTCATATGTTCCGGTATCAGGTAGTCCTTGGATTAAGGAAACCTCTTTTGATGCCTACTTTGAAACCAATTCCATGTCCTGGTACTAGTCTACTGGGCTGAAGCCTTCCCAGTAAGCTATTCATCCCTCCTCAGGAGGTAAGCAGATAGGTGTGCTTCCTTTGCTACCATATATTACATGGTTTGTAGGCATCTCTTCTCTGCAGCCTTCCCTTACTGCTTTCTGATGTCTGTCATGCTAATAGGCAGCTACCAAGAGTGACTCATCAAGCAGTAACTGCTCTCTTTGGAATTGTAGTCAAAAGTAGAGTTGAAGGACAATAAGCTTTGGGGGGTGAGAATGGCAAATTGTCTGAATAAATGTTTTTGTGTCACTGGTGATGCAAAGAATTTCCTCAGCTGTTGTATGAGATGATAGATTGAAAATTTCTCTTTTCACTTCCTGTAAGCAAAACAGAAATCAGGATTTCTGTGCCATCAGCATGAAAGCAACAGAAAAGCAAATCTTCACCAAGTCACTGTTAGTCTTTTTCTGATCCAGATGCTACTTACTGGGCTTGAGCCCTCCGTAGCTCTCAGCAATATGGATATATTGAGTGACTCAGAGCATGCAGACATGCGTGTTCACTCCTCACGAAGATCAGCCAGCTCCTTGAAGGGTCTGAGTATGCAAATGGTAAAATATGCAGCACATTCAAAATTTTCTTTTCCAGCACTTGCACAGCTTGCCGAGACGCAAGGTGACTTCAGCTCAAATCTTATTTCTGACAGCTGTGCCTTCCCCAACATATTTCAGTCCATAGCAAATCATCTCATAGCTTTAGTAAAGGAGTTAACTACTTAGTTTGTTTTAACTACTTCCATGGCCACTCTCCGTTATTTACTTTCCACAGTCTTAAAGAAAAATGGACGTTCACAACCATAGAGTCATTAAAGGACTTATACACTTAACTCCTGCTTTAAATACCTAAGCACAATCTGTAGATCCTCAAAATATCACAGTTATCACCTAATCACGGTTCCATCTGTAGTCTGAAGATTTCTGTCTCCAGAACCTTCTAAATATTTGATGATCAGCCAGGCACCAGCACTGTAACAAAGCTTCAGCAAGATTAACAAATAAAGGCTTTCCTTGGTGAGGCAACTCTCAGGACAGCATTTACACACACCCACACCCCACAAAAGAGAAGCAAAAGTGGCAACACATTTTTACTCATTAGAACAGTGGTTATAAATTTATCTGGAATAGAGAAAATCAAGGCTGACTCCCTCTTCTACCTGACAACCATTCAGACTACAGTTCTAAAGAGAATGCCCTAACTCCAGGCTATAAAAAAGTTTAGAAATTTTCCAGCTGCTACAATCTGTAAAGCTGAAAATTCACAGGAACAGAGGCTGAGCCCACTCCCCTTCCCAAAAAACTTCCTAAGCTATTAACTCATTTTTTTCCTTTCATCTCTCCATTTATTTTTCCCACCACCATCTGAATTGCGTGGAGGTTTTCCTAACTACAGGGTAAGCACCGTAAAACAGAAATACCCTCTTTCCACACTTGAGCTAAGCTCCTAACTTTCTAGAGGAACTACTGATGGCTGCAGATCCATGTCAGAGCCTTACAAAAAGACAAAAGGAATATCTCTCTATAGTACTGCAAGTACCAGCTTGAATTTCCACTTCATTTCTAGTACAACTGACTGAATTTGTATCCAGCACATTTTCCCTAGTTGCAAAAATCTCCCCTCCTCAGATAACTAGGTTCTCCACATCTCAGCTGCAGTACATTGATTAACATGGACCAGTACATGTGTGAGGACAACCATTTACTAATTTCAGTTACAGTGTCTCAGGCTGGGAACATTTTAGGATTTTAAGACAGATCATGGTAGGGTTGAATGGGTGTTCCTCACCTACCAAACTTCTACTGCATTATTACAAGAACTTGGATTGTAAATTTCTCCATGTGGCTCGGTAATGCATTAGGTGATAGAGTGGGGTTTTCATTCAGATCAGAAATAACACCAAAACACCTGCTTGTGCTATTTAAGTGTGCAAACACTCTCACGCTCATCTGGAAATTAAAGATCTTGCACAAAGCAAAATATGCTCAGTTCATTTTTGTTAAAAGGTTTGAATGTTTGAATGTTCTCACTTCCCCTAACTCAGTGAATGCACTCATATACAAGAATTTGTTTTCCAGTAAGGATTTTTATTTTTTCTAGTAGCATTAAAAACTCCCAAAGTGAGACAGGAGATCTTCTGTACTAGACACTTTCAAAAGTAACAAAATCTTGCCCAAAGGGATTTTCTATATAAATAGACACGACAGACAAAAAGGAGGAAGTGTTGCTATCTCTGTTTTGCAGATGAGACACTGAGGTACAAAAAGATGAAATGGCTTGCTTCCTTAATGCTCATAGGAGCAAAAGAAACTGATTCAAGGTCTCTGAAGTCCCACATCAGCATCTTAAAGACTGTAAAGACAACACCCCAGGACATGCCCATTTACAGTGAAATACTTTATCAATGTATAAATAACTTACAAATGCATACAAATGTCTTAAGGGTGAGTGTCAAGAGGACGGGGCCAGGCTCTTTTCAGTGGTGCCCAGTGACAGGACAAGGGGCAACGGGCACAAACTGCAACACAGACGGTTCCATCTGAAGATGAGGCAAAACTACCTGCTTTGAGGGTGACAGAGCCCTGGCACAGGCTGCCAAGAGAGGCCGTGGAGTCTCCTTCTCTGGAGACATTCAAAAACCTCCTGGACGCAGCTCTGTGCAATATGCTCTAGGAGAACCTGCTTTAGCAGGCGCTTGGACGAGATGATATCCAGAGATCCCTTCCAACCCTGACCATTCTGTGATTCTGCCATTTCTGAGTGAGATCAGAGCCCCAAGGCAGCCTGCAAATGGCGGCTGCTGTGAATATGTAGAACATGGCTAGTGTTTGTCAAATGGCGTGTGTGTTTATAGGAAGCTTTAACATTGCTTCTGCCCTCATTATCACCACATTCACATTTATTCTTTTAAAGAGAAGCAACGTTGTTATTCCTGTTATAAGTCAGCTGGAAATCTGGGTGACTTGATATCAAGTTACCTAAGATCACAAAGATGAGGGCTAACTGTAAAGAACTGCAGAAGGTCTACATGACTGGATGACAAAATACCAGATGAAGTTTCATGAAAATAAATGGATGATGATTCACACGGGCAAAACTAATTCTAACTTAGAAAATTAAGCTCTGACATGACAATTAGCACTCAGGAGTAAGATGTTGGAGCTGTGAATAATAGATTCATGAAACTGCAATTCTGAGCACAGAAGCAGTCAGAAAACCCAAACCAATTGTTAGGAATTAGTAGGAAAGAAATAGAGAAGGAAGATATAGAGCACAAATTGCCATCCTGACACCTACAAATCTTCGGTTTACTTACACTCTGCGTATATTCTGGTTCTCTTATCTCAGAAACGACAAAATAAAATTTAAAAAAATATTCAGAGGTGGACTACCAGGCTGGTTAAATGTACGGAGTGGCTCCTACCCTGAGGACCAAAGAAGAGCTCTTTAATCTGGAAAAGAGAAAACTGTGGGACATCATGCTAAAGCTCTACAAATCCATGAGTGCCACAGACTTAGAGGTTGGATTGTTCACTTTTTCTTCTATTACCAGAAGCCAGGGCGCATCAAATGTTTCTAGGACTCAGATCACCATGCATGAGATGTGTGAGCTATGTTCTTCCTTGCCACGGTGTGTTGCAGGTGATGAAAACTAACATGAGTTTAAAGGAAGACTGAACAAACCTTCAGAAAAAGCATCCATCAAAGGTCACTAATTACACAAAGAAATATGTTCTAAAACATACACAAATGCAGATACAATTCAAACAGTTGTGAATAGGTTTGTAAGACACAGAAACACCTCAATATTTGTCCTTATCTGGACACTGTATTCAGAAAAAAAAACCAGTCTGTCTTTACATTGACAGTTTGGCTCAACCCTTGTAAAATACATGTAAGTACCTCTGTTTGCACTACTTTTACCAGTGAAAAGTTTATATTATTCCTCTAAAAAGTTATACATTTGTTTGGCATATTACACATAGTACCAAAAAACTCTTTGAACTTGGTTGCCTCCATCCTTACCTTGAAACGTAAAAGAGGCGTACCTAAAGATTAGGTTACCATTCAAGAAAATCTTGTTTCAATTTGTCCTAAAAAGAGGGAAACACAAATAAACATATGTTTAATCTGTTCAGTTATATGTGGTGGGTTGACCCTGGCTGGACACCAGGTGCCCACCAAAGCTCCTCTGTCACTCCCCTCCTCAGCTGCACAAGGGAGAGAAAAAAATATAACAAAAGGCTCATGGGTCGACGTAAGGACAGGGACATCACTCAGCAATTACTGCCACGGGCAAAACAGGCTTAAATTGGAGAAATTAGTTTATTACCTATCAGATCAGAGTATGGTAGTGAGATATAAAACCTAAATCTTAAAATACCTTCCCCCCACCCTTCCTTTCTTCCTGGGCACAACTTCGCTGCTGATTTTCTCTCCCCCCCCCAGCAGCGCAGGGGGACGGCACGGGGCTGGGTCAGTCCGTCACACGCTGCCTCTGCCGCTCCTGCCCCCTCGGGGGAGGCTCCTCACACTCGGGCCCTGCTCCAGCCTGGGGTCCCTCCCACGGACACGGTCCTCCGTGGCCTTCTCCAACGCGAGCCCTGCCCAGGGCAGCAGCCCTTCCCAGCCGGCCCCAGCCGGGTCCCCCCCCGGGCGCAGCCCCTCGGGCACAGCGGCTCCAGCGCGGGTCCCCGCGGGGGCACAGGCCCGGCCCGCAAACCCGCTCCCGCCCGGGCTCCTCTGCACGGGGCCACAGGCCCTGCCCGGAGCTGCTCCAGCGCCGGCTGCCCGCGGGGCACAGCCTCCTCGGGGCATCGCCCTGCCCCGGCCTGGGGTCCCCGTGGGCTGCGGGTGGGGATCTGCTCCACCGCGGCCCTCCGCGGGCTGAGGGGCACAGCCTGCCTCGCCAGGGGCTTCACCGCGGGCTGCCGGGGAACCGCTGCGCTGGGGGCTGGGGCACCTCCTGCCTCCCTCTGCGCTGGCCTGGGGGTCTGCAGGGCTGTTGCTCTCACATAGTCCCACTCCTTAGGGCTTCCCCCCTCGCTAAATACACTGTCCCAGAGGCGCTACCACTGTCACTGACAGGCTCGGCCTTGGCCCAGCGATGGGTCTGTCTTGGAGCCGGCTGGCGCTGGCTCTGTCAGACCCAGGGAAGCTTCTCACAGAAGCCACCCCTGTAGCCCCCTGCTACCAAAACCTGGCCAAGCAAACCCAATTCATTAACTGACACATATAATATAATGGTGGCTGGAAATCTTTCATTTTCTTTGAAATGCTATGAGGTTTAAATTGAGTCTGTGCAACCTGTAGCCCCTTAATAACATGCCATTGCAAACCTTCATCATACCATGTTAGAAGGGGATTGCAAGACCTACATACAGCATGATACTTAACACTGACCACAGAAGATAACTGCTAAATATTTTGCTGTAAAGGCTACATTCATTTCCCCTCATACTTGTGCTGTCTGTAGCACTGCTCTAGCAGGTTTCTGCTCTAGCTCTTGCTTTAATGTGCCTCGGTCCTGCCTCCACTCCATTCTATGCACTGACTCCTTAATCTAAACCTTGAAAGCATTCATTGTCTGCCTAGTCCATCATTGAAAAGGAGAGAACAAAGCCATAAGAGGATTTGAAAATATTGGGACAGAAATATCAAGAGGAATTCTGAACACTTTACAAGGGAAAAGACAGGAAGACTTGAATGCTGAACACAAGATGCAAGGAAGAAGGAAGATAATGAAGCCAGATAGACACTGCAAACAAAGCAGGAATATTGCCAACAGCAGCAGGGAAGGATCGGGATAACTGGAAGTTAAGACAAGTACACTAAGAGATTGGTGTAACAATGGTAACTAGAAATGATGGGAACTAATGAAATCATCTACACACAGATTATTTTTTTCTTTGAAAATGATCACAAATTTTAATTTTTGACCTCTAGCCTGTCTCCTGAGATTTTCCCTAAGGTTATCAAAAGTGCCATAGATGCTGATGGCAGTACTTTTAGCAGATTAGTCATTATATTATACGTTACAACCACAAGTGAGTGCTTCTTTTGAGGAGGTTACGGAACAGCACATAAACAATTAAAAGGGGACAAACCCACCAGCCAGCGGAACACAAAAACCCAAGGGGAGGGAGCCTTTTCCCAAGCTATTTTTTTCCCCTGCAGACTGAGTGAAGAGGGAGTCACAGATTATCTTCAAGAAATACCATTAACATTACTTCCTTTTTGCAAGGGCAAAGCATATTTTAGGATTTGTATGTCTTTCATCCTTGTATTGAAAGGAGTGGGCTGGTTGAGAAGGGGAGGAGAAATCTTTTCTGCAGGTTAGTGTCACACAGGCCACCAGCACATTGCATGGGCAGGTTTGGGTAACCATGATTTGTTGTATCTTTGGTTTCACACTGCTGTCTGAAAGTATGCAAAGCAGATGAGGAAGAATTCCCTGAAATGCTGACGCTAAAGAGAGGTTCTAGGAAAGCTGCTACAGCACCAAGTAGGGCAGGCCACATTCTCTGCATTTACCAGTCTCTGCAGAGCTCCCAGCAATAATATTAGCACTAAAGCTATTCTCGGTTTAAATCTGATCTTCATGAAGTTTTAAGTGTAGATGATTTTTTGATCATTATCTATGGAAAAAAAACCTTTTTTTTATTTTTATGCAGAGAAGATAATGCCTTCTGTATGGCAAACGGTAGTCGTATGGCCCTCTAAAGGGCCAGCTGGGACAGACAGAGAAAGGGATACCCAGCTTTTCCTAGTACTCAGAGCTTGTTGACTGAAGAGAGTTTTGTGGTACAGAAAATCACTGAAAGTATTTTGACTGAAGATAAGTCACCCTTGTCATGGATAGAAAGCAAAGATGGGAAGATATGTTTACAAGTCCTTTTATGTTGGTCTTAACCTAGCTGAGTTTTTTTTGTTTAAAAGTGATGTTGTTCTAGGTTATCTTCTAAAACTTTTAGCTTTAGCAATACTAGGAAATGTGCAAGCAGACTTTGGCTGACTCCAGATCCTCTTACAACAGTGAATATAGCAGAACTGCCTTGCCTTAAATTAATTAATTAATTAATTATCAAATTTATTACATATAGAAGTGCCTTACATTAAATTTATGCTCACATAAATGACTCATGATAAAACACACCAAAAGTTAAAAGTTATTCATAGGAATGCCACAGCTCAGAGAAACTAAGAGAAACCCTATTTTATTCTTTTGCTCTACACTCCAAATAATTAAACTCAAGCTGTGATAGTTTAGATGTGAAGATAGAAAATGTAAACTGAGTAACTTCAAATGGAACCTCCCTAACTGTTTTTCAGTAGAACCAGACATAATCTGATATTATTTCCCATGTAAACTGGTCTAGCCTGAGTATGCTCAGCAGAACTAATTCTTACCTTGGTACAAAAAGTCCATGTAAGACAAAAGGAAAATGGCAAATAATCTGTTGTATCTCTCTCCTCAGGATGCCTCCACATGAGCTACACAGCTGAACTGGGCAAAACCTGAACCCAAAATACAGAACTTTCAGCTATTGTCCTTTGTAATACCTGATTCCCTTATTGTACCTGTTTAGTAGTCAGTACCAATAACATCCTATCCAACATTATTCTCCTCTCAACACTATTCAAAAGAAGAGAGTGCAAAAGAAAGGATAGAATGTGAAACAGAAGACACAGAAAACAAGCTGAACTTTCTTGCCCTCCTGCCTTATCTTACAAAACTAATCAGCCAGGAAGCTTTTTTGAAAGTGAGTGTACATATATTGTCTTGTTACTCTTCATGTATAAATCTGTGTTTAATTTGGCATTAGATTTGTTTTCTGCTTTGAGTCTAAAGTACCAGCCTAGACTCCAAAAGAATAAATCATTTTTTTGGCATGTATTTCACTAGATTTTATTCCAGTGTAGAATCTTAACTCAGCTGTGGCCCAGACTTCCATAGCTGACTCAACGCATGACACCCATAAATATCGTAATTTATGACACAGAACTTAAGGCCACCAAGACAAAGCGGCAGGAAGTTTTCCCAGATCAGAATGCCTTTTTTCATGTGAGTCTTGATAGGTGTTAGCAATTTCTCTTTGACCTTTTCAGAAGGGAGGTCAGACTTCGCACTCACTCCTGAACTCCAGACTGCCTTGATGATTTCTTGAGTCTCCAGCCAGTGCCAGAAGAGTTGCCAGAACAACCTTACTGCTGTTTATTTATGAGTTCCACTGGTTTCTCATTCACTTCTGAATAAATCCAGAGTCATTACCTTAAACCTGCATGAGTTTTTCATTTCAGAAACATAATCTTTTTTCTGCCTCTTATAGTAGCTCTGAAACTTTTAAGCTTTTCATCTATTTGGCTTCAGAAGAATTTTTATGGTTGTATTGACTTCTAGTTCATAGTGCCAAATTCACTGCTGTCCTCAAACATGTCTGAAAGGAGTAGAAGTCATTAAGATGCTGAAAATACACTTTTTCATTTTTAATTCTTGGAAAAGCAAGAAAATGTTACTAGATATTTAATTCCATACTGATATGTATAATAAGCATACTTCATAATGCACTTAATATGTTAGAATCAATCCATTCATAATAAAGAATAGTAAACTGAGATTATTTGTTGAGCACAGGTGTCAAACAATCTGTTGCTCTAACCAAACTTTTCTTGATTTAGTGAAAGAGCACAACAGCAGTTCATTAATGATATAACCTATTTTTGGATTAGAGACAGTCTCCTAATTAACGAGGCCCCATGCATAATATGCAGGCGTTTAAAAGGGAAAATAAACCCAGAGTAGTTAGTCACTGCCAGAAATGTATTTCAGTACTTGGTTGGTATATCACTTTAGAAAAGCAAATAATTCCAAGGGTTTCAAATATAGGAGCTCCTCTGTCCATTGATTTTCCTCTGGTTTATAATAGAAGATGTATTTGAGTTAGTAAAGTACTTAATTTAAGCATTAGTTGAGTTAATATATGAGAGTTATAGTCTGTTAACCTAATCTACCAGGGTGGGAGGGAGGGCAAGGTGATACAGACTGAGGCTGGTGCTATCACCACTTGGCCAGTCACCAGTCAGGACCATTTCCAGGACACACAGAGAATTTGCAGTAAATGCTGACCCTGTTAACTGTAGGTGGTTTAGCTCCTTTGGTGGCTCTTCTAAGGTCCCTTCTCTCTTGTGTGTTCTACTCACTGACATAACTAGAAAAAAGTTTAAAGAAGACTTGGGGCTAGGTTCAAATCTATTCATTTCAAAGGCATGGCTATGTAAACTACAAAAAAAAAATATAAATGAAGTCAACATGCCATAAACGAACAAATGCATTTAAAAATTTCACCCATAATTTGCAACTGCTGTATAGGATCTCTTCTGGAATAGTTATTTTAATGACAACAAAGATTTGTTCAATGAATCATGACAGATACATAATACCTTTCTCTCCTGGTTTCTGGCTAACTTGCTATGATGCTAATTATAAAAATCTGATTTGTAAACCCCAAACATTTAATATTAACATATAAGTATTACAATACAACACAATCTTTCTGTAAACAGGAATTAAATATTAGAAGAATAAACATGTTTTCAGGCATATAAATGGGGGCTACAAACTCAAAGAACTTTCTATTTAAACACCATGTATGGTTCTAACCTACAAAGTTCAGAAAAGGCTAACATAATAAAGAACACACTACCAAGGCAAGATTCTCAGCTGAGAAAAACGATTCATCACCAGTCCTAACTAAATTCTGAAATGATAGAGTTAACCAAGTTATTAAGGGTCTGAGCCACTGCAAAGAGATAAAAGGTGGTCAAAACAGTAATGCTACAGACACAGACCTTAGGGATATACAACTTGATGGAAAGAAAAAAAAAGATTTACATGGCTTACATGCAACATTCACTTGGGAATCCAAATGCCCTGAATAAGACATTGGGAGAAAAAATATTTCCCTAGTAGGCAATATGTGTATTCCCTTCAAGACACAACATCCCTGATCCACTTCCTTCTAAACTCTGTCTCGGTCCAGTCAAGAGAAAGGGCGAGTCAAATGATCTTCATTTCAGGAAGGAGACGCTGGGAAATTAAGCTTCACAGCTGTCCAGTTCCCTCTAACTCACTTCTCTTGCCACTTTTCTTACAAAAGGGACCTGTGGCAGGTCTTCTCAACAGTTATTCATCATAGCAACACAAAATTCAGGAACAGGAGAGGCTTTATACACCTGTTCCACTGACTGTGAAGCACAGAGATAGCACAAGCAGCTGGTACCTAAAGAAATAAAGGTTCAATCTGCCTCATAAAGGAAGGAGTCTGCAGTAACTTTCCCAAGGGAAAAATGGGATTTGTGCCAATTGAACTTCTGGCTGGATTCACAGAGCAAAGTTTTCTGTAAACCTCTTAGTTTTCAGTTTCACCAAAGGCTTTTAATGCAGATCTACTTTAAAGGTGACATTAATCCTAATTTCCATGTTTTACTGAATGAAGTCCACTACAGTTAACATAAATTCTGCAAGTGCGTAAGAAACAAGGCAGTGAGGGACCAATGGATTATACAAGGGGAGAAGCCTGATTGTGAAACATTTATGCACAAATTTAATCCCTCAAAATTATAGCAACATTACTCCATTGTACTCAGTACTTACTAAAGTAAAATTGCCCATTTTCTCTGATTTTATTGTGGTTCCATTGCTCGTTTAAACATGTCTGAAAAGAATCCTATTACATCATCATTTTTAGTAATATGATTACTTTTGGACAGAGTGTCTGTCTAGATTAACCCCTATAACTGTTCAGCCAACAGGATCCTTGACATAACAGGTGAACACATTTCCACGGGGCTGGCAAACTGGCTTGCACTGTGTGATAATCAAAATGGCAACAAAGATGCCCCCTTGAGCAAAAGGAGATGGAAAAAACAGTTATGGAGTCTTCAGAACTCTTCTTTGATCCATTTGTCTCAGGAGACAAAACTTAGACTTGTCTTTGAAAAGAGTATGGGCATTTGTTTGGTTTCACTCTTATCATGTCCTTAATGGAATCAAAACCAGAACAGAATTCACAGACAATTCTCTACCTGCTTTCATTAAAAAAACAACAGTCTAAATAAACCAAATTCTTCTGTGTATCAAATCTGCAGAACTCCATTGGGTTTGATTACCTCATTGCTGAACTCAGCCTCATGAATCTACTAATTTAATTCATTGTTCATTCCTCACTAGGCACAAAACTCACATATAGATACACAATTATTTCTACCCACCTTCATCCTCTTTTTCTAGGCCAGAGTCACCTTGGCCAGAGATGGGGAACACAACTGATGAGTTAAATAAAAAATACCTGCCATGGACAAAACCAAGCAGAGAAAAAAACCCTCATACTGACTGAGAAAGAGTAGAAAGATGTCATATGTCAGTTAGAGTGATTGGAAAGTACCCACATGTGTTGTATAAGACAGATAATAAGAAAGAAAGAAAATTCAGTCTCACAACTCGATATGCATTTTCCACTCCCTGTGACTGAACGCAGTTTCAGAAATTGCTGATTTACTATCAACCTGGTATTACAACCAGAAAAATAAGTACTGCTATAATTATCCTTTAAAAAGCATGTAAAGAAAGTTCTACTTAGCTACTTTTACTCTATCACTAAAGAAGGTGGCCAATACTCTAATTTAATCTCCAAGATACATGAGTAAGTGAAGCAACATCTATTTGATGAGGAAAAGCAATTACCATATAAAAACCTTTCTGTTTTGTTTCTACTGACTGAATATTCCTTATGACATTCTTATCCCAGGATCCTTATAAAGTAAATATATTCTCAAGACAAAATTGTCTACAAGAACTTTTGTATAATTTAGAGAAACCTTGCCACATAAGCTTGGGATATTGTAGTTAGATTTCCTTTCATTTGCTGATGATTTTTACATAACTTTTTTTGTTATAAGGCTTTGAAATGGTCACTGTTTCTGTTAGCTGCTATGCCCTAGGAAGAGTACTCACCCTTTCGCTGTTGTCATATTCTTCCTCGGACGTGTGGTTGTAAATGATTTGCCATTCCCCAGATTTACTCATGGTGACATGAAACTAAAAATGCTTCAACTAAAATGCTTCTTTCCAGTGTTTCTGTTTTCCTTTGGTGTTATTCTGGCTTGTGACCCACCAGACTGAGGTCAAAACATGGAATATGGAGGTCAGGTCAGTGGGTTTTGGTAAGTAGAATTCAGATATCACTGTAGTTGTGCTGAGTTGACAGTTTGAGGGTAAAAAAGAATGATCTTTCAAATGCAAGGTCTTTTAGCCATGTGCTCTAGCATGACTGTTTTCCAGGCAAAGCATCCCTTTCTGGCAGGTTACTAGATCTCTTTTCACTGTTCTGAATTTATTGAGACTGAAATTAATCAACCCATCTAAGGAATGCTCAGACTTGAAGAATTCTCAAAGTTTTTCTTTGAGGATCTCCTGGGAATACAGTGCCTGTCCATTTGGCAGTAGGAACAGTATATTTCATTCAGCTAAGAACTACTAACCAGACTCATATGGTTTACTTAAGATTGACTGGGAACTCTGAGTACTTGACTGCTTTTGTGTGATCTTGGACTGCCACTCAGCCACCCTGTGACACATTTTCTTTATCTGCAAAATAGAGTAGAATTGCTTGAGTAGCACTCTGAGATCCTCAGCTGAAAGACTTTATGTAAGTGCAGTTGTACGTTTCTTGTATGCTCAGGCTTAGCAGTAATCACTGAAAGCAATAGCTGAGCTCTCAGAGCCTGGTGCCTGCAGGAATCACACTGCATGTGAGGGAATTGTGTCAGTGTCTCCTCTGGAAGTAGCCTGCAGCTAGTAAATGCTTCCTTTTCCATTAGCAAAGATGAAAGCAGAGTGAGCTTAAGCCTTGCAGGCAGAACAGAGAAATGGCATTGCTTTCACCATCATCCTTCCATTACAGGTCATACTGTTCATTTTCTACTTCCCCTATATACGGGCTGATGGTCCAGCATTGGTACCATGGAAAGTGTACTCTCCACTGTCTGCTTTTAGAGGAGATGAGTGTTACTCTTTCTGCTTGCAGTTCTCAAGCTCCCTCTTCTTGTAGGAAAGTAGAGCTGGAAGGAATTATAACATTTAGCCTTTCACTCTCCTCCAAAACCTCAAACACTGTGTTCAGGTTTGGGCCCCTCACTACAAGACAGACATTGGGGTACTAAAGCATGTCCAGAGAAGGGCAGCGAAGCTGGTGAAGGGTCTGGAGCACAAGTCTTATGAGGAGCAGCTGAGGGAACTGGGGTTGCTTAGTGTGAAGAAAAGGAGGCTGAGGGGGAACCTTATTGCTTTCTACAGCTATCTGGAAGGAGGTTGTAGACATGTGGAGGTATGTCTCTTCTAGATAACAAGCAATAGGACAAGAGGAAATGGTCTCAAGTTGGGCAAGGGGAGGTTTAGATTGAATATTAGGAAAAATTTCTTCACTGAAAGAAGTGAAGTCAGGCATTGAAACAGGCTGCCCAGGGAAGTGGTGGAATCACCATCCCTGGAAGTGTTTAAAAAATGCATAGATGCAGTGCTGTAGGGACATGGTTTAGTGGTGAACTTTGCAGTCCTGGGTTAATAGTTGGACTTGATAATCTTAATTAAAGGTCTTTTACAACCTAAAAGATTCTACGGTTCTGTGATTCTAGAACACACCACTGGCATTCCTGACAGATGCTTGTCCGATCTATTCTGAAGAGCCTACAGTGGCAGGCGACTCTCCCATCTCTATGAGCAAACTACTTCAATGCTGTAAGACAGTTTTCTTCCTATATGATTTACTGTCACTTATTCTAACTTAAACCTATTATTCCTAGTCCTGCTTAAAACAGGGTGAGTGCTTATTCTTCCATGTCTACCTTTAAAATAATCTAGCCTTCCTCAAATCTTCCCTTAAGTAACACCCATCTCTGGGGGAGACTAGTGACTGTGCTGGTTATTTGTTTACTGAGGGCCCATGGAATAGTAGGATAGTAGGAGACCAGGAGAAGCTTTCTGGCTTTTTTTTCTTTTCATTTTTTTTTTCTCCTGCAAGAGAATTATCCTGACCATTGCTTAAGGCCTGACTCTGATCTGAGCTGGTCAACAACAAAGCCTGCAACAACTCCTGAAATATATCATTATTTTAGATTTCAAAGGCAAAAGTTATTGTCTGGAAATATGAAATCGTATAACTAAGAATTACCTAACCCTTGAACCAGTTTTTAAACTATGATTCACTGAAGACATCAATCAATGATAGAAATAAGTATTTTTCCAGGAAGACAGAAACACCTTAATAGAAGACTAAGGCCAATAAAAAAATCTGTCTCTTAAATCATAGTGTACCTTTCAGAAAAGCCAAGAATCTATAACATTGCTACATTACTGAAATTGCCTATTAGAGTCCTTAGAGAATTTCCCTTAAGACTTTTGAAACATTCAGACTGAGAAAGGAACAGGAAGAAAACTACTCTTGATTTTCATCCTGTGTTATTTAACTTGAAAGCAAAGTTATAACAAGGTAGTGAATTCAGCTGGGGGCATTATTTCTGGAGGATGGATTTACTTGAAATATTCTGACACCAGCAGCTGGAAAAAAGGGGAATTTTTACAGTAAAAGTATCAGCATTTTCACAGATCTGGGACTCCTCTCAGTGTTACTTTGCCTTAGTTTACCAAATCTGACTCTAGCTTTACAAACAAGCATACTGAAGGTGTTTATCTTAAACTAGGTGTCTCAAAATCCCCTTCTTTCTCCTTCCCTCTTCTGTCCAAACCATATGTCAATTGTCAGCCCCAAGCACAACTCTTTCAGTACATGTCTGTCCACAAACAAGACCCTTAGCTAATAAACAGATATGAAGAAAAAGTCATTACTTAGTGACCAAGCCCCTATTTTTCTGTATGCTGAAAAAAACAGACTAAAAGCACAGTGTTCTCTCTAGAAAGCTCCAAATGAGGTATCTGTCACTACAAGAGGAAAGGGATTGAGATTTTCCCATAGAAATGGTATCTCCCTGTTCATACAAGCCAAAGTGAAATGAAAGATTGCCATCACTGTGTAGATGATGTACTGCCCACAGAAGATGGATTTTCTCTCCTTTACTTACTAAATGCTTGGAAGTCCACAGAGAAAGGTGATATGATCACAATAATAAATTTTTCAGCTCTTCTGCTCTGATTTTCTGCCTGGGAATTGTAAATCACTTTTAAAATAGAAGCTTATGACAGAAGAAAAGGCAGTTCCCATTAGTATCTCTCTGTGAGCTGACAGATTATGAAATAGACTCATGGAACAGATTTGTGTAATCTATCTAGAAAAGGCATTTTGTTGCATGGTATAAATTTCTACTGGATAACCTGTAAGAAAGGCTAAAACCCCTTAATTCCTCAGTGAACTTCTTAAACCTGCTCAAGGAAAAGCACTGGGCAGGCAGGAGAGAGGTGTGAGTTTCCTCTTCCATCATCTTACACTGCTTATGAAACAGCCCAAATACTTTAAAAAGAACATATCGATTCACAAGGCTTCTTCATCTTTTTCCTGACACAAATCACTGAAATAACAGAGTGCCACCACTTTGCTAAGCTCTACTCGGAAGCAGAACCTAGCTCTTGCATGTCTTGCTCTTCAGCAGCTGCAAAACAGCAGCATAGCAGTATACTCAGTGCACACCACCATGATTTTATGTCTTTAAAAACACCATTTGTAACCTGTTTTCCTTCCAAAGCATCTCCTTGATTCTCATGTATTGCCTTGCAATTAGACTGCACATGTGGGAAGTGGGTGAAGGGGCCATTTCTCCAGAGGTCCCCTAAGAGCCACCTGCAGCTGAGTTCAGCCCAGTCCTGGGCCAAGCGTGCAAAACCCTATTGTATTACAGTACCCATGCTCTAAGTAGCTAAGCCACTGGTGTCCCCCAGCCCTTTGATATTATCTGTACAGGTACCTGTTACAACCAGAATCTTCATCTTCAGTATGTCGCTTATTTGCCCTGTCAACCTGAAACATTAGTCCAGAAATTAAAGGGGAAAAATATATATGATAAAAAAATGAATGAAGTTTGATAATATGCCAATGGCATTATGGCATTTTTAACCAGCTGAAAAAGTTTATTTTGAAATATTCTGCCTTGGTTGACTTATATTGAATTATTAATATGCTATTGAATTATGGATCTTTTATTATTGGTACTTTCTGGAAAACATTCTGAACCTCTTCTTAATCAGCTAAGAACTAGAAATGTGTTTTCTTACAAGTTTGTTATACCACTGAGTACTAACTGGGAAGAGTTGGAAAGAAACAACTAGAATCATAAAAAAGAGTGGTCAAAACAAACCAAATTTTCTCTTCTAGTCTAACCTGCCCCAAACCTGATACCAATACCTAGGGCCAAAGTTTTCGAGGATGTTTTTGCAAAGGTGCACAATAAAAGTTATGTTTTGGTACCTGAAATCAAGCAAAATTTTCAACAAATCTGGAGAAAGAAAAAGAATCAAGTCAGTATTTAGGTACCAGGTCTGCAAATTTCAGGCTTTAACTATTGCATCTTACAGTCAGTAAAAAATAATAATACACAGGCTGAATTTCTCAAAATGAGTGAAGTAACGTCCATCACTAGAAGTTCTGAAACATCTTCTGACCTTCAATATTTACCAAATAATACCCAATATATAATAAATAAGGATACTACTTGTATTTTTCCTTTAAATCGCAAAGGTACCAACTCTAACAGGGAAAAACTGGTATGGCAGGCATTATACAGATACCTAGAATGTGTAATCCCTCTCCTTAAAAAGCCTGAGTGATTAATTTATATAATATAAATACATATATATGTGTGTGTGTATATATATAAAATATATAATTATCAAATGTAATTTCCTCCCCGCCGCTCCCCCCCCCCCCCCCCCCATCAAACCATTTTATTCACATAAACAAGGCGTTTACCGGTGCAAGAATGAAGGTGTAAATAAACCCAAATCTGGAAAGCAGGCTATATCTCCATATATACACCAATTTTGAAGGCTAACCCTGATATCACTAATTTCTGCCCAAGGATATGCTTATGAAAACTTTTTCAGAATACTTCTTTGCAAGTAGCAATGTTCCCTTTCTGTGTGGAAGATTCTGTTTTCTGTGACTAACGAGTTAATTCAATTACAAAGACTCATTCAGCAGTACTGAATATTACAACTAAGATTGCAGTATGAGCTGTTAAGAAACACTTCAAAGTGACAGCCAGAGGTTTTAAGCCCATCATCAAACATTCAGTCGCATAACACAGGGACAGAAGGTGGTTGCAGGTGTAACTCTCTCACTTGATGACTCATTTAATTGACTCATTTTAATTATTTTAATGACTCGTGATGATTCCAGCAACATAAATTCAGTTTGTTTTGTCAACAACATACAGATACCAGCTAAACGATCCAGAGGGAATCAAATAACATAAGCAGCTAACATTAAATTAAAACTTTTTTTTTTTTTTAAAAGAGTATTAGCATTGATGTCAAACACATAAAACCAGTTTTGTTTACAATACCTCTAATTTGCTTGTGGCATTCCTTGCAGAAGAAAGCGGCTGTTAACTTTTTAAACAGTGTTTCGCAGACCATACTCTTGCGTCTCTGTTGAGCTTGACGAAGGCAAAGCTCTGAAAGGTCTAGGCAACCACTGTTTAGCTACTGTGACTCTCAGCGTGTAATTTCAAAGCATTTATTAACAGCTGATGTGCTCATGCTAGTACACTTTCACTCGACTGAATACTCTAATTGCCCTCTCCCTTTGGGAGAGGGGTGACAGGTCAGAGTGGAGAAGTCATGGCCACCCACCCATCTTCCTTCTGCAGGCTCTCTGTGGAAACTGCCAGACACATACCTGTTATTCTCGAACTGTCTGCATCTGCAGCACCCAGTTTCCCCAAGGGGTCAGTAAAACCCCAAACAAGTCTGTATCACCATTTCTTGCTGGAGCTGAGAACTACTAAGACAGGAAATATTTCAGTCATTTAACAGTTTTTTGTGGGTTTCTGAGTGGCTGGCCAGGAGGACACTAACCTTGTTCCCTGGGTTGCTGGTGCTCACAGAAGTCCCCAGTAATGGGAGTGCGAGAGAGATGATTTCCATACTGAAGACACAGAGAAATATTTCCTATATCACATGCAGGCTACCAGGCAACTTGGATATCTACACATAGTTTCAGCCCTAATTACCGATAAACTAAAAACTTACAAAAAAACCCATGAACCAAATTAAAGCCATTAATTGTTAGCTCAGTAGTGAACAAGAACTATGGACAAAATGCCCTCAACTAAGCCATAGACCAGTCCTCTTTAAAATTTTCAGTACCCAAGATCTCAATTGAGCTCATCTTTAAACTCACCTTTGAAAAAGTAGGCTAGTTAGTATAAAGTTTTCTCAGACATGTACCATGCAGGAGGTTAATTGTCATCCACTTCCCTGAAATCACAAAAAAACGCTACCGTGCTGATGACAAGCCTATTCTATTTTTTTATTATTCTACAGCGTTAATATGCAAAACCTTGATCTTATCAAAAAGGCATTTTGTTTCCAATACTGGTAAATATAACAGTAATCTGTAAAACGTTATCAAGACTTTTCATCACAATTAATAGTCCTAGAGTTCCTATGCTGTTAAAGTGAAATACCTCAAATTTTCAAATTGTTATTTTGAAAAGATCAACCAAATTTTATCAGGGATATATCTACTTTTTTTTCTTTCCATTTCTTATTAACTTTAAACATCTCAGATGAGAAAATATTTAACAGCGGACTTCCTCATTACATATCTGACTATTCAAGTACTGACTTTTTGTTCTGATCTATTTCCCTTCACATTGAACATTTTCATATAGCACTTTTATTACGGATCTGTGGATAACATGTCTAAAGATTTGCTGTCACTCTTTCTGTGGTAGGTACCAACAACTGAGCAGAAAGAAAAACTCTTCAGAGACCAGTACACTGCAAACTACCATGCAAAATATTGCACTGCAAAGAAAGTTTTGGCAAAATTCATCAAAATGTGTGACATGTTTTCACTGTTGAAACCACATCAATTTCATGTGAAAGTAATCGCTAGTCTAATGAGAAGTTACAGAAAATAGAACTAACAAAACACACATGGCTCTGAAAGTTAGTGGAAAAGACATTTTTTTCTGGGCCTGAGTCTACTAAAACCATTGCAGCCCAGGCTGCCTTAAGTCACGGTAGTCACACCTAAATAGCAGTTTGATTACAGGATCTATTCATTTTAGTTCAAGCGCTCCATCCCTGATGCCTGACCTCAGCTCACCTGTTGTATTGGGTTTGTGTGGTTAGGTTTTGGTAGCAGGGGGCTACAGGGGTCACTTCTGTGAGAAGCTGTGAGAAACTTCCCCCATGTCCAACACAGCCAGTGCCAGCTGGCTCCAAGATGGAAAAAAACAAAGTTGTGCCCAGGAAGAAGGGAAGGGTGGGGGGAAGGTATTTTAAGATTTAGTTTTTATATCTCACTACTGTACTTTGATCTGATAAGTAATAAACTAATTTCTCCAATTTGAGCCCGTTTTGCCCACGGCAGTAATTGCTGAATGATCTCCCTGTCCTTATGTCGACCCATGAGCCTTTTGTTATATTTTTTTCTCCCCCTTTTGCAGGAGGGGAGTGATAGAGCAGCTTTGGTGGGCACCTGGTGTCCAGCTCGGGTCAACCCACCACACCTGTGTACCAGGAGGTCTATTCTCAGAAACAGGTACTGAGCTGAGGTTTACTGTGCTGCAGGAGATTAAGTTGGAGGACAGGGAATATTTGATATCATTTTAACTTTGGAAGAATTCAGCATTAACAGATAGATCTGGGCTTTTTGTAGCGTTAGCATTGTGGCTGGGCTGAAGTAACCACAGCAGGATGAGCTTGTAGTTGTGAAGACTGCTATATTAGCAACAGCAGAAACAAAAGATCCTTCATACCCAAGAAACTGAAAAAAAGCATCAGTTCTTTTTCTGATGGCACTCTCCTTTACCCACTCGTAAACAAGTGGTCTCCAAGGAATAGATATCATTTTATTGATATATTATCAATTGGTTGATCTATGAAGTTTTTCTTAATTTTTCATTTACCACTGGGATGCATGGGCTCTGCCTGGGCCCATATATATGTACCTGTTGTGGTTTAACCCAAGCTGGCAACTAAGTACTATGCAGCTGCTCGCTCACCCCATCCCACCTACACCCAGTGGGACAGGGAGGAGAACTGGGAAAAAGGTAAAACCTGAGGGTTGATAAAAGAAAAATTTAATAATTGAAATAAAATGAAATAATAATAACAACAAGAGAAGAAAGGGAGAGGAATAAAGTCCAAAGGGAAAGGAAAGAAAACCCTAAACCAGCAAGTGATGCACAATGCGCCATTGATGCTACCAGTTGCTGACCCATGCCCAGCCAGTCCCTGGACATCATCCGCTAGCCCCCGCCAGTTCCTCCAGTTTATATACTCAGCATGATGTTCTACAATGTGGAGTATTCCTTTGGCCGTTTGGGGTCAGCTGTCCTGGCTGTGTCCCCTCTCAATTTTTTGTGCCTCTCCAGCGTTCTCACTGTAAGGGCCTAAACAACTGAAAATTCATTGACTTAAACTAAAACCATCAGTGTGTTATCAAGATTATTCTCACACTAAACCCAAAACACAACATTGTACCGGCTACTGAGATGAAAATTAACTCTATCCTGGCTGAAACCAGGACAATACCCTACTGATTTGTTACTTGGATCAGTAAGCTGCCATATGGCTGTTTTAATTTCTACTTACACAGTCAGCAGTGTGACACAAAAGCCAAGGACTTGTCATAAATTGTCTTTTCCCTGCTTTATTTACTGCAAATTGAAAAAAGCACTATCATCAC
Source organism: Falco naumanni (assembly GCF_017639655.2). Lineage (NCBI taxonomy): Eukaryota > Metazoa > Chordata > Aves > Falconiformes > Falconidae > Falco > Falco naumanni. Next base: position 73,036,796 of record NC_054056.1, read on the forward strand.
ATGAGGGAGGGTTAGTTAACTACTGCAAGTACATGGAGAATACTATCCAGATGGATTGCTTTTTCCTTTTTTTTCTGCGGTTGCAGTCACAAACAACTGGAGAGTTGCATATAATTTAGGATAAGCCCACATCTTCCAGGAATCAAATGCAGTGTGAAGGATTTCATGACTGACCTTAAACCCCATTGCCACCAACTACTCATGGCGAGTGATTTCTTGATGAGTTGATGGCTCTGGTTTTTCGACTAGTTTTCCTTGATAAAATGGAACTATGCACTTTCCTGTGCTTGTCTGTTCATAGAACAGATCACCAGAAATAGTTAAATACATATTTGTTGACCTCAGACATCACAGAACTTTAACAGAATCATAATTCATAGAAACTGAAGTTATTTCTCTTCTAAGTCAAAGTCCCTTTTGTTTTCTGTTCTTTATCTTCTTCTGTTGGCACATCAGATCAATAACATTAAATGCTTCCTTTCATCAAATAAACAAAGTGGCCAAGGCCTATTATAACAATGACCCCAGCAGCTCCTCCTAACTCTACCGAAAGGGACAATACACAGATTTCCTCCCAGGACACTCCCAAAAGCAAGTGCACTGTTGGTCATGGCTACAAGTCCAACCAATTTCTTTAGGATTGTCCAACTGGAGCCACTTTTCTTCAGTACAGGGCTCCACATCAGCAGATTTTTTTCTAAGGGTAAGCAGAGGAGAGAACACCCTATTCTAATCCAGGTTTTGCAACAAAAGCAAAATAAACCATCACTATTTGGTCTTTCTGATCTGGTACCATGATGGGTTTTACAGATAGACAATTACTAATAGCTTGGTTTGGGTTTTGTTTTTGTAACAGATGTGTGTTCAGGGAGATAATTTTTCTGAAGGATCTATCTTTCTCAGAACCTTTTGCTTTTTGTACGTTTATTATAGTATGAGACCAGAGTAATGTTGGTACGGGGTAAAAATCCAATAAAAGATCACTAGACTTTAGAGCTTTAATTTACCATGAACGAGCAGTCTGGGTTGGCGGGCATCCAAACCACTACCTCTCACCAATTTTATTTCAAAGGAAATGATTCTTAAAATAAATGTTTCTGTTTTGCAACGCTGTTAGACGAGGCCAGCACTTTCACCTGATGCTGCGGCAGGCTGAATGGTGTCCAGTGAATTTGCAGGGGCTCCTGTCTTGCTCTGGTCTTACTCGCTGACACTTGCTATTGGGGGACTGTGCTGTAGTGCAAAGGCAAGTTTTGTCTGTGTGATTGAGACCAGTCCAGCAGCATTTGACTTCAAGGGGGAAATGCTAGCTTTCAAAATATGAAGCTGGAGCAACTCAGACCTGCTCAGGAAGTTTACAGCTAACCATTCTGGTGTAAGACATTTCAGGGACAAGGAATCAGCATAACTGAATTGAGAGATGACCAAACAAAATTAGGAACCCTAAACCTTCACTACTTCATCAGTCAAATGGAACTATAAAGGCTTTAAAGTCAGATACGTTTATGTGTGTCAGTGACAGCAAACTACTCAAGCCTTCAACACACAGAATCTACTGAAAGTTCACAGTCCTGCTGCCTGTGCTGGAACTACTCGTGCCCTCTAGCAATCTCCAAACTCAGCCTTCAGGAACAAGGCACTAGTTAAAATATTTAAACTTCTTTGAGATTAAGTTTAAACATCCCTTTAAAGTGGTGTTATCAGGAGGAGTTGTGAACAAGCCTTTTTTGAATGGCCATCATCAGGTCTAAAGTAATGTATGAGGAATATGTCCTAAAAACGTTGACTAAGTCCAGCCCATATTAGCAATGGCCAAAAAAACCTAAAGGTGTGGGAAATTTGGGGATCAGTTCATTTTTCAAGTGACAAGACAAAGAAATAACATAATTGTTGGAACGGATGATGGCCTGCCTAAAAGGAAATGGATGCCTACAAACCTTTGAGTCCAAGAGATGAATGTATTATGCTGGGCTTGAGCCACACTCCCTAGATCATCTGGAGGAAGCCTGCAAAACTCTGTGTTATATTGTTCCCTAACTAGATAGCAGCTTCCAGAATTCAGGGGTTCCTTTCTGTTATTTTTCCAGCAGGACTAAAGTATGTCTTTACATTGAAAACAGGGAGCAGGGCAGGGTGTGGATTCCTTGGAAGAGATTGGGTTGGTTTGCAAATACATACTGGCGAAGTTCAGACATTTGGCTACACCCTGACTTACCCACAACAGCTAAAATAAGGTCATCAGCCTGCAAAAGATTTCTTGTGGATCTTGCAGCAGTCAGGTCAGGTAATAATTGCCATTTTGGAAATGAAGGCAAAACATACCCTCTGAATATGTCTGATCTATATATTATACACCTCAACTGCAAAATTTTGCAGTCTCCTTTCCAAGCTGACCTCATTATCCAACATACCCTTTAAAAAGGCGACAAAAGTTGAATTAAAAAGTGTGAATAAAATTAATTTCTTGATAAAAAGGCCAAATCAGAAGTTTCACCAAAAATTCTTTGCTTGTCAAAGAATATTTGAATATTAGTTTCAAAACAAGAATCCACTTAGATACAGTAAGTAGATTTCCACAGCTCCAAGCCAAATAACATTAGGGACAGCAATTGAAATCCCCTCTGTTTTCTGTTCATTTTTACTATTTGGAAAGGCACATTTTTTCCCATTGCAAAAAAATGTAGCATGTTGTATATTTCTGTTCTATTGCTGCTTTATTTATTCTAACAAATAGGAAAAAGGAGGTCTTCAAGTAAACACAACTTTAAGAACACCCTTATGATAAATAACTGAATGCCTCCCATATGAAAAGAAACACTTACTTTTTGCATGTCAATTTAGTCAGTTCAGCCATCAATCTAAAGTGTGTAATTGCTTCAGTTAACAATCAGAGGACTTGGAAGCTTACACCAGCCAAGACCACGGCAGGAAATTACCCAGTTTATTGTGATTTATAAGAGATATTAAAGAGTTGAAATACTGAAGGGTTGCCTGGGAAAGGATATCTTTTCAATCAAGTGCAAGTACACAGAGCTCAGCTTGGAATCACTCCTACTAAACTTTCTTTAAGCATTCACACTTTACTATTTTTTCTGTAAATAAGTTCCTGTTAGAATTCTTTTTTTGCTTGTACATAAAAACAGCCAATATTTCTGAAGAATCCTCCCCCTCCCAATTTAAATGTAGCAATTCTGGTTCCTAGTGTCAACAAATATTCCCTAGAAGAACAGTTCAAGCTGGTTAGAAGGGGGATGTTTTCAACAGCACCAAAAAAATATCTAGTGAAACAAGCAAAGTGATTTTTATTCAATTAAGAATATGTAGCTGAATTTTAACCTAATCTGTCTACTGCTACTACATCTGAAAAACTTTTCAATCAGAACTAACAGAGGTTTAATTCTAGCCTTCGTATAAATATAAAGAAGTCTTAAATCGCTATTTAAAGGTGAGCAAAAAAACCCACAGGCTTCTGGAACACCATCTGCAGTGCCCAGAAGGTAATAATCAGAGGTTGTCTACTTGCTGTTTTGCCAGTTCATTCGTAAATCACAAAGCTTAAGCATCAGATCTGCACTGCACTTATGGAAGAACTTGACCAGTTCCACAGAAAATGCTGTATCACAGCAAGTAAAGAGGCAAGCAGCTAAGGAAAGATATTAAACACTTAATCAAACTGTATATATATATATATATACTATACAAAAGTATAGGCTCTATTTCCGATTCAGATCTCAAACAGTTACACAGTTATTTTCATTTGTGTTGTTTTTTCTAAAAAGTTGGGCTCACTCAGAGGGAATGGTTTGCCCTGTGTTAAATGGTGGAGGGAACTTAACAGAGAATTGTTCTAAGCTTGTTTTCTTTCAAGTTACCATAAAGTTTAGGTTTATATTACTGGGAAGTATAAAAATATGAACATTCTTGCAGATACTGCTAAGTCCTTTAGATTTTAATAGTTTCTGGCAGATACCGATATCTCTATTTGCATAAACTGGTCCACAATCTAGATAGAAATACACCCACAGGGAAAAAAATAGAAAAACCTATTCAAATGCCTTTCCCTCAAAAGCCCCTTGTGGTCCAGAATTAATTTTAGTAGAATCTGCAGAGAAACCAGAAGGTCACTAACACAGACCCACATCTTAAGCGGGTTGCTGGTGTTTCAGTAGTTGCTTGTGTGAATGTCAGAAGCCATATATACCCCGTAACTTCAATAACTAAGACAAAAGAATACTTGACTGTGCAAAAATATAATCTTACATAAATATTTAAAGAGAGTAGTGATATTTTAAAATTAGCATCAGCAGTATGACCCAGGGACTCTCTCCACAGTAGTTACAGACCAGTTTCCTCCTTGTTCCAGCCTGTTTGTTTGCTGTCCTCTGCAGGTCCAAGTGAAAAACAAAGCATGAAGATTTTAATCAAGGCAAAGATAAATCCCATTCAAATGCAACAAATCCATCACACTAAGTGAAGTAAGCTATGTCGTGTGCAAATATCAAAAGAAATTTCTCTGCGGTCCGAGTCCTCTGTTAGTAGCAGGTCCCATTTGCAAGCACCACTGGTCAGACTATACTTACACCAGAGGTAAGATTGCAGGAATGGGGAAAAGGATGCATAGAGCTTCTTGGGATTTGTCTTTGTGTTTCTCTTCCAAAAGCTTTCCTGAATACACTTTACTGCAAGAACTGAAGCTTCTCCATCCTGCTGTCTCCACCTGTAATTAAGGTTAACTCGGTTACCCGCTAGTCCTCATCCACAGCTCATTCCCAATTTGACTCCCACCATTCTGTCAGCCTGAGCTCCGAGTTCATGCTGGGCTGCTGGGTACAAGCCTTCACCTGGTCCCAGTCTTTGCAGTGCTCATCTCCTCATCCCACTGCTTCCAACAACAAGTCTGGATTTGTTGGGCAGCTGCCAACTTTAAATAGCGCAAAACCAGTCAGTGCTTACTGCCTTGCACTTGGCCCTTCTGCACACCATTTGTGTGGGGGGGGTGGGGGGGGTGTGGGGGGGGGTGGGGGGTGTCTGTGTGCACACACACAGAGACAGGCACTGTGCAGAGCAGTTCCTAGGGTTCTGCAAGGGAGGCTACCACATATCCTAGCAATGGGCCACTAGAGCAAATCGCTGCTATGTGTGACATCAAGCAGGGAGAAACAGTGCACATGGTCTGCTTGAAGGTTGCCCCTCAGCTGAATGAACGCTCTCTGGTTTCACCCCTGTGATCAGTAGGATCACCTTAGGCCACTTTGTCCCCTGCCACGTGCTTCAGCCCCTTGTCACTTTACATTCCCAAAACAGGCAGGTGGAAATCAAGCCCTATTCCTCTCATCACTACTAAATTGTAACAGCTTTTTGGACAGTAAGATACTGCCCATGTTTGCAGGAGGAAAGCCAAGTACAGTTGCTGGTCCTGCCTCCATGCTGCAGCATCTCTCTGAGCTCCCCACCGCAGTTCCTTCTGCCTCCCTGGGGTAAGAGTCTGCAAATGCCCAAGGGCTGAAAATCTGCTCACATCATCTAACATGCAGACAACAATATTCAGAGACATCAGAATAAAACTTATTTAAAAAATAATCACAAATTAATAAAAAAGGGCTTTCTTATGTGTTTTGTGTGTAAAGAACAATTCCACCAGTTCTAACTGGTGAATTGGTATACCAGCATTTATCATCCAACAATTTCATCATTCAGTTTGCCACACCTCAGCAGTGATCTCCATGTGCTGAAGAATCAGCATAACTGAGAGGAACAAGAGATTACAAAGCTTTTCTATAACTCAGTCCTACCTCAAGAAAAAACTCTGCTTAATATAAGTCCATTCTCTCCATATAACATTACTAACATAACCCTTCTCTAATATCAGCCCAAAAGTTTTTAGACTTAAAAAAACCCCAAACAATCCTAAAACCAACAAAAAAACCCACCCAAAGACTAAAAACAGCAACAAACCAACAGCCCTAGAAGTCAAGATCCATATTCTCTCTCTTTGGAGATTTAGGGAACATAGTCATGTGTAATGGCAACTTCAAGGCTTTCTCAGTTGATGATATGAGAACCTTTGGCTTACACTGGTTTCACTGGACAGACATAAACGTAGCCCCTCTCATTGCTGCCTGGAGCTTTACAGAATCCAACCTACATTTGTCTGAAAGTCCTGAATACACCACTGATGTGCCATTGCTCTAGCTGCCCTAGGACTGACAGAAGTAAAAGGAAGACATTTGATGAACATATGGATGCAGTAATTTTCACACTGAGAGTCATCTGGAAAATGCCATAAAAGCAATAGATCAGAGAAAAAACACCACCCCACTTTGCTTTAATTTACTGTTTAAACAATTTCCTTCCCCCCTGCCCCTTCTTTTTTTTGAGGGATACTAAAAGGAGAAAAAAAAAGTTTCCTCTTTAAAATGCTTGGTACTGAATTATTTCCAGATAAAGTGTGGCACCTGACTGGGTAACAGAAAAATTGCATACTTTAGGTACCTAGTTCTATTTTTCACAGATTCCTTCACACTTTCAAAACACTGCTGGATCCTGTACTGTCGGATAAGCAGTTGCTTTTGTGCCAGTATTGTCACTGCAACACAAGTGAGAAGATACTTCAGGTACTGTTGCAACCATAGGTTTGCAGTGTGATTTGGGGGGGGGGGTTGTGTGAGGGTTTGGCTGGTTGGTTTGTTTGTTCAACTTAGTTTATGGCACTTAGCTGATGGAACACTTGTGAAAAATTGGAGTAACCAATGATAGATAATTCTTGAACTGTTGTGTGCCAAAAATTAAACTCCTGCAAACCTCCCACCTCCTCAGGCTAAGAAAATAGGAAAGGGCCATATGATCCAGACAAAAGTCCTTAGTTCAGGTGCTCTGCTCCAACTAGTTCTCATGATGGTGAAGAACAAAAGCAAAGGGAAGAAGTTTAAGTGTTAACAGTGTTTATGCCCGGTTTCCAACACACCAAGGTTTAGTGACTTCCTGAGCCAGCAGTTATATTGGTACCTTAATGTACAGACATATCTGCAGTAAGTAATGCAATTTTATTATACTTTGTGTATACTATCTTTTGCATTATACTTGCTGCTTAGTAATTCCACTTGGTCACCCCACTTTGTGTCAAGAAAATCTGTGAATATTCACTCCCTGTATATCATTCTACAGCAGGCCCTGAGACAGGCGGCTCCCACCCACGGGCACAACACAGCGTCACACAGCTGGGCACTAAGGCATCACCCACCTGGCTGATAACAATGCAACTGCAAAGCAATCAGCATCCCAAAGCAATTACCCTCATTTGACAGGCAGGACTGGTGTTTCAGACACAGCAAATGGATTGCTGAGAATAGCTTTCTCCTACTGTGAAAGAGTAAAGAAATGATTAAAAGCAACCTGACATGTTCTAAATACCAATTTCAGATATTCAAGGTACCCACGTGTGATCCTTTGAAAGAGGCAGAAACATTACCAGGCATACAACCGGCCTCTTTGCTGCGACTATTATACAAGAAGCAGCAATACATGCTCAGCTGTGGTTGGAAATCACAGCCCTGGGTGGTGCAGGAGTGTGTGTGGTTGTGCTGCGGCAGAGTGACAGAATGCTCTGCCCATCCCAGCTGGTACCTCGACCAGCCCCCACATGAACTGCCTCAGCATCGTCACAAGCAGCATCCCCAGCAGCATGGCTTGCCAGGTGTCACAGTGGCTTCAGGTGGGTCTTGCTACTGCTGCACCTGATCGCTGTGTCTCACCCCACAACCTTTCCCAAGGAAACACGATGTTGTCCACATCTAAATTTTTTCACTCCTCTATTTCCCACATCTGCTTTCATCTTCTGTAATCCAAAGCTTTGCTTGGTACCATTAATTTTTCCCCTGAACTCCTCTCCCCTGTCTCAGGCCCTCCTACATACCTGGCCACCATGGCGAGTGTCTGAACATCAATAAAAAATTTCAGTTAATTGACTGGGGCAAAAGGATAGCAAAATCATGAATTAATATGTGGTTGCAGCAGGGCTATGGGTTAGAACAGGAATCTGTAATTACTATTGATTTTAACAATGCTCTGAAAACTGGTGATCTGTAGTCACCTGGCGCTATGTTGACAGTGTAAAACTACAGTATTTGTAGTGTTTATTGACTCTTTGAAAACTAGAGGATAATTTTTTCATTACAGAATTGTAAACAGTTATAGGAGGAAGAAAGGGAAACATGAAAACTTACTTCAGCATCACACTTTAAGGTAGCTTCTTCTCAGACATTTCAGTATTTCATCCTTGGGGGGGGGGGGGGGGGGGGGGGGGGGGCGGGGGGCGCGGCTGCAAACTTTTCTGCTTGCTCTGTCCCTCCCAGCACCTGAGACATCCTTCCTCTGAGCTCTTCTCACTGTTTTTGTTAATGATAAAATTGCCTCACACTCTCCCATCTCTCTCTTTTCAAGATTTTCTTTGCTGCTCTTCACCCCAATTAGTCAACTCTGCCTTTGAAGTTTATCTGAATTTACTGTCTTCAGCGTTTCTTGCTTAACACATTCCTCCTGCCATAGGCAGTTCTGAACATCAGTGTCAGGGCCAAACACAGGAAGTCTAAGAGGTGCCCTGAGAATGATAAAACACACAAAAAAACCCCTCTCAATCATATGAAGTGAAATTGTACAAAGTAGCCTGAAAGGGATATGAGAACTCGGTGCTGTCATAACAGCACACAGAAGAGCTATCATAGAAATAACCAATGCTCTGAGAATGTATACAAGAAATTTCTGTGCTCCTTCCCTGTTAACACAGTAACAAAACAGATTTCCAAAGCTCTTTTCGTCCTAAGTGCAATTAAAGTGTTGATAACATACTACCATGAAAAGCTGTGAAGGTCAAGAAATCTGCAAAGTTCAAGGAGACAGCAGTCATTTCTGTGGATGATAGGAACGCACACAGTGTCATAATTCATTACAACTGATCCAGTGCAAAAGACATTAAACCACAGGCTTCAGGATCTAAGCCAATTTAAAATGATTTCAATTCAGAATTACCCTTCAAATGTTAGTAGACGAGCAAAGGCTACATAATCCCATTTTAATCTGAAATATGACGCTAATCATTTCTGGAGACATGGTATGGGATTAGGTGGGTTTTGGACCTAATCCATGATGGTATTTCCTATATGCCTGCTCAGTTCTACTTTTAGCTTTTCTGCTAACCCCCTTCAAGGTGCCCAGGAGCAAAACAACTGTTGCCTGCATTTGTCTTTGCTTGCAACCTTGAGACTATAATGCTCTCAAAGACACAGAGCATGATATAAGGGTCAGGAGATGAATCCTTCTCCTCAAGAAAGAAATACTACCAGAATATCTCCTAATTTCCATAATTTTTGAACACTGCAAAGGGAAAAGCAAACATTCAGGGAAAACACAGAATGGAGCAAAAATTTTAGAAGTTCAAATGTATTGTCTGAACTATACTTTTCTATTTAATAATTGTTTCTCAACACTGCTTTTTTAACGCTAGACTTGGACGGAAAGGGCAAAGATCTCTAACCAACTTTTGCAGCATCAAGAAGGTTGTTTTGAAATACATCAGGATTTGAGAAACCTGGGGAGATCCAAGACTGGCTAATCCAAGCATTCCAGTACTACAGGTCACATCCCAAAGCATCACTTCATAGACTGAAAAACATAAGAATTTTTCAAAAAATCATTAACTTTCAATCTATTTGTTTTCTGAAATTAGAACATTTAGTCAAACTATTTTTCCAAGCCTACACATATACATGAAGCATTAAATTCCATGGTTCAAGGCTTTAAAAAAAAAAAAAAATCAAAACATTACAAGGCCTAGGAGTTCTCAGTTCTAATGCCATTACAAAACAGCCAGCATACCTGCAGACTTTTCTTTTTTCCTCTGCTCTGATCAAGCTGTGAAAAAAAATGAAAAAACAGGGTAAAGTCCTGATATAAAATAAAAAACTCCTATTTGATCTCCTGGAGCCAGACTTTCATCTCATGAATCGTTATAACATGGCCAAGAATTATATCCAGCTATTGTTCAACTAATCCACCGTCCGCCGATAGCAAACGCACGAGATTCAGTGTAAATCAGTGTCCAGAACTATGAAAGGATTCCTGGGAAACGCCTAAGTCATCAACTCTGTTATAAATAAGGAATGTGATTAAATAAAACAAAAGTATGAACAGACCCTCAGAATATTGTACTTTTCTTCCTGGAGCTTTTCTTTATTGTTCCGAAGTAAACAATTCACATGATATCTTTTTTTCCTCTTTTGCATGGCCTGTTCACAAGCACATACCGCATCTGCCTTCTCTTCCAATTTCCTTGCTGCCTCTAAAGCTGCTGAAGACTCTTCACCTTTTTGATATTTCTCGACTGGCAGTATACTTCACACATCTGTTTTTCCAGAGTAACAGATGTTGTTGCTCAACAAAGACAACAGTCTATACGTTCAGGCTAGGAAGTGCAGAAAAAGCATTTAGATGTAGTTTCTGCTTTTTCTCAACAGATGCTTCAACAACATAGATTCCTTAAATAACGTGTATTTCAAGTGTATGTGCCCAGGGTTTATAAAACAGACCAAAGTGCAGTGGACATAGATCATTCTTGCTGCTCAAAAGGGCAAAAGGCAGCATCCTTCTCATACATAAAAAAATCAAGTCCTTAGCCCTCAAGCGGTCATTAATTGTAAATAACCAAATCCACTACAATCATGTGATTTTGAACAAAATATTAATCTATGATACATTAATACATACTAACTGCCTTAATGTGATTCTGCTCTATTCTTTTGTGTTCTTATTTGGGGCCTTGTTGCTCAGTAACATACCACACCTTTTAACAACAAAATATCTCCAAACTGAGACAGAGAAAATAGATTTCACTTAGCAACCTGGACAGAAATACTTGGGGATTATCAGTCTGTTCATGATTGTTGTTTCTTTTCATGACTGTTATTTTCACACATTAAATAAGTATTTCCTTTTCCGATGTTTTAATACCATTGTAACTAAATCCATGTCCTTATTGGAACCAAAGGTGTGTCCTATATGTGCTTGCAGTATAGCTTGGAAGTTACGTGGCTCCACAGAAGAATCTCTAAGTTCTGCTAAAGTGACATGACCATACTAGAAGTTGACACAGGCATTGCTACTCAGTCAGTAAGCCAGAGCCTGTGAGGACCAGCAGTTTCCCTCACACGTTTGAAAGTGTGCATCCGATACATGACGTGTCTGAGGGAGCAAATGCATCTCTAATCCTATGAGAGTCTGCTAACGTCTCTATTACTGATGGCTGACATCTTCTGAATCAGAAGGATTATAGTCTTGTTTTGTTTTCCTTTAGTTTTAACTGTGAAAATTATAGCTGCTATATAGTCGTGTGTATAAAAAAATATATGAAACCTCATCAGATTCATAGGATCATAGAAGCACTGGTTAGAAGCCACCTCTGGAGGCCATCCAGTCCAGCCTCCTGATTGAGTGGTAGGAAAGTCTCCAGCACTAGAGCAGGTCAGCCATAGCTTTGTCCAGCAGAGTTCTGAAAGCCTCCAAGAATGCTGATCCCAGCTCTTTCTGGCAACCTACTAAAGTGCTGCACCACCCTCCTAGCCAAGAAAGGCCACTCTGAAATCCCTAAATTATGATTTGTCCCACACTTTATCATATTCCACTATCCAAAAAAGCTTGGCTTTACTATGCTTGTAACTCCCCTTGAAGTAACCTGAGGCTGCTACTGAATCCCCCCTTATCCTGCTCTCCAGTAGCTGTATGCTGCCGCTAGCCCCTCCCCTCTGACTATCTTGGTAGCTCTCTGCTAGACCTGCTTTCAGTCCAACATCCTTCTCAAACCCAGGGACCCAGAAGAGGACACACTAGAGCAGCCTCAGCAACACCAAGCAGACAGAATAAAACCTTCCTGCTGGCCATGTTTCTGCCAACACAGCCCAGCATGGGTTTTGCCTTACTAGCGATTAGAGGCCACTGTGGGCTCATATTCAGCCAGGTTTCTGCTGTAACACCCGGTCCTTTTTAATCAGAGCTGCTGTTCAGATGGCCAGGCCACAGACTGCGCTGTGTGGATTTATACCTCTGGGGGAGCAGCTTTGCACATCTCCCAGCTGAAACTCATGAGGGTTTTTAGCCCAAGCCTCAGTTAACCCAAGGTCCATTCTAACTCAGTGTCATCCACAAATCTGCTGAGGGTATGCTCTGCATCATCATGTGAGGCATATGGTCCACAATGTTTCCAGGAACAGGGATGAAGCAGCCTGAATCTCCCCTGATCCTCCATTTACCTTTTCCATTTGCCTTCCGTCCTCTGTCACCTGTTACTCTCAGTAATGGCTCTCAGTCTTCTTCACAAACTGCGACAGGTTTGTTTTTTGTGTGAAGACTGAGGGGGAAGGAGAGAAAAAAAAAAAAAAAGTGTTGAGTACTTGTCTTCTCTGTATCATCCATCCCTCAGTTGTCTCCCACCATTCACCTAAAGCCCACATTTTCCCTGAGCTCCGTGAGCAAACTTGTAAAATGCTTCCTTTATGTTCCTTACTACTCTTAGCTCCAGCTGGACTTTGGCCTTCCCAATTTCATATCTACATGTCCAAGCAATGCTTCTATACTACACCTTTGCAGCCTCTCATGGCTCCCCCTTTTTACGTGCTCCCCTCTTGCATTTTGGTTCATCAAAAAGCTCCTTCCTTGGCCACACAGGCCTGTTGACAGAATTATCTGTACTTCTGACCTTTCAGGGCATTTTCTTTGAAAAGCAACTGCTTTCCTGGGCACCGTGGCAGTTTCTCAGTAGATCTTTGCCTGGCTATCCCCTAAACAAGCCAAAGTTTGCTCTCTTATAAGGCATATTGGAAAGACAGACCGATTGCCCCTGCTTTTGTGGTATCTTTCCAAACATCTGCAGGGACAGAGAAGTTCCTAGCATAACACTGCACTCCCTTTGCTGCTTTACATGTGTATCTTCCCTTGTACGTATCTTCCTTCTGCAACATCCCATTTCTTCTTTCCACTTCCTTCTTGTTTTCACCCCAATAAACTGAAGACTTTTTTCATCCTGTAGCCTTGTCTATTCACGCAATATTATGTGGAACTGCCCTCAGGTTCTACAGAAAAGTAGAACAAACTGCTCTCTCAGTGGTACTTGAGGGCAAAATACTAAGAAATTTATTACTTGGAGGGATACAGTATTTCTTGTAGTAACAACCAGCTAGCATTTCCTGATGTCCAGTAGCATAGGACACTGGATGTTTGGGAAACCTGGACAAACAGGCACACCGTGATCAGTGAGCCTCAGGGGCTTAACTGCCCACGCAACAACGCGCTGCACACCGCGTGCGTGTCCGGTACCACGGATTCCCTCTGTAATGCATCACAGGGTTTGCCCCCACATGTACCCTAAGCACAGAGCATCACGAAGGCACGGAGCCAGAGACTCCTTGCTTTCCACAGTATGCTTTCAGGCATTGAGAGACATCACTCACTATCCCACTCCAGATACGTGCTTGCTGCTTCTTGGACCACACTGCACGTCAAACAGAAGAATTTCTTACATGGTCTACAGACATAGGCCAGCTGTCTCTTAAGTAGAGATGTTAAAATAATATAAACAATAGAAATGTAGTAAAATGCTCTTTAAGTCTTCCTTAGAAGTAAATGTCTGTGATCCCATAACTTACCTCATTTTCTTAGAACTCTGCTGTTTGCCTTCAGAACTTGCATGTGCTTGGAAAAAAGTAAGTGTTTGCCCATTTGGGTTTGCTCAACAGCTATAATAAGAACTTCCTGAATTTCTGTACTCCTTCTGTGGAAAAGGTGTCACAGGACTCAACTGAAAATAAAAATATTTCTAGATGGTTGTGGATTTTTTCCCTTTATAGAAACTTGTTGACTTCCTAATTATCACATTTTGAAGGCTGCAAGTTTTTTCCCATAATACATTTTGGAAAATATTCCCCCCACCTGTGACATCTCTAACTCATTTTGCTAAGTATCCACTTTTAAGAATATTGTTCCAGGTTTAGCCTCACCATTCCCCTTCATTCGCTATTAGGGCTACTTTATCCTAATGCGTTTGTTTCTGCAGACCTGATACAGCACTACTTTTTTTATTACCCATATTTGGGTAATATTCCTTCCAATTTTGTTTGCCTATCCCTCCCAGTTTCAAGAATAAGGGATAAAAAGGCTGAGAAAGGTACATGTGAATGACCAAAACTATGCATAGGTTTCATTTTGGCAGAAGATAATGTAGCTTCAAATAATTGATATTGCAATTTCAAGTCAGCTCGGCGCATAAACCATTTAACACGAGGCCTCACAGTCAGATTGTATTTTAACTAATTCATATTCACTTATGAGGACTATCATTATTCTAGGAGATAATTGTTTTTAAAGTATTAAACAAGGCCAATAATTTCTATGACATAGCCATATTGTAAATGTATATACGCTGTATGTACACGTTACTAACCTGTAATCTATTGCATTTATGAACAAACTTAAACGTCAGACAGTGAAGGCACATAAATTCATCATGCTGTCCTCTGAAAATATGTCCCCACATTTTACACTTGTAGCAGTGTAAAATCTGCACCTTTCACCTGAAAATGATAACAGAATGGAAACACAACGCTGCCCTCCACCTACAAACTCTCATTGCTCTCAGCAAAGCCCAGCCCTGCACTGCTGCAGCACAGATTTCTAACATAATAAAATGCTATATTAGTCAAATATTTTTATAAGTATGGGTCATGTCTGTGCTATGATGCATTTTACAGCTGTGATGCACTTGTCTCTAATGCGATAAAACTACGAAAGCTGAAAGTTTCTTGCAGACAGTTTACATTTTGTGATGACATTCCCTTGAATATTAAACGTAACAGCCTTTCTCGTTTGTGGGCTTAGAGCTCTCCTCTGGGAATGGAAACATTAGCTACTGATGAAAATATTCATGAACTCTTTGTCATGCTGTTTTTATGGAAGGAAATTCCATCTATATCATGATCATGAACTGACAAGTAAACTAATCTTTGCTGTTAGGTATTAGTCATATTTTCCCATATGTTCTTTGTAGAGCAAGCGGCACATGCGTATTTAATTTAATTTTGTATAAATATTTAACAGGGCCTTTATCATATCAACTTGATAGCTCATTTGGGCTAACAGCATTTAGCCTTAGAGCCAGAAAAACAAATTTTCTACACTTAATACAACAGCATGTGACATTTATCAGCACTCAGCCTTGCGGAAGTGGATGCTGATTTACGATTAGTTATTCTTAAATCTGCACATCCTACTAAGGAACTGGCCAATGACAGCTAGGATATCCACTTTATTGTTCACCTTCAGTTACAGCATTCATCGATTTACCTGCAGGTTTTACTCATTGTTGTGTGCAAGCATTATTCAAAGCAGCTTTTAAGTGATGATGCACTGGAATTCTCCATTTAGCCTGTCAGTTGGCTTTCTGTACGTTGTTAAATGGTTAGTAGTGGAGAGTACAGAGTATGGATATATCCCACGTATGATGACACAACAAATAGAACAAAACCTTTCTAACTTGCTTATTGCCCTCAGAACAGTACCTGCAGCTTTCTGAAGGGATTTGTGGTTCCAGCTCACCAAAGACCTCTAAGAAACTTTCGTACCTGTTTTGCCTTTCTTGCAGAGAAAACGTCTCATTTTCATCTCCATCAACAGGACACACTTCTGCACGACTATTAGCATCTGCCATCAAAGGTGCAGAGAAAGCACCTGCACTGCATGTATGTAGCTGCACAGTTTTCCTAGGAAGTGATGGGGAGGGAAGCTTCCCACATAGTTTGCCTCTTCTTTAGAGGATATATCACCCAGTGCTCTGGCCCCTCAAAATGCAATCGCTAACAGGGATGGGAGGGGAAAGTCATGACTGTGCAGCTGCACTGACTGCACGTTGGATGGGGCACAGAGAAGTAGCCTAGGGGCTCTGTGCATGAACTTGAAATCCCTGGCTGTACCCCTCCTCACCATACCAATATTACATCATTCCATTAGGACAGCCAGACCAGTTTTTAAACTGCCATTGAACTGGAGGACAACTGAGTTCATCTTCCCTACCTGTACTATTTATAAGCAAGATTTTCAGGAAAAGTATACTGCACACTATTTCTGACCCAAACATATGCTTGCAAGGCAGCAGCCTACGTAGAACTCAAATACAGCAGGACATAGGAAGGAAGAAATTCTGACGCAAACTCCAGCATCACTTACACTGAAATACCAATTTAATTTGCCCTACAAGCCAATGATAGGGAGTTCAGAGTCATCAAAAATGAGTTCAGCCATTTGAGGAATGCGCCTGGGCAGCCAGTTTCCATGATTATCCATTCTGCTCCCCGATGCCTTTCTTACATGGGAAGATGCTCTAGCTGTTTAACTACTTCTCACTGGAATGTGTTTTGCAAATGCTTTAATAAGCAATGACCCTACTTGTCTATGCAATGCAGTTCCTCAAATACTTCAGCTATGCTCCACTCCTCTCTGCTGTTTAAGCTGCAAATTCCATAATGCCTGGGATGTTTAGGAAAAAGGGAAGTTTATAACTTGCTAAATAGGGCTATTGCTACCCTATTGACAAATTCTCTGGCTGGATTAGTATCTGAAAATAGATTTTTTTGGTTTTTAAATCATGTTTATTATCTTTCATGACTCCTGGGAACCCTTCAGGCTGCACTGGATGTTTCCACCTCCCACAGCACAACTGTCATGGGAGATATAACTTGCTTGCAGATCTCTCCACATCTGGCAGCTGCAGCAGCTGAAGAAATGCTCACAGAGGAAGAGTACCTTGCCCCCAGCTTAAA
Source organism: Falco naumanni (assembly GCF_017639655.2). Taxonomy (NCBI): domain Eukaryota; kingdom Metazoa; phylum Chordata; class Aves; order Falconiformes; family Falconidae; genus Falco; species Falco naumanni. The sequence continues at coordinate 73,053,649 of NC_054056.1, forward strand.
AGTTCATTCCCAGCATTGGCATCACGTCCTGCTTAAGCACAGATCCTAAGGTGTGGGAAACCTTGGCATTCATCGGCTATCAAGGGGCCTCTGCCTCCAGGAGCAGCTGTCAGAGGAACATCATCTGTGTTTGAAGGAATCCTGATATTACCTATGCCATCAAAATGCTTAAGGAATCATTTTATTTAACAAAAGCAGATCAGAGAAAGATCAAAAGGCTAACAGCAGCTTCAAACCCCCCCAAAACCCCAAATCCCAAAACAACAAACCCAACATATCATGCCCATCACATTTCAAGAAGGCCAGCATGAAGAGTGTTTAATACTGTTTTGAAGGAGTGTGAAAAGCAGAAACCAAATCAGTTTTTTGTTTACTGAGCCAACAACAAATGCCTTTAAAAACCTTATTTAAACCATTATGTCTACATAAATGTTAGAAGTATAAGTAGTTATATTTATCTTCAACTGTTACTGCCTTGATTGTTTTGATCCCTCTTGTGTTTTTTCCCTTGCTAAGGCCTCAAGAGGCTGTGTGAATTGCTTTTTTATGTAATTTTAAATATTATACCATTCTTTCTTCTGAGCAACCCAGAGCTTTGTTCTCTAAAAACCAGCCTGACCTTCAGTCTCTGCAGCTTTCAGACAGCAGCAGCCTGTTAGCAGAGACGTACTCATTACGGTGCTTCACTGCAAATGAGATGCCTGTGTGGGATGGGGAACTAAGATTTGTCAGTAGGACCCAGGTTCTCACAAGGACTTTGTTACAAGCTAAGCACTTGGCAACCGAAGGACAGACAGACAACAAAATAGGTCGAAGTTCACAGAAGCCAACGCACATAGCAGATCCGCATGCATTCAGAAGGAAGAACAGAGGAAAAGCATGAGGGATCTCAGGATGGGTTTTCTTTAAGCAACACTCCAGTCACCCAGCTAGGCAAACCTGGGACCTCTCCCAGTGACTCACATCCACCAGTTACTCCCATTTCTGTGGTATTTAGGAAAGCTAAAACAAAAAAATGTTCACAAAGGAACTGTGAAAGTGCTACCCTCCTCCTGTACAGAGGTTTAAATCACAGGCCTGGTTAACAGGAGACCTGAAATTGGCTCTTTTTGGTGCCTAAGCACTCCTTTGAGAAGCAAGGTCATTACAGACCAGCAGCTGACAGCACAAATACCTCAATGCGACCTTGCTCATGAGCAAGTCTAGAGATAAATCAAACTGTTGACCGATGCTGGCTGGGGGGAGAAAGGGCAAACAAAACCCCCACAACTTAATATAAAAATGCCGACCCAAAGTCCTGTTTGTAACAGTTAAGCCATTAAACTCCAAAACAAAGGGGCAAAGCAAAATTCCTGCCCCTTCTTCAGGAGATCTGACTCCACCTGTTCCACCACCCAACCATTGTGCCATCACATCTAAATGGGACTTGGAGGGAATTGTCTCCTGGAAGGTTTGTCAATCACCTTTGTGTCCATCCGTGACTGTAAGCGTCAGTGCACTTTTTATTGGTATTTAACTTGCCCAACACTGGTTTTGGTTACTGCCTCTGAATGTAATGGATACTAATTTTAAAAATATTAGTAATATTTCTAAATAAATACTTCAGTATGAAGTCTACACATCCAACGCAATGACGGCACCTTCAGACATTTTCTCGCCTGGCAACAGGGCACTCAGCCAATGCAAATTTGCCCTAGAGATGATTTGATACCCACCCTCAGGAAGACAGTCTGCTTGGGGATTTCTAGTCACAGAGCTGAAGACTGGACAAACACCAAGTAGCATGTACACAGATACACACAATGGATGCAGGATCCAGACCACATGTTCCCTCCTGAGAGATCTGGAGTCTTTGCCCTTGGAGGCGTATTTGGTTGGGGTGGTCAGTCTGCTTGTTAGATTTTTGTAAAGGTAAAAAAACGAAACCCCACCCCACAAACCTCTTGAAGACTTCTAGAGATCAATCAATGCGAGTCAGTCAAAAAGAAGACTAAGACTCAAGTATCTTCAGAAGGGGAAGATGCTTTCCTGCTTCCCATAGCCCAGAAGACACAGGGTCACTTAAGCATTTTTGCATGCAACATACCCTCCAGGCCCTGTCAAATGTGCCCTGGGCCAGAGACCAGCAAACAAGAAAATGGGCTGGAAACTAAGCCATATGCGTTAAGATTTAGTAAGCCAGGCCCATGGTTTTTTGCTCTTATTTTTAGAAAGTGGGATTCATCACCATAACAAAAAGCTAGGAATTAGAGTCTTGACACCAAGATCAAGTGTCCTTGTGGAAGACAAGTTTGTGTTTTAAGTTATTTTTAGTTAGGCAGGTTGTGTTCAATTCAGTCCTAATGAAGGAAAACATATGGCCTATAGCATGTCAAACTAAGGTCACATTAAGTGATCTAATCAGCTGACTTCAATACTATAAAATTTCCAAAAAAAACCAAAAAACAAAAACAACCAATAACCCATATGAAAACACCCAGTAGAACAGCAGCAAGAAAAGTCATCTCCAGCTTTTCTAGCAGATGGAAGAATTGTTCATGCTGGCTTAATATGCAGTTATTCTAAAGCCTTTACTCAGCATTATAGAAATAGATCAGTCTGAACAAAAAATAATTATTTTTTAATAGAAAGATCAATATTGAATTACATTAAAAATATTCATATTTATCCATAATTGAGATTCTTTCTCACCATGAAAAGTACTCTAAGAACATACTTGCTAGCTGAATTTCAGAGCTCAATGGATGTTTTTGGTTTTTAAGGCACTTTACCTAAATAGCTCATAGTGGAAGACTGCTCTAAAGGGCCAACTCCCAAAATAGATGTTTAAGCTCATTATAATGAATGTACATTTGCTTAGTCTCACAGCACAATGCCAAAAGATTTTTAATATGATTATTTTAGTTTTCCCAAGACATAAAAGCTGATGCAAATTTTTTTCTACACACACACCCACCCACCCTTCCCCCCCCCCTTTCAATACTTTCCTCAACTATCAGAGATGCAAAATGATTTTTAAGAATACATTCAGCATAAACCCGTGAAAAAGTATTTTAAGTGAGATCAGATTTTTTTTTATATTGTTGAAACCCCAAACATTAGCTAGTACAGATATTGAGAGGTTTTAGCTTATACATGTTTAAAAAAATACCTTTAAATTTATTTACTTTTAATAAAATCCCAGAAGGTATCCTTTCTCACAAAATGTATTTTTATTTTGGCATATGTATTTCTTTGTAGATTGTTTCTGGTTCCTTTTATTATTTTAAAGATGTTGGAGAAAGGTTCCAACAACATTTTTCTGACCAAGCTGGCCATTGCATGATCCTGCAACATCTCCCATGGCGTGTTTAATATCTAGGACTGCTTGAATTCTTGCAGAACACTCCACATCGATTAATAGACTACCTTGTCCATGGCATTGCAGATGTTAGAGGAGTCAAAGGTTTGTCTCAGCAAGACACTAATAGAAACCATTCTTGCTAAAGATAAGGTTTCTCATGAATAATGACAAAAAATCAAAGGCAATTTCAACAGTTGTCTTTTGGCTCATATTTCCTGTCACAGATGACTTTTTCCTAATTTGAAAAAAAATATTATTTCAAAGCAACAGCAGGTTTTTTATTAGTTGCATAAATTCATGGGAATTTCCCACTACTATGCCTGTGATATTCACAGATTTATAGTACCAAAACCCTATCTGCTTTCCTCATGGATACCCATCCAGTTGCCGCTGATTTCCCTAGCAGAAAAATCTCTGCTCCTTTCTCCTTTGAGTCGAGAAACAGTTGTGCAAAGCTTCAAATTCCTGCTACCAGAAAAAAAAAAAACCACCAAAAAAACCCAAACAAACAAACAAAAAGATAGCATTACATCCTAAAAATTGGCATTTAAAAAACATTCCAAACTCTGAATGGTTAGGACTGCTCCACTAGATTCAGTTTATAGTTGATATTTTGCTGTTGCCTGAACTTGCAGGTTTTCCTTTAAATAGCACTTCTCTGCTATCAGGAGGAATTACATTCATTTAATTTCACATCACCGGGCCTCAAAGCAAGAGAGATTCTTTCCTGCAGCAGGATGGAAGATCTGGCATTTTTAATTTACTTTCTCATGTGTCTTGAAGTCACTTAATCCTCTATTTGTCTGTCTCTGAAGATACCTTCATTTTCTCATGAGATTATTTTATTTGTAAACACTTATCAGAAAGCACCACCTTTCTCCCTGCACACATCATGCTACTGCCACAGTATCAACAGCTGGCATCTTAAATAACCATGGATTTCATTATTTTTAAAATTTTTAACCATTGCCTGCTTTGACACTTCAGTGTTAGAGAAACTTCAGATAGGTAGGTTTCTAACAGTTATTCTGTGTTTTCTGTTAAACAAATCAGAAATTGGCAAAATAACTTGAGACTAAAGATCCTAGATCTTCAATGGCTTTGGACATCATCTTCCCTCCAGTGCTTCAGGATAAGGAAAAAGAGCACCTGGAAGCCTGAACACCTCTGCTAAGCCCTACATTTCATGGTCAAACTGTGGAATGTTACAAACACGGGACCATCAAGATACCCTTCAACTGAAGCCACTAGAATGTTACTTTGCAGCTGGCGGATGTACTTTGTAACAGCATGGCAAAGCCTAAACAGGGATAATGGTACAAGAAATTAAGTGTAAAAGCGTAAAGCAAGTGCCTATTTCCCACCCTGCCCTCCCAGGTAACACAAACCAGCCAGGATAGCTTTGGTCATCCCTAAGTCACCAGTCTGGGTGCTCCTGCTTGTCTTGGCCTTTATTTTTAGCACATACAGTAAAGCTTTGAGCATTTCTTCAGTATCTCTAGTCAAAGCAGTATGAAAAGGCCTTCTCAAATCTCTGAACTGGTCAGAGACTTTCACGTATTCTTTTAATATATCTTTATGTACCACGTGAGGTATCATCCTTGTATCCTGGAAATACAGCCCCATGCAGGATCAGACGACTAACTACTTATATTTGCATTTTATGAACAGTGAGGATTATGGGAACCTTTTTCCATGCTAGAAAACTAGAGATACTGGGAAAATGAGGATCCATCATAATATTGGTAAAGCACAAGGAAGCCTAAAGAAAACATCCATAATCTTCAGCACAAACAAAAAGCAGCACAGCTCACACCGAGCCACGCTATGGCTGTATTCGTGATATGCACACTATCAGCACACAATCCTTCCATTGCTGTGAAACACGCACCAGCAGTCACTGCTCTGCAGATGTCACTGGGACCCTGGAGCCCTGGCTGGCTTTCCCTGGGGTCACAGCCACCGCTGGCCTTGCTCCTGCCAGCCGTCTGCACCCAGTGATCTTCCCCAGGTTATCCTCTTGGCTGTGGCAAAAATCAACCAAAAGTTTCTTCCCTCTTCAAAGTTGATAGATATTTCTGTCACAGGACTTTCAGAATTATTCTAGAATCAGTATCATATTGCTAATTTCCACCTCAAAGCTGAATAACATCATTTCCACTCTAATATTTCTTAGAAATACTGCAGCTTTTTCAAGCAGCTAATACCATGAATTATCAATTTTCACTTTTACCTTGACGACAGCAAAATTTTTCTTGCCTCTTCATAGTTTTAATGTCTTCCTGAAATGGAAGCAGCCATTTCCTCCTCATAATTGCCATCAATTGAGGCACTCAGTGTGTGAAGTCTTCAGGTCAGAAGCAAACTACCAGCAGATGAGCTTTAGCTGCCTGGCACAGCACTGCTCCTTCTCTCCTTTTGCATTTCAGGACTCTGGGGTAGCAAATGATGCAATCTCCTCAAAGCAAAAAAAAAAAAAAACAAAACCAAACAAAACCCCTACATATTCTCCCACAGTATCAAATAATAGAGATGAGAAATCAGGAAACATGAAAAAGAACAAGGGCTAAACATACAGTGTAGAAAGTGGGGGGGAAAATCATAAATAGGAGAAAAGGAAAAAGATGCAGAGCAGCTGCAGATTGCAAGGGCTAATCTATGTGAAACACACACCTCGAGAAGCAACTCTGACACCCTCTATCTACCAAAAGGTTATAGAGAGAAGTGGAATTATGAGTACCAGCTATTTACTGAGAAACTATACATAAATAAGTGTAGTAAAACATTGTTGCTTTTATCTTTATGCTCTAGTCCAATAGCCAGCAAGTTCTCCCTTCATGATTCGTTCTAAAACTACTCGAAAATTTGCGGGTTTTGCTTCTCCCACAGCAGAAATGTACCTTGTATAGTCCCATGCTTCCCTTATCTTCTGTTTAAAAAAAAAAATCACATGTTCACTCACAAATCAAAATTAGAATTTATTGTAAAGTGAGGAAACACCGGCTGCTTAAACTAATAACTTGCAGGAAATTACTCTTTTTGGATGTATTCAAGACGTGTAACTTCTTTTAAAAGCAGGCCTAGACAAAGATGGTCTAATGAAAACACTAATTTCAAGTCAAACAGAAACAGGTGACAGGAATTATCGCTTTACATTAAGCACATTCAAAACATCACACAACCATATAGCTATCCACACAGCAACATGGTATTGCTGTTTTCATGCTACGTAACCTATATAGAAACGTAAGTTAGAGGCAGAGCTCTAACAGCTGAGACATACTGCCTTAGTCACAATCATTTTCTAAAGGAAGAAACACAGAAGGAAGAAAGTAATTCCATTGTAGCTGTTACCATATTTATTGTCTACTTCTACTGTTCAAATGAACACACACGAAAAGTGAAAAGTGTACTAAAACCACAGAATAACTAACTACCCTGCATACACAATTGAATGCAGTTCAGTAAGAGAACCTTGATTTTTTAACTCTGGTTTTAAAACAAGAAAGCATCTGATTTATGTCTCTAAAAATAGATTTAAACATAACTTATGTCAAAAAATTGTATGAGAATAATAGTTTGCTTTTATCCTTTCCATTGAAGTAACCCACGGATTTTGTGTTATAAAAAGATTCCTGGGACACACTTGAAATAGTAACTTATCAAGATCCATTTTGTTCCTTCAAAAATTTAATAATAGACCTCCCCAGCACTGGAATTTCATCACTTTTTTTTTTCCCGCATCTACAATGGATTTTACATGAAAATGACTACTAAATCAACTACTTTAACTTTCACATTATAATCACATGCTTGTTTAAGGAGGAATAACTATGCATGCAGAAATGGAAGGGCTACTCTATCATTTGCCTAATAACTGCGTTCATAAACTTAAATATTCTCTTGGAAAGAACCCACCAAAGGTTATGCAACAGTGACAGACATCATCCTATAGAAACTATTCCTCTGTTTTAAGAGGCTAAAAATGTGGAGACTGTACGTTCTGGAGGGGTATTAAAGATATACAAATGACACAACCACAAGTGGTTGGGACTCTCAATACTTGTGATTGGCAAGAGCCTGAGCTGGCAGAGCAATAGGCTGGATTTTTGAGGGGGCTCGTGAATCACTACCTCTTGCAGCATCACACTTTGTAGAAAAGGGGGTCAGCTTCAAACAGTGTCCTGGGTTTAGTTTCTTTGAGAACAACATGTACAGAACTGCTTCACCACTGATCTTGCAGACACCCTTAGCATTCAGCTGAAGGTTAAACGTCAAGAACAGTTTCAAAAATCACTTTTTGTTCTGCTGGCCAAGGAGCTAAAACCTGTGCTAAAATGGTTTGGACCGTCCAGGTACCAATTCCTGCGATTTATGTTAAGAGGTACCACAGAAAGCTTGTGGCAGGGCTCCTTCAAACCCCCACTGCCGTCCTCCTCTTCCTCACATCCACATCCAGAGGCCAACACAGTCACAACAGCCTGGCTCAACGCAAGGGAAGCCATGAGACAAACAAACATCCTAAAGTACCTGCCTGTTGATCCCGTGTCACCAGTACCATCAGTCAGAGCTCTGGTCTCAGCACTCCTCAATGCTCCTCAGCACATATTCAAGCATCCACTCCTCCTTCACTCCTTCAAAGCGCCTTCGTCACCTTCACCGAGGGTTTACAGCAACAGGGATAGGGCTTGTGTGTCAGAAGTGTCAAGCAGTCCACAGACGCCAGGCTGTCATTGTTAATTCTGGCACTGTGTGCCTTTGCATGTATTGTTTTACTTTGTAATAGTTTCTCACACAACGGAGAGAGCACAAGCCATGAAAGCACAAAGGATTTGAAAATACCAACTGCTACACTCTGGCACAGCGCTCCCAAGTATCTCAAATTGGTCACCCTGCTTTTCAGGTACCAAAAAAGAGTGGATAATCTGGAAACTCTCACGCCTTACCTAAGAGGCACATGGCAATTTCCAAGCAGAATGCTTGCTATCATAGAAAGGACAAGAATGTAATCATATGTTCAAGGCACAGTTTTAATGTAGAACTGTGAGAACAGGTGTGGAAGAGACAAGAGCAGGAAGACCACCTAATTAGCCAATTGAAAAGTGCATCCTCATGCATATGAAAGCAAAGTGGCAGTCACAAGCTGACATTTCCTGATTTTTCAGTACTTAATCGTTGCAAAAATTGAAGCATACACCATCACAGTATATGCACACACAACATAATCATCCATAGAATCATACAACAGTTTGGGTTGGAAGGGACCTTTATAGGTCATTTAGTCCAATCCCCCTGCAAGGAGCAGGGACATCTGCAACTATATCAGGTTGCCCGCAGCCCTGTCTAACCTGAGCTTGAAGCTTTCCGGGGATGGGGGATGTACCACCTCTCCCTGGGCAACTTGTTGCAGTGTATCACCATTCTCACTGTAAAAAATTTCCTCCGGATACCTAGTCTAAATCTACTCTCTTTTAGTTTAAAACCACTAGATTTTGTTTTATCCTATACATAGGTTCAAAAAATCTGGTAATTTGGACTAGCACAGCACTTTATACGTAGTTACACTCCACTGTTAATGTGGAAATTTTCTGAAAACTCTAGTGTATTGCTCTTATGTCAACAGAAGCATATTTAACTGCATGCATCATATCGCTGGTAAATTATTCGTGCTTACAAAAGTTCACTTATACATAAGAGCTACAAACATAAGGATTACAAATATGATGAGTATTACAAGGTCTAAAATTAAGAGGGTATTTCATTGCTTAGCTGTTTTGTTGATTAAATACTTTAAAAGGTAAAAATCTCCGAAAAATTATTTCAGTCCCATTCAAGAAAGCTTAGTATATATATCAAGAAAGGTTATTTCCAGCTTAGTCTTCTTAAAAGCAGACAGTTGATTTCAGTGTTTCAATGGAAACTAAGTAAGTTTTTTCTGTGTAGTTACACAAAATAAAGCTCTCTTTGAAGTTTAAACACTTTACTACGTGATCATCAGGAACTTTTGTTAAGTTCAGCATTTACCATAAACTTTTCCTTACTATTTCAACCACTGCACTAAAAATACAGCTCATCATTCACAAAAGACATGGCAGCCAATTAACGCTGGCCAGCACCCTGCGAGAGGCCTCATTCAGCAGTCTCCTCCGCTACCACTGCGATTACATCAGACATCAAGTGCTCACATTTCAATTGCTTAAATTAATACAGGCTCAGAGATGCATTGGTACTTAAAACTGACTGCTTCTCCTTAGGTATCCAGGATCTTTAGGTTATTTTATTTGGTCTTCTTTGATAACTGATATACTATCATGTCCTTGATAATAACTATAGAACAGGGAAACTCATAGTGTTACAACTCCAACAAACCAGAAACTCTGTTGTTACACAAACACATAGCTCCTAGTTCTGTACCTAATCTTCACTGAAAATAAAAATGAGGCATTATTCTATGAATTTTTCTGAATCTTTAATACTTCTAGCACAGGTAAACAGGACCACAACATAGCAGCTTTGGCTGCAAGAATCAGCATTTGTTAAATGTGTACACAAGCATGCATCCAAGTGTTCAGAATAAGTAGATCTTATGTAGAGATCTTGGGCAAAACCAAGAGTCATTAGCTACAAGACTGCAATGACAAAGGTTCTTCATTAACACCCTTTGACAAATGGTACAAATTTTTGATTAGGAGGTAAGATACCAGAACCGCTCCTCCCACTGCAGAAAAAAATCTGCTCCTTACTCTAGTTTTGCCTAAAAGGTAAAATACACAATAAAAACCATCTGTTAAAGTAAGTCCCAAGACGAATAGGTAAAAGGTAAATTTAAGACCAACAAGCAAAAGTTAGGGAAAGAAAAGCAAGGCTGCCACCCACAATCAATCACAAAGAACTGAAAAAAAATTATGGAAAACTATTCGGCAGCGCAGTGATATACTATAAATTTACAGTACATGAAACATTTTAATATTCAGAACAAAAACCTGTTTTTTACAATTACTTGATTTACTATTACTATGATTACTGGAGTAATAATAGAAAGTATTAGAAATAATAATTCGGCAGCTGTCGCATTTCTTGCATTTAAAATCAAAAAGTTGTAATGAAAGCATGTTAAAAACTAGCATTTACCTCAGAATGATTTTTTTGAGCGGAAAATTTTAAGATTACTCAAATTATACCATTAGTTTCAACCCAGGCTTCAAAACAAAGGACTAAATGGAATGTTTGCCCAGTTAGTTGTACGTTCAAGACGTTCAGTGAAAAAGTCACAGCAATTCAGCCTGAACAGCGGGATGGACAAGACAACCGTGGGAGATGCCTTCCAACCTCAGCTGTTCTGTGAGTCCGACACTGCTTAAGTGCATCAACACCAAACTCAATTCTTAGCCACTATTTAGAGCCTGGGGACTCCAGGCTCCTCAGAATTGTATGTGGATGTTGGTAGTATGAGTGAGTGTTAATACAGGAAGTGCTAAAGGAAGTAACTGTTTATCCTTTATCATCACTGCTGTAGGAATGCAGAATGGCTTGTAAAGTGATCTAAAGACAGCGGTGACCTTAAAACGCAGCACTGAGACAGCTCACTGAAGTTTAATAGGCAATTACAGCTTGAAAAGGCAATAGAGTTCTTCTATGGTGAATGCTCCACTTCTAGAATTTGGCACTAAGAAGTAATTCACTGCATTACAATTTATTAATGAAAAATTTATAGGCATGAATAAGCACTACAAAGTACTATCCAGTTTTTGCTGTAACTGTTTACAGGCAATCTGGCTTCTACCTAAACACCACACAACAAGAAAGGATGCGATATTAGGTCACAAAGAAAACTAGTGCTGCAAAAAGGCACACGATCTTGCACAGCACAGGGCAGATTTTCCAGCCCTGCTATGCAACATACATAATGCCAACTACATTTAGGGAAAAACGTATACTTAAGTGTACACTGGTCCCACTCATAGACCATCTAAGATTCAGATGAACCACAACTGAATCCTAAACAGCACAAACTCCTGACTTGAGACCTGCTGCAGAGCACTGCAAAAAACTATCTGCTTCTCAGACTATTCAAATAGATACAGCCTTCCAAGGACACTGGAAAAAATAAATCCCTTTTAAATTATCACATCCTTTTGGTGTTAAGTCTACAGGGTAACATTTGCTTTCAGTCAGCTTTCTCTACCATTCCTATTACTTTTTGTGCTTCAACAATACAGTTGGCTATATAGCCAAATTTACAGAATAAACATATATTAGCAGTAGCACAAGAGGCTTTTTTAGTAACCTGTAAGTTTCCAACACGCAGCTGCCCAAAAGAATTAAGAGAAATCTCAGATCATTAAATTTATCCTTCGACTTCCCCTCTGAATATGCTCCTCATCCAAATTACATAGATATATACAAAGTTCTATTATGGAGCAAGATGAAACACATAGGTGGTACATAACAAGCATAGTTTCAAGAACTAGTAAGGCTGTGACATACACAAAATATGTAAACTACATTTTTTTCTTGACTGTTCAGAATCATTACTGAATACATTAGGTAGTTTGTTTGACAGAATTTCCATTTTGAATATACATAAATATTATAAAATGAAGCGCATGACAAATATTCCTAAAAACTAAAGCCATTGCTGGTTATTTATATTTTAAAAATATGATGTCATGTAACAATAACAGATATATCCTGGCATTTCTTTAAGCAGCAAACATCAGCAGGAAAGGACGACTTCTTTCCTCATAGTTTGCATTACTCCAATCAATTTATGTGCTTCACAAGTTCACTTTCATTTATTGCTCATGTGTTCAGAGTTATATAAACAGTCACACCTTTGTCTATCTTAAGCTAGAAATCAAGCCAACTTTCATAGCATCATAGATCATCACTGCTACTGTCCACATATAAGCTTAAATACACATTTTTAATCTGGGCAACAATAAACAGACTAGAAAACTCAGATTTTTTACAAAGATGCAAGATTTTTTTTTTTTTTTTCTTTCCATAATTCTCAGCATGGAGTTCTGTACTCACCTCACTTCTGCGCTCAGGACACCATGCCAGAGCCTGCAACGAGCTTCACAGCATGTCATCCACACAGAGCAGCAACACACACAGGCCTTAGTGCTTAATGAGATTAGAGCATCCAAAAAACCACTTTCATTTTCATATGAACAAAAATAAGTGCTGCTTGTACATGCACGGTGCTGTAGGGCCATCATCTAACCTGTGGTTTTATCCAGCTTGGAAGAACTTGACAAACACATCCTTTCCTATACGGGGAAAATTCTGGGGGACTTTTACTTATCTTTGAAGTAGACTATTCAGTAACAGAAGAGCACGGTCTTACATTGTTGTGCTGGATTGCATGTTGTTATACAGATCCATTGCTGCTACTCAAGGAGTAACTGTCCTCCCAGAAACAGAAAGACTCTGTGCCTCTTGGTAAAGGCTGGTGACTTCCAAGAGACAATTAGTCCCTGCAGGACACAATATTCACAGCAGTAGGGAGATTATCTGAGGCTGGGAAAGTTTTGTCAGTAAGGTAAAAGATGTCAAGGATTCTAAACACTCTGCATATTAGAAGCAATGAATCGTGCCACATGTGCATCTTTTTAAACCACTTGTGAGTCAGTTGACTAAAGGTACAAGTCCGCACTGAATTGTCGACAGAATTGAATTCCCATGTAGTTGGCCAAAAATTCAGTAAGAAAAGATACTGGGGTGGGTTTTTTTTTTTTTTCCTTTAAACCTGTTCTATAGTTCTGTGTTATTTACCTATTTGACACTGGGCAGTACTCAGCTGTGGTAATGTTCTTGAAGAACAAGGGAAATTTTTTTGTTATTTAAAGAGTCAGTACATCAACTAGCAAATTTAATCAGGTATGAATGCAACTTGACAAAATGACATTCTGTTTGTCAGAGATCAACTGTCTTGCATTTTTCTATTTATTTGAAAGGTGAGATACAACTACAAGCCCATGCATTTCATAAAAATCTGAACTTAAAGTTGTTATAGAAGAAAATTTTAAAGCATACACATAAGTCTCTGGGTATTCAAGTGGACCGATTAGTCTAGAAGAATATTATTTGCAACATATGGGCTGAAGCACTGACATTTTCACGTGCTCACTTTATCTCTTTTCTTCCTCCACACCTTCTGAAGATAAACTACATTTAAATAACTCTATGGATTAAGTCCTAGACATAAGCTCATAGTTGAAGCCAGAATTTCACCGTCCACTGACTACATACTTATAGTACATCTTTTTATACTTATGAAAAAATGTAAGACTACATTCTATTTTGAAAAATGTCATTTATCCATTTAATTTGCTGACAAAATTAATTTGTGCCTGCTTAAATCCTTTAAAGTAATTCTTGTAATCCCTGAATGTTTTGAAAATTAATGCCTGTTGCAGAAAATTTAGGTATTTCTATGTAATTAAACTGTTGGAGGAATCAGAGAGAAGCTGCAACAGATTAACATGAAATTAAAGATAGTATTTAAAACACACACAAATACTGCAAACACATACAGTTTCAAATCTTTATTGTTTTAAAATTCTACATGTCTTTTACAATTACAATAATTTGTTACTTAAATGACTCTTGTATGGTTAATGTACAATGAGTTTTTTCCTGAAACTCAACCATGAAATACAGTTTCATCAATATGATTTTTCTAAATAGATTAATACAAGATTTCTGTTTTGTTGGGAAGAACAAGTGCTTCACTTTGAACAAACAGCACAGGTGTCTTCCCTTCAGAATCTGTGTGATCAATCCGTCGAAAGTGCTTTTGAAGATTGCAGATCTAACTGTGACTGATTTTCAAAATCAGTCTATCAAATAACAAGTTTTTTTTAACATTAAAGAGCATTTTCATGTAATGAAACAAGTTGCAGTAGTTATTTTTATTCATCTACTGAGGCAAACTCATGTTGAAGAAAAATTATATGATTATCTGCATGCAATGAACACTCCTCTTTAAATAGTTGATGAATTTTACACATATAAAGAATCTGTTAAAGAGTGCAAGTACTTTGATAATGATTTCACAAAAGGACGTATGCTGGTAATAATGGTAACTAACATTTAACATCTAAACACAAGCTAATGTATATTTAACAGGCAATTAACATGGTAAACAAACCATGTTTCATGTGGTTGCCCTTTGAGAAAATGAACTCATTTGGTCCACACTCCTAAAGTTGTCTGGGTAAAAAAATTGGAACAGTTAGGGCCAGAGTTTTTGATGAAATTCTTGTTTCTAAAATGTGACCTGTTAAAAAGTAAAAGCAGTACATCAATGATGTATCTTGTCACATGACCCCCGTATAAAAAGATGGCCTGGTATTTGGAGCGATGAACGAGCACTGAAGGACAAGTCAAAAAAGAATGGAGACAGAACAAACTAAACCTCTGTTGTGTTATACTTTCTTGTTCCATGGTACTGCTTTCACTCTGTAGAATTTTGTACCCAAAGGAACTTTAAATCTGTTTTGTGCCTACAAAAAAAAATAAATCAAGTTACATTAGAAACGTGGGATTATTGTTCCGTTTTTTTTTTTATTTTTTTAAGCAGAAACTGATTCCCAGCCCTCAGCATTTATGAGGCCCTTTGGAGTTTGGCAAGGTTCTGGGCTGTATGGACACAACTACGCAAGCCACTGCTCGCTCACTCTTTTTTCTAGTTTCCTTTCTCTTGCTATTCACTGACTGAAAAATGGAGCAGGAATGGCAGAACCTAGAACAACTTTCATCTCGCTTATTATGCGGAGAGTAGTTTTCACAACTTTCACAAACATTTAAATGTGAACTTCTTCTCTATTAATCTTATCAGATGATTTTCCATTATTATGTCCTTACCTTTTTTGCCTGGCAATATTCCTTTTCCATTACTTTTCCTAGCACCCAAGGTCTCCTAGATGCACCTGAAGCTATATAGAGAATATATTTATTATTTTAGATAACCAAAACCTGATATTACATTCAATATGGTTAAAGATTATTTGCTAAAATTATCTCATTGAAAGCAGAAATTCTTCAAAATCCCTTTTTAAATTGAGTTAAATAAGTTCAGATGTCATGACAGTTCACTGGTGTTTTCAATAAAAAAATGTTTTTTCAGTTTAAATTGTTTTTAAAGTTAACATTAGAGCAGACAAAAGCAAATCAAAACTAATTCATGTAATGATTCAAAATTATTCTCATCAACCAAGCTTGACCTTTTGATCTTAAAGTAAGAATTTCCTTAAGTATTTCAAAGAATGTCTTCTGTACTCAGCTATTATTATTGCTCTTACTGAAACATTAGATTATTTTTCTGTATTACTGATGGAAATTAGATATGCATAAATAATAATTTTAAAGCCCTACAAAGCTGCTAGTTTTGGTTGCAGTCTTCTGAGAGTACTCAATACTGTTCAGAAAGGAGAAAAGCAAAAAACCTCAATAATAAACTGACAGGTCAGAAAAGCAACAGTGGGCATAAATAAACATTCAGCTTGTATAACAGTGAGGAAACATACTTGTCTTGTATTCCAAGAAATTCTATCCATTTTACTTGCTTTGCTCTTTCGTAACTATCACTCATCACAGCATGAAGAAAAAAAAAATCAAAACAGTCTGAAGGAGCAGCTCACATACACTCTGCGTAATGGTAAAATCAATGCTTTTCTAAGCATGACAATGAGATACTGCATCTAGTGACTAGAACATGAGTCACTCAAGAACCAGTTTGAAATTTTGGTCTTATTCTTCAAGATTAATCTGGCTATTGATAGTGGAGCAGATTCTGTACTACCTAATACTCCTACAAACCAGTGCAAATTATTCATAACTGGTCTGAATGCTCCACAACCAATACTTAAATCACAACAAAAACTTGGGGTTTTTTTATTTTCTTCGCTGACAGACTTCACTGATGTAACAAGGATAGTGAGAAGGACGCAGGGATTTTTTCCTTACATTTGCAGATGAAAACTCCCATATCCTGAAGATAAGGGACAACACAAATCTTAACCAATTTCAGTGTTGTCACAGCATTTTAAGTGCTCTTAATGTAGGCAGAGACAACCTACGACAGGCCAGATCCCTGACACAATACTGTGGGTGGATCTACAGAATTACTAACTTTATACGTACATGTTGGTACAAAAGGTCAGATTTAGATGCAATGCTTTGGCAGCCCTTAAAACAATGATTTGTAGTACCCAGGTCCACAACAATTTTAATCTATTGCAAATGATACTAGTGTTCTGTGCTTCATTTTTCCCACTTCCCTGATGCAGTAATAGAATCAAGACATGGCTTCCTGAAGCACTGATCTAGAGACAAATGTGCTCCTAAAGCAAATGGTAAGTCTGTGTGTTTGTTTTATGTGCAGTTTTCTTGAATTTGAGACTAACTCTGGTTAGCAAGTGATAAGGAGTGGAGCAAGCCGAGTCCATTTGAAAACAGATCAGTGAATTGTGTACTCAGGGTAAATTACAGGCTGACATACATGGCTTTTACCTTACATATGTAAACCAACAGTAAGAAAATCAACCATACTTCACAGTTATATATGTACTACTAATGGCGTAGTTCAGAATGTATTACATCTGTAAGATAGGAGCTCTTTGCATATGTTTCACAGAGCACATGGGACAGATCCTTCAGCAGTCTCAGTTCAGTTAGAGCTTGGCGGTCTTCTCAAGACTCCACAATTATTTATGAGCTATCATCTTTCATCATAACTGAAATCTACAGTGATCCTGTTCATTGAAAATAAGTTGACAGCTTCACACATGCAATAACATATAGAAATGTTTCCTGGTAAATTAGAATACATAAAATTTCCTTCTGATGCACATTCTTAGACATCTCTGCAAAGTTGGCAGCATGAGTGGGTTTGCAAGAATACTACATGTGATATAGGTATTTACCTGAATCTATTTCACACAGCTCAAAGTTTAGTGCAAAACATAAGTTAAATTGAAGTAGTAATCTTTTTTTAAAATGAGGAAAAATAACAAAGTTTACATAGGTGCCAAAAACAGTCAATACAAAAACCTGAAGATTAAGGGAGGAAAAAAAGCAAATGTGCCATCAACCTGAACATAAGCAGAATAAACAGAAACTGTTCTCTGAAAACTTATGAGCCATGCTAAACACCATTTGAATTGGGTGGAAAAACTTTATCAGTCAAAACATTGCTTGCAAATCCCCATATACTATGGTCTACATTTTGTTATCTCAGATATGTATTTGGGTTCACAAATTCCAGTCACTTTGAGGAAGATTAAAGAAAAAATATTCAAAGACAATCTTCAAAGAACAAAAATAGGTATTAAAAAATAAGAGAGCATGCAGTTTTGACAGAAGTGTTACCTTGAGTTCTGCATTTACTTTCCTCATCAAAAAAGACATTGGAAGCAGAAACCCACATAAAAATATGCCTGAGACCTAGACAATTCATGCTACCAAACAGCTAAGCAGCCTGATCAGAACGTTTTCCCCATAGCCATGTTAACACACTCTGTGTGTGTACAAAATCGGCATTTTCTCTCTTTTTTTTTTTAACAGCTTACTTTGTAGCATTTGCTATTTGTTCTGATGCTGAACATCTTTCAGTGCAGGACATTTTAAATCAAAAATGTACATAGAAGTTGATGTTTTGGAAGAATAAGGAAAATATCTGCATCTTCAAAGACAGCTGATAGCCATCTTACATGCTTCTCAATTATCACATTTTTATAACTTTCTAACACTTAGTAAGTGATTTTAAAAGTGTTATTTGCATAAGTAGATAATAATTGGAAGTAATCTGACACTTACCACACTCACCTGGTTTGAGATCCAGTGCAGCAAGAGATTCTGAGTGCAAGAAATACAAGGTTGGACTAACAGTAAACAATACATAGTTATCATGCCTTTCGTCCAAGATAATGAGAACCAAATCGCCAACCTGAAAACTGGAAAAAAAAACATAATCAGGGAACTAAAAAGGCATAGAAGTTTAAAGCTACATTAATTACACTACAGTTTTTTCCCCAAGTACTGCACAGATTGAGACCCAGTTGAACAGCAGCACAGATGTTTCTGCTTGCTATGCCAACTCATATACATTTTGTATTTCCTGAAGTCAACAAAACTTTACCTTTTAAAAACTGTTTTTGAAATGTTCTTCTACATCCATCAACTCAATATTTTTTCAGAAGAACTGACAGTTTTGCTTTAAAACATAAATAGAATTTTATATTACTTTTATTCTTATGGTAATGATCAGTGTACCAGTGTTTAAAAACACTCTTCTGATGTTTTAAACTGAAGTCAACTTGAACACAGAAAAATACAGCAAAACATTTATGTAGCTATTCAATCTCAAAATTTTAAGGGCACGGGACAAAGAAGGGATGAAGTGTTCATCATGAAAGGGTTAAAAGCAAAAGACAGCCAGCAGTGACATTACAAGAGAAGTTTCAAAAAGCTGCTTCTTTTTGACACTAGGATAACAGAAAGCCACCACGTTCTAATACCAAGATACAGCACAGTATTCAGAGAACTTTTTCTGTCTCCAACTTCTGTTTTACAGTGCAAATGTGCTGGAAATAAATTATTTGCCCATTAATGAAACAAAGTCTAAAATAGCTACAAATTAAGCATTAGACCATGAGAGGGCTCCAAAACAAAGTATTACTACTGCTCTTGAAGATGGGGGAGCAAGTGGCACAGGGGAACACTCTTCTCCATAAAAGCAAACTCCAGATATATAGTCAAAGGTAAACAGGTACATTTAGAGAGAAATTTACATCTTCTTTAAAGTTCACTTTCAGATTAAATAATCCAAGCTTTTCGGCCTGGATTTACTATGACAACAGACGACACTGACTTAAAGACATCTCTGTTGGACAGATTAATTCTTCTTTCACAGTATTTTCCTCGATTACCAAGAGACTACAAAGACAGTTACCAGAATATTCAGAGGCTAACAGGAAAATCTGATTCTGCACATACAACAAATTGCATTTTTATTGCAACAAGGTCAGTAATTCAGAAACCATTAAAGGAATAATTGGTGCTGGTTTTCTTTGCAAAAAGATTTTTTGTATTACTCATTTAGTATCAGACCAATAAATTACTCAAGAACAGTTTTCTGTAGCTTTCATATTCTGCAAGAATTAATACTTTTTTTCCCAGCAATTTCCATTCTACCTGGAGCTGCCACCGCCAACACAATAATATATAACAGAATATTTGAATTTATTTCACTTCATTCTGTCAAGGTAAGCCAAAAATTTTGAAGACTCTAGAAAGATAAAACTTCTCTTGAAATATAATGAAACACTATGCATATTCAGGGTGAACAGGATTCCTTCTACTTTTTCTTAGCACAATTTCAAGAAGGTTACAGATAAACAAAAAAGTAATCTAAAAGAAAACTCTGGGAGGATTCTAGAAATCCCGTGAAGGAGTATTCTCATGAACCATGTAAAGAAAGGCACAGAACACAAGACAGCCACCAACACACACAATTCAGAAAGGCCTTTTTTGTTTATTATTTATTAAGCCAGCTGGGATGGTTCAATAATTGATAGCTAAACTACACAGATGGCCTATAAATCTTTTCACCACACAGCAAGAACAGGAGGACTGTGACATTCTTTAACTACATACCTATTGAAAGCATATCCATCTGTTCATATGAAAATTAACATGTACTTACTCTCTAATTGCTATTTTTTCAGAGTGTCTCGAGGATACTGATGACATGCTCTGGGACATCTAAACAAAAAAGAGAAACACTATGAAGTATTGGCAAGCTATGATAAGATGTATATTGCAGGTAACAATATGGTTAAGAGAAATAATTCAGTATTGATTTCAAAACAGCGTCTATTCTTGCAGATTTTATATTCACTCAAGAACATAGCACACCTTTCTGCCATCCTGCCATTATGAAATTTCTTACATAACTGACTTCTCCCTCATTATTTAAAACTGCTTTCCAGATAAGTGCCATTGAAGATTTCTTCTGAGTATACACAAGACCTATGATATAGCTGCGCAACCTAACACAGAAGACACTGGCATTCTAAAAAAGGCTGATGGTAAAACACTTAAGATTAAATATGTTTATTACAATTAAATTCTGGATGTTGAACTCTATATGATCTCTCAGTTTTACTACAGACTGTCACATAACCTAAAGTTTACTGTAACAGACAGAGCAGCATTCCCTTGAACAAAACTTGAGTCAAATTCACTAAGACCAAACAAAGGCTCAATTATGTAACGTTTACACAGAAAAAAAGGTTCCCTTTCTCAGTAATTCATGTAAAAACCCAAATACCACCATTCCTGGTATGAAAAGGAGCTTCTTTTTATTTTTTGTTGCTTGCAGAGGTAACTCATAAGTTTTTCCGCACAAGCCAGTGTCCTGAAAAGAATCTCTTTTACTGTGCAGAACCCCTTCTGGGCTCCTTATCTGAAGCAGCTCAATAGAATTAAATATTGATATTCATGTGTTTTAAGTGTATTTCAGTTTTAGAAATGTATTGGGAAGGAAGGGGGGAGAAAGAAGTATGAAGAGACAAGAAATAAGATTTATTTTATCTACAAAATAACCAATTTTCAAGTAACAAATTGAAAAGATATGTTCTTATTAGAACCCATTTAGAAACCAAATTTGAATTGCTTTAGACACCAATGAGCTGCCAATTTCTCTTACAAAGGCTTGGTATTAATTATAACAAATATTTTTGTATTTGTCTTGCACAACACTTTTCTTCAATTTCACTTTACTCTGAGGTGACAAGAGATTAAGAGTTTAATTCAGGAAATCTACAGAGAGGTTTAGAGGAACGTCCAGCATGTTTGGAGTTCTACTGTAAAAGCTACCCTGAAATACCTTTTGTACACTTCGCTGACATTCTGAATAAGAAAAATCCTGTTATAAAATATGCTTTTAGGTGTCTTGCAATCCTTTCTTATGCCCTGCACTAGTCAGGGTTATTATATACAAGTGTAATGTGAAATGGAAAGCGTTCGAAAGATACTGCAATTTCATACCTGAATACATAGCAGGAGTAAATTACATGGTAAATTTCAGTCTTACCTCAAACAGAAAAATGGCAGCTCCTACTTGAGATCCTATCAAACATTTTTGCTAGAAATCTTACTTGCAACTACACAGGTATCGGTTCCTACCAAACTCCTAGGTATCAACCTGTCGCTTAAAGTGAGATCTCCACGGCCAGTTCAAGCAATAAACTGCTAAAGGATGTGTTTGTTTCCCATATGCACAGCAATTTTTGTTAAGACTCAAGGTTGTGACCTGTTAGTAAGGATAAACTGTGGGTAAGCAGAAGGAGAAGTAAACACTCTTCTTTTTTCTCCCATAGGCACTGCACTGACTATTACTTCAGTGTTTAATATGATGGCTGTTTGTAGTTCCAGCTGGTAGGAAGAATTCAAGTCTCATGCCTCACAAAAATGACAGGTGCACTTTTCCAAGCACAATCTTTAAGTTCTTACTAACACTCCTAATTATGTTTAATGTGCAGGTATATTTAACATTCTTGTAAACTGGCCTTCAGTCTACTGTTGTTGAAAAACCGAGCCATGGAGCCACTGAAATTAACTCCCCCTACCCCAAGCCTGGATGTTCCGTGTTCTTTGGGAAGAAGTTTCTTTCTCTACAGTCCTGTGAATCGTTTCCATGAGAAGACTGCTAAGTTGAGGTACCTCTGAAAGGTTACTAGGTTACACTTATGTGCTACTTGTCTTAACACTTTAAACACTTTTCAAGTTAATAAACCTCCACATTTTTAGTAAGCTTTTCTTATTTTTTCAGGTGATTAAAAACATACATTGCACAAATACTTACCAGTCTTTGATTTAATCTCTTGTTTTCCTCTTCTTTCAACTGCAAAGTCTGAAAAAAAATCTTATCTGATTAACCAATTAATACACCTCATACAGTATAAATTGTCTAAAAAGGTTTTGATATGACCAGAGCCAGACTACTTACAAAATATACGTATTTACTATAGCTTTCAGTTTTAAAACTATATCAAAACATCTTTTGAATGGAGCCATCTAAAAAAAATTTCAGGTCTAGCAATTACCAGTGCTATAAAGCCCACTGCTAAGCTATGCTCATCTCCATACTCACACTTTTCCTTAAGGTACAAAAACATTTCACTGATAGAACAGCAAACAAAATGTAATTTATTACTATTTTACAGCTTCTACCTGTGATATCTATCTTTTGTAAGCAGATGACAGAATAAAGCATGTTAGTGCTCCTATTCAGAAACATCCAGCCACTTGCCTCATACAGTGCTACAATCCTTTAAGACGACATTCATGTTCTCTAAGTGATTACAAATTTCAGTCTAAGTGATCCTAGAAAGCTGAAAGCCAAACACTTCTTTCTTAAGGTCAACTCTGAGAAGGCAAGAAAGGCAGCTGCAATGGATAGATATGACCGAATAGTTTAAAATTACTAGAATCTAAAAGATTCCAATGTAACTACTGAGAGTTAATCTAGCACCTTTTACCAAGAATAACAACTTTTATTTCATCAAAAAGGTTCAATTACGCACTGTACGTTAGAAGCTACGCTCAAAATAGAAGTTTTAACTGAAGAGAAAATATAAGGAATGTATTTGGGAGAGGTGGGGGGTGTGAGAGAGAAACTTATAATTCTAGCTTGTAAAGGCACGACAGTTACTTCAAAAAATGGTAGTATTAAGCACGTGTTATTTCACCTTTTACAGAAGTAATACTGTCAAGATTATAATGCACTCCAGGTCCAATTAAAATGATCTAGGTAACAGCAGCCAAAGAGGAGAAACTACTCATTTCCAAGAGAAACAGGTAAGTCAACCTTAATTTCTGTCCAGCTGCTTTGGATGTCTTAATTTGGAAAACTTATCAAAACTTTTTTGCTACAGAAAATTCCCTAGATCAATGAACTGTCACTCCTAAGAAGTAGTATTACACATGACTCATTCATTCTGAAGCCTACATAAACAGAATAAACAAACTTTAAGCTAGGCAAAGTATAATGTATTAACACTTATTTTTAAATACTTCAATGAATTGTACTGTTCCAAAATGAGCATAATGAAAAATCATTCTCTGGAATGATATTTATAAGCCTTGCAGATACTATATTGCATCAGAGTATGTAACTAACCAGAGCACAACTTCATACATGTACTTGTACGTACTTAGTTGTAACGCTTAACCTCACAATCAGTCTACTCACTCTTTCTAACAACATTATCCTCTGTTTTTCTTCAGACATATGGACATTTTCACTGGAAAAAAAAGGAAGAAAATGGACAGGTTAAAAATGAAACTTCTTTTCATGATCAAAAATTATCTTTCCCACCCACCACAGCCCCCATCTTCCCTCAGTGAGTGCCAAGTATTTGCTAGCACAGAGGGAACAGCATTGAAAGATACCTTAAGAATCAGCATCAACATTTCTGGCAGGTTTGGGGGGATTTTTCCACCCCCCACCCCCCTTTAAACCCAAGGAAATTCTTGCAACAAGACAGCAAGTTTTCAGTCATTGGTTAGTTATAAAGTTACATGGGGCTGTTTCTGCATTTTTTGTGTTATTTTTGAAACACCAGGATGAAAGATACAGCTCCAAACGCTGCTTTGGCAGTTCACTCGTGATATTGCAGTTAAGCTCTGAAATGTCGTATTTTCCTAATCTTTGTAGTTTAAAGTCTCCATGCCATGGGGTTCTCTGGTACAAAGATATCAATGTGAACTTGCTAATTTCTTCTGTTTATCTGTGACAAGCAGAGCACTGAAGCGTGGCAAGATAATCTAACATACTAATAAAAAAATTCTTAAGAACACAGAATAATACCCAACACAAAACTTATTTTTAAAGGCAGGTCAATAGGGAGGAAAGTAGGTAAAGGGGTAACAACCAGCAGCTTACAGTCTGTTTTTTCTGCTTTCCTTTCAAAAACGGTTCAACATTTGCAAGCTTTATCAAGTGGGTAATTCAAAGATGCAGCCAGTTTCTTCAGATAAGTTTTCTTAATGAGCAAAAAGAAGCCTTTAATCATATTAGGGGTATAATAAAATTAATCTTGGATTTTAAGCTTCTTTTCCATGCAAATGAATTCAACATTACACTGTACAGTTCTGAAGTATAAATCAGATGTTTTGAAAACCCTCAGTAATAAGAACTTCTGTTTTCTTTTAAACAAGGTGACAAGATCTGTCTTCCCAAAACATCTCATTGCACTGAGGTAACCAGAACAAAGCAGGCTTGCTGTTTATTCAGGGTAACATGACACAGCCTGTGATACTTAGGAACTTCACAAATGAGAAAATCTACGGGAGGATGAGGAGAAGAGAGGATATGTGACAATGCAATCATAATGTATGCATTAAAAGTCTTTTAATAAACTACTGCAGGTGTAAAAGCATAAAAGAAACCATCCCATGTGGCTGTGCTTTCAAGTTCAAATCCAGATTTCCTTAATTGGACATGGTAGGAAAGGATCTTAAAATGAGCATTAGTAGTATAAAGGAATTAAAGAAATGCAATCTTCCACCACAAAGATGTAGAAAGTGTTAGCATGAAGAACAGTTCTCATGAATCAGTAAAAAAAACCCAAATGTTGATTATTTCAGTTTTCTTAGGCTGCTATAGCAGCACATACTCATACTGTAGACTTAAATTTTTCAAGTTTTCCTCAGTTTCTACATGGGGTTAAAAAAAAGCAATTTGAATACGCTGGACAAAACTTCTTTACCCTTTTTGCCTGAATTCTCTCCCACTAATCCATTCTGAAAGGATTCCGATACTGCACTAAGCATGATAATAGCCGAGTACCTTCTAGTAATGAGTCTTATTTCAATGCATACGCATCACATGCTATTCATTTTGTCTTGTTCTAGTCAGAAAGTAAATATAATAGAACGTGCATATTTTAGTACAGAATTCTTAAGTCTAACATTCTATATTTAAGATAAACATACAAAAATTGTTAAAAAATAGGAAAAAATAGGATATTTGTATGTATCATCATAAACCCTTCTCCTGGAGTATCAGACAGTCTTTACTATTCAGAAATTTTTACGAAATTACTATAGGTACATTTGAAATAAGAATCAAGGCTATGAACTTGATGTATGTTTTTACAGTAGTCCTTACTGAAAAACACAGAAAATACATTTGCAGTAAGCTGGATTCCTGGCAACAACCAACAGGACAACTTTGTGCCAGTCAGTACTACTGAAGTTCAGAAGACTTCATAGTCACATACTAAAACCAGACTTAAAAAGTGTCTACTAGCTTTACATGTAGAGTCTTAACTCACTAGGCAAGGTGTTATATGCCAATAACAAAGCGCACTGCTATTGTAAGGCACCCAAAATAGGGAATACAGTGAAGCTGATGGCTGCAGAAACCAATTCCCTCTGATCTCTATAATCACCTCAGTATTTCAAGCACACCTTCAGACACCTGCTCACAAACTAGCCCCTAATTAAACCTCCATACAAAAAGAGTGATAATCAGTGAAATATCAACATAATGCTAACTGAATCTGTTGTAAATCCACAGCATTAACCAGATCCAAACACAAATGAACGGATCTTAAAGTTCAGTTTGAAGTACGTAAGTTGCTTGCCCTAGCTGTTTTCAAGTAAATTAGTTTAAATCACTGCAGTTTTTTCCCAGCCCCATCACTGCCCTCTAGTAAGTCAGCAGTACATCACAGCTGATGGTACTGATGATTCAGAGGTTATACAAAGAGATGCTGAATACTTGTCTTTCTCTCCAATAGTACAAAACATCAGTCCAACAAGGCCCCTTGGTCAGCCTGAGTCCCATTATTTGTTTGGAAACCTGAGGATTCAGCCTAACTTCCACCAAGCATACCCATCACAGCCTCCCTTTTATCAAGGAATGCCGTTATGCTATCTTAAAGCACACATGTACATGAACAATAAACTTCTTGTCTTTAAATGAGAGCCAGCCACTGTTCGAAAAATATGCCAATAACATACAGCCATCCAGCTCATTCACCATTACAATTGTTCTTCTCCTGTTTCACTTATGTTTCATACACTTGGATTATTTTTTCATCTCATAATTGTAGGGCTGAGTTTTGCCTATAAGTTGCATACCTCTAAGTCATCAAAACCACACACTTCTGATCATCATGACATCACAATTGTATGCGTAATTTAAAAGATTATTTTTAGCAAGAACAAAGGCAGAAGGTGTGTTAAACATACTCACTTGCCCTTCACAACACCCAACACCACACATCTAAAGAATGAGAGCACACTTTGTATATTTCTATTACAATGTCCCATACTTACTGCACAGCCATCATACTGGTTTCCATTGTGGAATCCATTCTCCCTTCGGCTGCAATGTCAGAAACCAATCTGTCTGTGTCAGTGGGAATATCAGCTGCGCAGGCTCCACAAACTTCTGAAGCTGCTGCCGAGTAGGCTGATGGAGAAAAATTACTACTTCTCAGTTTATTAACTTCTTCTTCAAGCTTTTTCTTCTCTTCAAGTAAGCGAGCTCGATCTTCAGAAAGTGTTTCAATCAAATCTACGAGACAAGTGAATAAACATGCTTTTTAATTACAGCAGAAGGATCAGAACCAATCTGTAGTGAATGGAATTGTCCTATTAAAAAGGATGAACACTTCTTCAGAAGTTTTCTTACCCTTATCTTTTTCTTGCTGTTGCGTAAGCATTTTTAATTTGTCACTAAGGTCATTAATTATGTTTTCTTTTTTCATTTTCTCTCTTGCCAGAACAGTGTTAAAGTTGGTCTGAAAACAGAAAGTAGTATTACTGAAATAAGAAATGTACTGCATAAATATAACAAAATACTTCACTAGAAGAAAAACGTACAAAAGATCACACATTTCAGTTTCCCAAATTATAATTAAACAAGCAATTAAACTTGTTTACGTATTATTTTTGTGAAGAGACAACACCTCTGTATATTTTGTTTTGAGGTCTGTGTAACTAAGTTTATCCCTCTGATTCCCTCAAGCCCAATACACACACATATAATAATAAAAGAAATCATTGTCAAAAAAATAGTAATTTATATGTTTTTGGTTTATTTTTTTAACATAGTGCTTATAGCCCAGCTAATGTACAACAGTTGCCTGTTTCATATTAAAAACTATTACTTTAAGGATTATAATTATTAAGACAAAGCTGCACTACATCAAAACGTTACATGTGATAAAAAATTAGTAACAAAACTAGAATAATATACTGAACCTGAATTAAAAATACATTTCAAGTCATGCATCAGCTCCTCAGTAAACAGTTAATTAATGCAGAAATCATACCAGAATCCTGGCTAGTAGCTTGAATAACTGACCATAAGAACCTAGCATATCCTTTGGTATCAGTCAGACAAATCTTTCCACTTCAATCCTTCTATTAACCACTATGCCTTCACCCCTTTACTCTTAAGGCTGTGCTGAAGAGACAAAAAATACAACCAACCATCCACTAAAAGGATATTTTAAATTACAATTTTATTTTTGTGAGTTTTAAGACTGTCTTAGCCTGCACCTATCAACTCTCAGTCTCAAAGTGCAAGCTATTTGGCACGCTACACACCTTACACAGTGCACAGCAGCCTTGGGTATACATCTGCATAACAAAACTATCACACCCCACAAGCATAACTAACACCTCTAAGATAATTTTACTGAGAAAAAACCCAACATCAACAGTGAGGTTAAATACTCAGAATGTTCACTGATCTGCAGAGCCAGTCCAGCAAGGTTTCAGCACAAACTGATACAACTTTTTTATAGTTTTGGGAAAGGTTGTTTTTATTTGTTTGTTTTCATGGTGGATTTGTTTTGTTTTCTTGTGTTTGGTTTTTTTTTTTGTTTTGTTTTGTTTTTTTTAATAAAAGCTTCCATCTTTCCTTGGAATTTGCTGCTAATGCCTTAAGAACCTTCCCTTCCACACTCTGCTGCATAAAAGAATAATATTAGATGAGGAAAATGGCCTATTAAAGCATATTCTGATGGAAAAAGAAATCTTATGATTAGCAGTATAACGTACGAAATATTCCCATTAGATTTACTATGTAAGCCTCACTTCAGTATCAATGTTTGCAGTTCAAAATTTCAAAAATATTCCTTCTTTTGTAATTGTCTGCAATTTTCTGCTCTCTGCACTACGTGATTCATAGAGTTCATTCACCAAACTGGCTGATCACTACACTGTCTTTGTCCTTATCTGATCCTACCATAGCTGAAGTAAATACAGGTGCTTAAAACAGAAAATCCTTTTCTAGTGTTTAAATGCAACAAAACCGTAAATAATAGCTGTTACTAAGAGACTTGATTTAAGAACTGAAGACTCATCTACAAAATCCAAGAGATTCAAGATGCTTTGAAAGGAGAAGTATGTGGACACAGATAATTATTTATCCAGTGCAATATATTTTTGTATCAACGTGTGGAGTACATAAACTTTCTAAGTTTAAGTACGATGTAACATTTGTGTTGAACATCAAATGCTACCTGCCCAGGCTAATAAAGTTTAAAAGCCATTAAGAAGCATTCCTAATTAGTTGTGTGTTGCCCACAACTTTTGTGTTGTTAACTTAAAACTATACTTAACCAGTACCTTTCTGGAGTTCAAGAGATTAATGCATAAAACACTTACAGCACCTACCTTAACAACTTAAGCAAAAGAAGTCAACAAATAACAGAAGTTGAATCTGGATTGCCCAGTTCAGAGATATTTAAGGTGCAATTTTTTATTTTTGTGACTAGGGTTTTTTTTGTATGTTTTTGTGTTTTTTTTCAGGGTGGTGGTGGGTGGGGTTTTGGTGGTGGGGGTGTTTTTTTTTTTTTGAAATGCTTAAGTATGGATTCCATTACCACATCATCTCTTGGCTCCAGATAATAGTGCAAGTTTAGAATGTGCAAGGGTTACATAGCAAAAAACCAAACAACCTAAAAACCAGCTCCATAACTTCAAAACAGCAGAAGAACACGTAACTGCCATGGGCGCAAAAGTAATAAAATAGAATCAGCTTTACCTGCTGTTCTGCAGTGAGCGATGTTCTGATGTTCTGCATTTCTTCATTCTTTCTCTTCTCTTGTTCTTCAAGTTGTTCTAAGAACTTCATTTTTTCTTCCTGAAGCTTCTCTTGAAGTTCAGCAACCAAGCTGGATTCAGCCGATGCTTCAGTGGGAGGACTTAAAAGAAAATGTTTAGGCTTTAAATTCGCAGCGTATACAGAATACATGAAGTAAGCAAACACACAGACATTTCTTCTGAAATATTTAATACTGTGTTCTAATTAAGTCATTACCAATCTTCAATACTACTTTTTATCATTACCATCTCACCAAATTCTTCTCTTTGGCATTCTGGATTTTTAGGGTACAACACTGGCTCTATTTTTGAATATTTTTGAGGGTGGAGGGGTGTTTGTTTTCACTTTTCTAACTAATGGAAGGTGTAGAAAGCGGTAAAACAAGAAACAATGACAATCAACTCCCTGAAGATTCTTAGCATGTCAAAATGCAAAGCCTCCAGGACTATCACATCATTAAAGCAATTCAGCAACAAATCCGATAAGGAAACCAGAGATGAAACTCAGAACTATGGGTTGCAGAATCTGGAGGACAGTAGTAGTGATTTAAGAAAACATCAATAGTCATTGACAAAGGAAGGAAAACAACTTTAAATGGCTCTTGAAACAAGCAATGTTATGTAGGCCAAATATTTTCCATTACTGAAACAAAACCTTAACTACAGTCTGTGTCTTGGCTTGAGTTATCAAGAACCACCGCTGAAGAACACTAGGATAGAGAAATCCCTTGGTTGGGCAACATTTGTAAAAAACTGTATTATTTTAAATTTTTATTATTCCTCTACAACAGAATCAAATTTAATATAAAGGATCGCCCAAACCTAACTCTCCATCTACATAGATGTGTTAATGGTTTTCTCTAGTTGGAGCAGCCTGAAGGTATGGTCTCCTGATATTAGATGGGCTGTGCTGAAAGCAAAACATTGTGTGCTAATATACTAACACTCAAGCACAACTCCTAATGCTAAAAATGCCCCAAGAATAATCCTTGCTTCATAATGCAAAGCTTCTCTGTTAAGACAAAGGACTACAGAACCTCAGAGAAACCAGAAAGATTCAGTACAGAGAACATGAAAGGAAACTGAATTGCAGAGGAGGCAGTGAACCTAAAATTCTGATCACTGCATATGGGATGGGAGTTTGGACATCCATGAAACCACCAGTTCCAGCCATTTCTACAGTCTTTGCTTTACCATACGATCCAGCACATACTCACCTACCTCTGTTTTTGCCACCAGTTCTCCCCATCAAGTTAAGCAAGTACAGGCTAAGTCTGTCTGAACTGTAAAGAGGTAGGCCTGCACCTTACTTTACAAGCAAAAAAAAATAAATCACTGATATTACTCCAGGTAATCTAAATGCCAACTTAATACATCAGCCTAAACCCAAAGAGCTGTTAGCTGCACTAAACCAAAGCAGGTACCATCTGCCTCTCAGGCTGCCTGGACTACTGACTGCAGATGACAGCCAAGTAAAGGATACTGTTACTCTGCACAGGAAGCTAGCACATTACCAGATTTTAAACCTCGTCACTGTATTAAGTATTGGGTTTACAGCTTTAATTTGAAAAGGTCTTGACACCTATGGCAATAATTACAATGCCTAAATGTTCAGTGTTTTCAAGACACCAAAAGCACATTTCTTCAGAGATCACGGTTCCTCTGCAAGTACTACTCTAAGATGACAAAGGATGTATTTAGCAACACTAGCACTGTTCCACCACTTGGGTACATGCTGAAGATACAAACTATTAAGCAGTAGCTGAGCAGTCAAAAAGTCTGTAAGTAGGTGTAAATAAAAGTTTTGAAAGCCAACTGAAGTTCTTAGTGCAGCAAAACAACCTTTGACATTCCAGAAATCATAAATAAAAGAAAGCAAGTTATGAAACACCCAGGCAAATCTTTTTTGTGCCACTGAGAAAGCATTTCTGTGCTGAATTAAATTTCAATTTATTTCTAAACCGAGGCTAGCTGCATGAGACAGCACATGTTCTCTACATGGAAGCTTCACCACTGATGATGGTCTGATAGAAGTGGCTGCATAATACCAAGGCTGAAAGACAACAAAGCTGTATTTTAGTTTTCAAAGCAGTCAGGATTCCTATTCTATTTTTAACATTCTTTAAAATGTTACGTATCTTTTAACTAACCAATGAACCACTTAACAGAAGTCATTACAGAAACTGTGTTTTTCAGTTAATCTTGGCTAGCACACACTACATACAGTAAAAGGATTAAATAGGAGAGTAACAAATGCCTTGCAGTTATATTATCTTTCCTAATCATGATTACTTGAATTTCAGGCACATTTATAACCAAAACACAGTAATTTTCATATGTTGGCAATGCATGGGTCACAAACTTTTCTCACTTCTAAGTATTTTTGTTAGTTTTCACGTAAGTTCAAAAACTAAGTTCCTGATACCAATGCAACACTTGAGTCAAATTTAACAGTTCAACTCCCTGTCCATGCCTTCTAGACAGCTAATGTAACACGGCTCATGCAGAAAAGGAAATTTATCTGACAAGCATATAGACACATGACAAAAAAGCTGGCTTGTGCCATTACAAGTTAATGCTAAACAACCAAATGAAAAAAAAAAAATGAACTCAGATTACTGACATAACTTTGGGTTTTAGGAGCTCAAAATCCAAACAGCTAGACCAGTGACTTCGAAATACTAAGACAGATTCACTTAACATATATGCCCTCTGGAGAAAAAACACAGCATGTCTTCATTCCCAGAGAAAAACCTTACCAGCAGATTAAAGACATAAAGAGGAGCCTTAGGAGCAGATACTTATTTTAACATCACACAAAATCCAGATTACTTGACAGAATTCGTAACAAACTACTAACACTTTAGACCGAAGCAGATAGCAATGTATTTTGAAGAAATATTATCTGTTTTATCCTGTTCATATAAGAATACACACAGCTGTGTGCAGCTGTTGTGTAGATGCTGGATTTTTAAGAAGTCTGATGACAGAACTACATCTTTTTCTGTTGACTGAACTTTTTAAAACTCTTACTGTGCATTAATACATATATAAGGAAAAGAACATAGTTTATCTTTTTTTCTTTCCTCATTTCACCATATTTCATTAATAGTTTCTTCAATTCAGAAGGGCAGTTTTTAGTTTCATTATATCCTAATCTTAATTCGAAAACCATATCTTATTATCTTGATGTATTTTTTGGACACTGACATAGAAAACACAGACATGATACAACACCATTTAACAATGTATATGTTCACATATGAAAAATCCTTAGGTAATGGGACTGAAGTAGAAAATTCAAGTGAAACATACTCAGTTTTCTGTTGCACTGTGCAAGGGAATTCTGCACATGTGTTGGACTCTCTGCATAACCTCCCCTCCCCCCCCTTTATTTTTTAAACATGACATTGATATTTGAAAGTTAAATTCCAATTTAAGTCTGTATCCATGTTCTGTAGTACCCTTCTGGCTTTTATGCCCACTCTGTCCATTTTATTTATCCGTCCATTTCTTTATACTCATTTCACATACTTGGTATATCATAATACCTAGGAAAAAATGATCTGTTTGAGTATTATACAAACAAGATCTATCCACTGCATTCCTTCACGCTACAAGAACATAAATTACAAACTCTAGCATTTCAAAACAGACTAGTTTCTAAGCATTAGCCACATATAAAAATCCTAGTATTTCCATTCCATAACAGCATAATCTGCTCTGCTGACAGGCATTATGAACTAGTAAGTAGATAAGGTAAGAGAAGTCAGAAAGAGTAATGCTAGGCATTCATGGCAAAGGAAAATGTTTTGTTTTTTTTTTTTAAATGGAAACGACAGAAATCAACAATGGAAAAACAACGTTAGAATGTTCTTTGGAATTATGTTGCCCATGTGTATTTCTTTATGAAGCTCAAACTGAAGACCCTGAAATACATAACCATGGCAGCTAAAGTCAACAGAAAGTCCAGGTGGCCATGGGACAGTTCCCAGTCAATCATACATATATTCCCACACACATTTTCATGCCACTATTAGCAACAAGAAGCATATGTACTTAGCCAATAAGAGAAAGTTACCAGCCTAAAAGCTAACCACTGCATGTTCACACAGCGCTAATACCAGAGCAACGGATGGGAAAGGAGAGAGGCTAAGACCATTAAAATTAGAATTTCAAGGAACATGCTCTGGAAACATTCCTTCAATGTATCATTGCAAAACTGAAGTACAAAGCCTTCATTGCTGTCTGTAATAATACTCTATAAGGTATTTTAGAAACTGAATTTTTTTTACAGACACAAAACTATCACTATCTATAAAATGGAAGTAACCTGAAACTTGAATACAGAAACCAACCCAGATAAACATTATCACAAATACAGAGAAGTTTTACTTAGTACACAGCACATCACTAATATACCATATTCATTACTTTAAAATACTAGGAAAACACAGTAACTTAATTCTTACAGTACCTCTGGTTTACTTGCATCTCAAGTTGCTGTATTTTTTCCAAAAGCCCTTTTTCAGCAGCTTCCCTCTGTAATTCAAACTCTTTACAAGCACTTTGCACTGCATCCTCTTTTTCACAATTGAGCTTCTGAATGAGCAACTGCCTGTCTTGTTCTTGGTTAGATACTAACAGTTCTTTCTCTTCCTTAAGCTTATGGATAATAGCTTCATATTTTTCCTGCTGCTCACAGAGAAATAATTTTTCTGTTTTTTCCTTTTCTAGGGCATTCACTTCCAACTCTAACTTACTTTGTAGTTCCGTTATTTGCTCTGAAAGTCTTTTTTCTGCCTCAGAAGTTTTTTTATGAAGAAGTGTTACTTTATTTAGTTCAGTTCTAAGGAAGTTTGATTCTTCTTCATATCTGTCTACTAGCTCAGAAATGCACTGATCTTTCTCAATTGTCATCAGAGTCCTTAGTTCTGATAAGCCCACTTGATATTC
The DNA here is from genome assembly GCF_017639655.2 of Falco naumanni. Classification (NCBI taxonomy): domain Eukaryota; kingdom Metazoa; phylum Chordata; class Aves; order Falconiformes; family Falconidae; genus Falco; species Falco naumanni. Next base: position 73,088,090 of record NC_054056.1, read on the forward strand.
ATCACTGTTAATCTGTATTTTATTGTTTAATCTATCTATCTCCTTTCTTAAACTTTCAGTTTCCTTTTCAATCTGAGATTTTAAGGTCTCTTGTTGCTGGTTTCTGCTTTCTTCCAAAAGAAGCTTCATTTCATCAGTTTCTGCCTCTTTCAGGGCAAGTTCAACTTCTAATTTGCACCTCAAATCAGACAGATCTGAAACCTTGAGTCGTAACTCTTCTACTTGTTGTTGTTTCTCTTGAACAACTACTGCATGAGATTCCTGCATTTGTTCAAGTCTGCATTGGTTCTCTTTTTTTAATTTATCTAAACAGTCCTTGTGCTCAGCTAGCACCTTCTCAAATTCCTGTAAATGCCTGGCTTGTAGGTTGTTTTCCAGTTCCTTTAAATGGCTTTGCTCTAAACTCTCGAGTTCTGCCCTCAGGAGTTGTAGTTTTTCATTGTTTTCAACATGAAGTTTTTTCAAGTCTTCAAGTACTATCTCACGTGACTGTCTCAGTTCCTTAATTTCGCAATTTTGTGTCTCCATTTGGCATTCCAATTCAAGTAATTTCTGGTCTTTTTCATTCTGAAGGCAAACTACAGCTTCTTTCTCATTTTTCACCATTGCAAATTCATCATTCTTATTCTGAAGAACTTCCTCAAGGCCTAATAAGTCACCTTTTAACTTCTTAATCTTCTTTTTATTTTCTTCACCATCCTCCAATAATTTATTAATTTTACTTTCATATTCAGTTTTCAAAGACTGTAATTCTTTTTGATGTTTATCTTTTAGTGTTTTTTCAAGTGAAAGTTTTACCTTCTCTATAGTATTTACTATTTCTAACGAAGTGCATTTTAAAGAATTAGAAAAGTCACACTGTTCTCTTTGTACAAGTGTTCTAAAGTGGCAAAGATCCTCTTTTATACCTCTTAAATGTACCTTTGAGTCTTGGGCAATAACCCTACACTTCTCCACGCAAACACTGACAGATGCTTTTTCTGCTGGAACGTCCTTTACACAAGAATTTGTATCTTGCATACGTCTACTGTCTATTGCATTGATAACTGAAGAATAAAGAGATTCCACCATCATTTCTGGACTTTGTGGATCACTTATTACATTAGGAGATACTGGATTTTCTTCTATTACAAACTCATTTACTGCTGACATGAAGTCAGATTCTGGACTTTCTGCTAATGAATCCAAGTCCAATGATCCTTGCTTGAGAGCTTGCTCCAAGTTTGGATGGGCAATAGTTTCAAAATCAAATGTATGAGCATCAATGCTGTCTGGAGATAATTCTTCTAATGGAGCTGGGGGACACACAGGAGGACAGAGGGGACCCTGAAGACTGAGTGATGGAGGAGTTCTCGAAGAGGTAGCAATTGCAGTTCCTATTGTACTTTCCATCCTTGGTGTGGTAGCAGATTGTGGTGATGCTTGACTATTGGAGGCCTACACAAAACAATGAAACAAACACTTAACGAAGTGATAGGCAAAACTTAGTATTTTAAATTGATTAAAAATTACCAGGCAAAACAAGAACTTAAAAAGTCACGATATATTAACTGTAATAGTCCAAGACATGTAAAACTAAAATATAGGCAAAAATTGCAGAAATTCAGAGATATGTTCTAGTAAGTTTCAAAAATGCAGCATTTCTACATACATAAAGTGTCTATCTATCCAAAAGTCCTACACAGACCAAATGTAATTTTACTTGAAAAGGCTGAAACACAAGTTTGGATGATACAAAACCCTGAAGTAACCAGTAAGAAATAGGCTTTTTTTTCTAACGGCCTACTGATTCTAGTTTTCCTAATAATTTTGTTACTAAAAAAAAGGATTATTTTGTTGCTAAAGCTGCTAAAAAAAATATCAGTTTAATCCTGTCCCTATTAATACACTAAACTAAGGTGGTTTACAATAAGCTCTACCACAAAAAAAAAAACCCTGTTGTCTATTAAACATACTAAAACCAGAATTGTTCTGCTTGTGAGAGTGTAGAAGTTAGTATAGTGCAGAGTCCTCAAACTATGGCCCATGGGCCGGATACGGTCCCCCAGGGTCCTCAATCCGGCCCCCGGTATTTACAGAACCTCCCCCCCCCCCCCCACTGGGGGTTGGGGGGGAAACCAAGCAGCCGCAGATGACTGCCTGCCACTTCATCCGTGCGCCGGCCCCCTGGTTAAAAAGTGTGAGGACTCCTGCTATAGCGTAACACAGGGCACATTCTATTTAAAAGCAACGTTCTGACTTTCCAGAATGCAAGACACTGCAGCCTGAGTTGACTTTTTTCCCCTCCATACTGCTCCCCCATCACTCCCTGGTTTTGTCATTTTGGCTCTAGACCTTGGATAGCACCTAAACTGATACTGTAGTATCAGATCCTTCAATTTTCAGCTGAAAAACTAATGGTTAGAATAACCATCCATAATCATCCATGAGTAACAACAGTTTGTAAACAAATGGAAAGATTAAATAAAGCTTCTCCACCTTTGTGGAATTGTTTCCAAGTAATTTCGATCAATTTCAGTGCTTTTGATTCTTCAAAAGCTAAGAACTTACCTTCAAATCAATTTTCCAATTAACTGTAATTAGATAACACGTTTAAATCTCATTATCAACAGCTCTTGTTCATTACCATATGAATTATTAAGCAAGATCTCAAGTTCCAGTGCCTACTCTGCTGTAAAGTGTACATTCATGATCAGTGTTTGAAACCATTTTTTCCTATTTCTAAGACGACATACTTTTCTACACTGCCATGGAATATACACTTTAAGTTAATTCAGCTAAAGTCTGATTCATCATAGCTATAATAGTTTTAACTGCAGGCCAAGTTACATGCATTTATTTCTATGCACCTGAAATTCAGTAAAGCACCATTTTGAAATGCTATAAAAAAATTAATCAAGCACAGCAGGGCCTTAGACACTGCAAACTGCCTGTGTCCTGTGATTTTCAAGATTGTTTTGTGACTGAAACTCAATTTAACTTACAGTATGATGCATCTAGAGGATTGCACTTCAGTTGTAAATTTCTTAGCTTTGTTATTTAATAGATTTCACATAATAAATTTACTGTTTGCAAGCTTTGCTTGACAGAATAAGCAAAGCGTGCATCGAAGTCCTCTTCCATTACTATCTTCACATCTACCAGAACTAGGAACAAATGGTCAACCTGCAATATCTTATACTATTAACTATTAAATACAATAGGGAATACAGAAGCCCTAATGACAACAATAATATCATCTGCAGATTCTCAGAATAAAAATACAAACCTTACGCTTCAACAAGGGTAGAACACATCCCAGTGGAAGTCAAAAAGTAACATACAGCCAAAAAGTAACATACCCACCAAGGATACATTGCTGAACAAGTTTTTAACAGGATAGCAAAGCAATTTTTCCTAAGAAAACCACAGTGAAATACACACAATTAAAACACTTATGGAGAGTATCTGTGACACATGCTGAGAACAAAATCATCAGGATCACAAACTGGAAGAGACACTGAGGTTTTTTAATGGATCAGTGCCCTAAAGTCTCAGATGCATTATGTGCAACACCATAGCCCAACCATTACCTTGCTTTTCCATCCTTCATTCTTGAAGGACTTACGTTATTCATCTGAGGAATGTGACTATCTTGAAAAGAAACTGCTCCTACAGACTCATGGGAATATTTGCAGTGACAGATTCCCATAAGACGTTCAGTCTCCAGCTACTGAGGATCTTTCAGAATGGTGCTCTTCTCCAAAAACTCAACACTGCCTCCAGCTGATAGTCCTGATGATCCTGCTTGTGCCTCTTTCCCAGACTATCCACACTGTCTCCATGCATTTAAATAGGGTGCCTGGTGTTCTTCAGTATGTTAATTTTTATTGAAGAAAATTCTGCTATCCATTGAACTCAGTTACTTGACTGCCAACGGTTAGCAGAGTTGTGCAATAAACGGTCAGCAACAGAACTCCAAAAAAAAGACAGAAGTAACAGATACTGGACTGCTGATATTTAAATAGCCAAGTTTTGTTTCCTCAGTCTTTTACAAGTGTGTGCTACCCAAATGGACCCTATTCTTCTCTGTACCATGTAAACGTTCTCTTAATGGAGATGTAGTGTGACTGAATTCCAAACTGAGATTTAGGAACAAGCTATTTTCAGCTCTGACGCTCATCTATTTAGTAAAGCTACATTTACACCTCACCTCCATTAGCCTTTGCATCTATATGATAGTAAGTTATACACTTTTGATATACCTTTATCAAAAGTGAACACAGGACACTAGACAAAAACAACTTACAGGGAAAGGTATTTTTTTGTTAACGGTAGTATTAGTCCAGGTTTAAGCATTTCCCTTGGGTTTAATTTTAGCTTGCTGTTAATCTAAGAAAGCTTAGAAAAAGACATGCTCAAGG